>NC_079295.1:47994629-48297659 GCF_023638135.1 Falco biarmicus | reverse complement strand
GCTTATTCGACCAATCCTTCTGGCTGCACCCAACAAATAAGCATTTACATCACTGCCAGTGTCTGTCTACTTCGCTCTCATGTTTCCAAGTCTCACAGATGCTTATTAAAAGCAGTAGTATAGAGTTAAGAGGCAGAAAGAGATCAGGAAGAGGGTCAGTGAAGGTCATGGTTTTGTTAGTCAGTAGGCAGAATTTATTACGTATGGTATATAGTAGTAGTAAAAAGATGGAATGGGGTTTAATCACTGGCAGACAATAATGATGGATTAGTGGTGACCCATGGGGATACATTTGCCCTGCTGATCTGGCTCAGGAGGTCAGCACCCAGCACCAAGCGCTTGGCTGAGTGTATACACAGGCTTCCATTTGGGCAGAGCCGTACCCCGATGGATGCTTTTGGTGCATTGCTGTACCTGTGCACACCTAGTGTGTGCCTGCCTGTCGCCCCTCCCCAGAGAGCACTCCCCCTTCTTTAGCAGTGACTGCTGGGGCGGGCACACAAGTCACCTGTGGCATGGACTTTTTGTCAGAAAGTGAATGAGTGTAGGCGTGGCGCAGGCATTGCAAAGTGGTATGTACGTACCTTCAGCTGTGCAAGCAAATGCCGGAGAACTGTGTGTAAGTTGTGCTGTGAGAGAGCCCCACAGGGTGCAGCGGGGGTACCAGGCTGCGCGGGGCAGTGAGCCACACTGGGCTCTGGAGTGCTACATCGGTACCGGGGCTGCAGGCAGGTTCACTACAATACAGCATCTAATTTCCCCGAGTTACCTTTGATCCTCTGCTAGCAGCTCTTACCAAGGATGCTGGCTTAGGTACCCACAGCTAGAACTGTGTGTTTCGCTGTCACAGGCAGAGCTGAGCCTTCATCTTACCCCTAAAGAGGATACTCTGAAAATTCAGCTTCTCAGATAGAGGGTGATCGTCAGCACTTGTTATGACTCAAGTATTATCTCTGAGGCTGATAAATTTGGATGGTCACCTTTGAGGAAAGGGATATCCTGCCTGCTGTGGTAAATACCCTAATTCATTAGTGTTTATGATGCTTCTGTTCCTCTGAGGTCTTAATTTTCAGCTGTGAGGGAAAGCAGCTGCTTTTGAACTGGTGATCTGAGATTCTGTACTCATCCACCCAGGCACAGACGTGGTCTTTCCTCTTGTCCCCATTCTTGTATATTTGAGTCATACAAGCAAAAATGCATGTAACCATTTATCCTCATGATTTCATAGGTAACTGTCAATACTGGTTTCCAGCCAAGATAAATTTTTCTTTCTTTCAAGTTTCAAGAAAACCAAATATTCACATTTGCCCTCCGCCTTCATATACCATGCCGTTTCAAGTAAATCAAGTGTGCAGCATCAGGGATGCAATTTTATCTTCCTAAATTACTTTTTTCTAGGGTATCTCACCATATGGGCAACCTAGTCTGTCACTCCCAGGCCGAGCCCTTTCTGCGTGGCTGGGATCCAGCCGATGTCAGGAGGAGTCCTGAAGGAGCTACTTTCTAGGTGCTTTTTGCTGAAAGGAGGTTGTAGTGAGGTGGGTGTCAATCTCTTCTTCTCTGTAACAAGTGATAGGACAAGAGGAAACAGTCTCAGATTACATCGGGGGGGGTTAGGTTGGATATTAGGAAAGATTTCTTCACCAAAAGGGTGGTCAAGCCCTGGAATAAGCTGCCCAGGGAGGTGGTGGAATCACCATCCCTGGAGGTGTTTACAAGACAGAGATGCAGTGCTTAGGGACAGGGTTTAGTGGTGGACTTGGCAGTGCTGGGTTAACAGTTGGACCCGATGATCTTAAAGGTCTTTTTCAACATAAATGATTCTGTGATAATCCATGTAGTTCTTTCCAACCTGCTACTTTGGAGCTCTTTAGATGATTAACACTGGTTTTCCCAGTGCATGAGTCAACTGATGTGTGGTTTTGTGAGTGGACAATGTGACAGGAGCTGCAGCTTATTGACTTCTGCTAGCAACAGCTTTGCTAGGTTGAGGAGGTTTTTGGTTTTGACATCTTGGAGACATCATGCCTGGGAGCAGAGGAAAGGAGAGCACAGCACCCCACTGGCAGCTGTTACTTTTGGTGGTAGGATGCTTTTTGCTGTCTTGTTTCCAATAGAGGAGCCCAGCGATGGCACTGAGAACTCCTGCTGGGGGGGAGGCAGGACCACCGCAGCCTTACTTGCTGGTGAAGGACTGATCCAGGAGTGACCGCTCAGTTACAGGAGCACGGCTCCTGCCCCAAGACCCATGGAGGCTCTGTCATGGCACCAGTGTCCCGTAAGGGTAGTGACGTATCTTGGAGGTAGCAAAGGTGGTGCAAACCCAGCCTGCCAAACAAGAGCCTCACCATCTCTCTTTTCTCCCTGTTTGCAGGAGAAAGGACATATCCAGGCACATCCTCACCTGCTGGTTTCTCATCTTGGCAGCTGTGGTGTGAAGCAGCTGCTGTTACGTGAGGGCACATCTGCCGTGGCCTCTGGTCACCCTGCAGCCTTTATTGTGTGCATGGATACCAACAGCAGTGATTTTCCACATGCACGCTGCAGTCTATCTAATATTTTAATGTGTAAACACAAATAAAATATTCATAAAATAAATATAAATATTTAAATAAAAAAGAGCTTAAGAATCTTATAGAGCTTTTCAGTGCCTTGTGGAGATCTTAGTCTGAGAGATCCCCATCTGGGTCTGGAAAGCTGGAGAATCCTGGTAGCCCAGGGGCTGTGGGACTGCAGCCGTGTGGTTTGGGGGAGGAAACTGGGGGCAGCCAAGGCATTGCACAAGCCAGTACAGGCTCCTGCCCCCAATGGCAACGGCCACACTGTGTGCCCCAAGTCGTGGGTACTTTGCAAACTGGTATGGTTCAGTTCAGGACTCTGGTATCTAAACAGGACCTTACTTCAGACATTCCTCAGAAGAAGTTCAATTACTGTGTTTTGAGTTGTAAAACGGGGGGGGGGGGGGGGGGGGGGGGGGAGGGAGGAATTATTGTGCGTAATGCCTTTTGCAACTAGGGACTAATTGAAAGCTCTTTGCTGGTATGTACTAGGGATGCAAATACACCTGTGCATGCAAAGGTGCCGTTGCTGGCAGCTTGTGAGCATGGGCTTTACCTCCAGGGATATGGATGCTGTGCTTTTTCTATCCTGGGGGCTCTGGGATCTGTGTTTCCTGAAATCTTTACTGCAAAGTTAGAGGAAAGCTGGGAAACCTGTTGAGACAAGGTGCTTTGGTCTCTGGTGTAGGAATGATTTTTTTTTTTTTTTTTTCAAAAAACCACAGCATTAGCACAGATGCTGCCTTAATCTCAGTCACCATGTGTAAATAACAAATTAATTCTGGTTCTGATGGCTGCCTTAGTATATTTAACTCTTTCTGTAGCTGAGCACTTGTGATTTCACTTTCTGAGAAAACGTAACAGGATGCATAACAGTTTTTTTGAAATGTGACAGAACTGAATAAAATGCTGAGAATTGTCCTAAATCCTCTGAGTTCCTGGATGTTTGCAAAATTTTGTTTCAAGTTTGTTGTTTTAATATCCTTTAAAAAGGATGTGCACATACATACTTTGCAGAAAAATAAGTTATTAACAACTGTCTTACACCTGTTTCTGGTGCATGAGAAAGGATGCGAAGGAAAGGATACACAATTTTCTGTTTGCCCTGCTGCACTTATTTTCCCCTGACTTTCCTGCTTGAGAAGACTGTTAGAGATTGCTGCTTCCTACCTTTCTGTCAGACTCTTAATTAGCAGGAGCATGTAGTCTGCGCAGCTGGGGCTTTGATGCCTTGCTCACTATCGTTTCCCACTCAGAAGATTTCCATTCATTCCGAATTGGTACCCAGCCCAAAGCCCTGGCTTCCCCCCGAGACACTCAGCATGTCTACAGGACTCCAGTTTAGTATGCACTGGAAGAGATGCACTGATGCTCCCTCGCTAGACCTACAGGCTGCTGGTTGGAGCCATAAGGGAGTGAGAGGAAGAATTAGCCTGTGTGTTTATGTGGCTGTGCTCCAGTAAATATTTTGATGCATCTGCTGCCAGCTCTGGTCTGAGGGAATCTACCTAGCATTTAAATTTTGATGGGGAGCTGTTTTGAATAATAACAGTGCAGCCGGCTGTGAGTCAGTGCATGTGTGTTGACTTAAAAAAAAAAAAAAAAAAAAACCTCAAAGCTTAACGCTTGCTGAACGCTGAGCTGCAGTGCTTTGCTTTTTCCCTCCTCCTTTCTTCTTTTCTTTCTTCTCTTGACTTCCTCTGTCTTGTTTTTGTTCTTGGGGGCATTTCACATAGATTTTGTTCACTGGCAGTGGCAGGGTGGGTGAGAAGAATAAAAAAAACCCAGCCAAAATAAATCCTCCCAAAAAACTCACAAGTAGCTTTTGCAATGGGTGCTGTAATGGGTACGTTCTCTTCTCTACAAACGAAACAAAGACGACCATCAAAAGGTAAGACCTCCTGTTTTGCTTTTCCTGTCCCTTCTGTGTATTTGCTAGGACAGAAATTTATATTAGGAAGGGAGGAGAAAATGAACATGTGCCACTTGCAAGTAACCCAGCAATGTTTATGTGAGGTGTAATTTGAAGAGGAGAGTGGGATGCGTGGTGGTGGAGGAAACGTGTGGGCATGAGGAAATTGCTGTGGAGGGGCTTGGGGGGTGAAAAGCATCTAAATATTGTAATCCTTCATACAGGCATGTATGACGAGGAGAAAGTAAGTGGCTCTATATGCAAAGCACTTGCAGAAAAGACCTGTAATTTCCAAATCCCATGCTTTATAAACCCTTTGAGGAGGGAATAAAATGTAGATACATAGCAAATTCTTCCCAATGCCTTGTGATTTCTTTCTCAGAAAGTATTGTTAGAGTCAGTGTTGCATACTCAGTAATCCAACACCAAGTGTGCAGTACTAATAATGTGTGTTTTATAAAGATTATCAAGAGGGGGGAAAAATCAGTATGTTTTCATAAAGGAAAGGAGGAGAAGCTCTTGAAAAATTAGAAGTAAGCAGCAGTCTCCATGGTTTTAATCCTTAAATCCATAAATATTGGGTGTGAAATGCTGATTTTTCAGGAGGTCTGGTTTGTGTAGTGTTTGCTTGAGCTTTGCTCAGTTTCTTTCAGGGTTAATTCCAAAATTCCTGGGTGCTGCTGAGCAGAAAGTTGAAAGCTCTGTCAGGGACATATCCATACCATACAGAATGAGTATTGCTTAGAAAACAAAACAAAACAAACAAACAAACAAAAAAGACTCTGTAACTTAGGCAAGTCTTTCTGCTGTTTGAAGTATTCCCTGTCAGAATCTCTGCATTTAACAGTGTCTCTGTATTTCTAGGGTAGGTCTCTATTTCCACTGGATCTGTTGCTCAGTGCGTATATATACTTTTTAATTGCAAGTTGGTATGGGGTTTCTAGCAATTTAAATTAAAAATCATCTTAGGAAATATTAAGCATGAAGCAATCATTCTAAAGAGAAATGAGAAAGGGATGTGCAGGGGATTTGAAGTGGCAAGTTTGTGAGCAAGTGTAAAATTCCATGTTCCTGGTACAAGAGAGTTAAGGTAGGGTAAAATTTCACATTGCAGTGTCTATACATGGTTTACAGTTCACATTTCTCTGCTATTATAATGCAGCCATAATTGTACAATCGTCTGGGATGTGTATGATACTATTTATAATGCAAGCATAACTGTGTAATTGCCTAAGCACTGAGTCACACCTGAAGCTGTGAGGGTCGTGTTTAGGTACCCACGAGCTGAACACGGCGCACTGGGCATGCTGGCTGCTGTGGCACCGAGGGGTGTCTTATCCACCTGCCAGAAACCTGGGAGCTGGATCTGATGTCCATTAAGCGCAGAAAATTTTTGGCTGAGTGTATCTGTTCTCTGCTACTTTGTTGTCTTGCAATTGGCTCATCTCTCTAGTGGATGGACAAAATTGCTTTTTGTTGGAGTTCATGAGCACTAAAAATCCAGCATCTGGTCACATATTTGAATATTTACAGTGGGATTCAATCTTGCTGATGCCTCCTGGCAGTGGTTGTTCAGCTATATTTTATCAAAAGTTGTGTTCCCAGAGTTATCTTCTCTTGGCTCGGATGTGTTACCCATGTGGTATTGCTGGTTAGTAGGGCACACAGCTGAGAGAGCAAGTTGGAAGAAATCCCTTTGATTTTTCTTGGCTATTTTCAAACCAGCACAGAATTTCACACCTTTTAGTCACTATTTACCTGGCAGGGAAGAGCATTACAGAACAACACTGCTGATTTCAGCAGTCCTCAGCCAATTGCAGATGCTCTTCTAGACCTATGCTCAGAGGATGCCCCAGATCTCCGGGAGTGGCAGGGGCATTTGCCGCATGTGCCTCTGGGCTGCTCGGTGTGTATCACGCAGACTGGGAGCACTTTACCTTGTCAGAAATGAAACACTGAAGTGTGCTGGGCTTGAATACAATCAGAAAGTGTTCTTGGTCTGTGAGCTCAATAGTTAGTAGAGGTCAATCACCACTGCCTGATGGATCCCTTACTGTTGCCCACCTGTTCCCTCAGTACCTCCTCCAGCCCCCAACCATCCTGGTGGCCTCCACTTGACCATGCACTAGTGGATCCATTTCTGTCTTGTACCAGGGAGCCCAAAAGTGGCCGCGGCACTCGTTGTGTGCTTGCACAAGCTCTGGGCAGAGGGGTGGCTCGTCCCAGTGCTGGCTGCATGCCTGGGGGGTTGCCTTCTCTGCCAGAGGGCACCTCAGTAACGATGCCTGGGTGTAACTGCTCTGTTTGATATTGCTGTGTCTACCTTTTATTAAAGTGTTTATTATCTATTTTGTTATTAGATTCTCACCTACTGTTATCTTATTTATTAATTATATTTATCTCTGTGTTTGTTTGACTACTTCAGGATTTATATAGGAGTTAAACACTGCTGCTAAAATAAAACAAGGGCTTGAAGAAATAGTTACAACAGGGCTAGATACACACCTGTGCAAATACACTGTCATCCTGGTAAATATGTACTCTTCCAAGTAGTTTGAAGATGATTTGTATAACCTTTCCTAGCTAAGCAGCTCGCACAGGTATCTGAAGCTATGTACTTTTGGGGTAATAAATGAAAAGCAAAAACCATGCATACGTATTGTTTTAAGAATAGGTAAAATATAAAGGTCACATCTAAGTGAGTAGTTTCCAGAGGTTGGTTAATATCAGTAAGCACGTGCTGGCTCCTGGCAGAGTGGGCTCCAGTGGCTGGTGCTGAACCCTCCCAGCTTCAGTGCAGGACACGTCTCCACCTGCACTGCTCCCCCTCACGGCCCCGCTCATGGCTGGGCCCAGGATGCTGGCAGTGGGACTGGTGGCCAGTTCAGGTAGTCCAGCTGTGAGTAGAAATGCTGGAGATTAACTTGTACCACTGTTCAAGAGTACAAGATTTCATTCCTTGTTTTAATGAAAATGGGGAGCCTGAATCAATAAAGGCACAGGAGTAGGACAGCCATTGCCTTAAAGCTGAGGCAGGGGTCCGGTGCGTGCAAGGCCTCGTCCCTGCGAGCAGATGGTGTCGTGGCTTTGCAGAGGAGGAGATCATTCATTTGGCTTGAATGTGAAAACTTGATTCAGTATAATTGGACGTTTCATCTAGGCAGGTTTTGAGCCACGCACCCTGTCCTGCGGGATAAAGATTTCTGCTTCTTAGATTTGCAACCCAATCAGTAAAGCTGCAGAAGCTTTCCCTGTTCGCTGGAGTGTCCCTGGGTAGTCTATGTGATTTGTGCTGTTTGCTTCGGTAGTGGCTCGGGGCAGTTCTACAGATTATTTGTACATTTCATTAGAAATTATTTCCTCTGATCTCCTCAATTGATGGCATTTTAACTTCATTCACTGTTGGGATTCTTCTTGTCTGCCTTTTCCAGCATTCTGAGTTAGCCTAGTAACAAATAATACCTCTTTCTACCATGTTCGCTTCGCTTGTATCTCAGACCAGCAAAGCTGGGCAGAATTCCTGGGGTCCTGGTGGAGCCTGGCTGAGGTCCTGGGGGACAAGCTGGCCATAAGCCAGAAACGTGTCCTCCCAGCGAAGGCTGGGCTGCACTGGGCAGAGCATCTCCAGCAGGCTGAGGGAGGTGATGCTTCTCCTCTGCCCAGCACTGGTGAGACATCCACAGTCCATGGCTGGTGCTGGGCTTCCTAGATGGAGATATGGGCACTTACTGCACTGAGTCCACTGAGGGGTCACAAGGAATATTAAGGGATTGGAGCATCTGAAATACAGGGGAGAGGCTGAGAGAGCTGGGACTGTCCAGCCGGCAGCAGAGAAGGCTCAGGGGGATCTTATCAGAGTGTAGAAATACCTGATGGGGGGGAGCAGAGGTGATGGAGCCAGGCTCTCCTCAGTGGTGCCCAGTGATAGGACAAGGGGCGATGGGCACAAAGTGAAATACGAGAAATCCAGTTAAATATAAGAAAAAAAAATTACTGTGAGAGTGACTGAACACTGGAACAGGCTGCGTAGAAGGACTGCAGAGTCTCTCTCCTTGGAGATATTCAGAACCCAACCGGACAGTCATGAGCAACCTGCTGTAGTTAACCCCACCTTGAAGAAGGGACTGGGTAAAACAAAGATACGAGGTCCCTTCCAACCTCATCCACCCTCTGGCTCTGGGATTACCATCACATTAAAAACCCTAAAGATGTAAGGACTTGGAGATACTGGGAACAGGAAGAAACTCGGAGAGTTCAGTATGGACTGAACACCAACAAAGCTGTGAGGAGTTCTCGGTCCTCCCTTAGTATGTTAGCAGTTAGTGCTTAGGTACAAGATTAAAATGGACTTGAAAATTTCAAGATGCTTGTATATCTTCCAGCAAACATAAGCAATAAAATTATAAATGAGTTAGGGGAAAGAAATATGCAAAACCACAACAACATTAAAAGGCAGAGGGGTCAGCACAGCAGATAATGTACACACAGATGCCTCTCTGGTTTCAACTAGCTGTAGAAATAGAAATTTTACATTCTGCAGCCACTCATGACCAAATTTGTGGCTAGAATCAGACATTTCCATATTTGTCATGGAAACGTTTGGATTAGCAGATTGCTAAAGCAGGTGGAATTTCTTGTTTTGACTGCTTTCTGTACCTCTGCAGTAGTGTGGAGTGGGGATGGTTACCCTGCCATTTGTGGGCAAATTCAGTTACAGTAGAAAAGGAAAACTGAGAAGTAAGGGATTAGCTATGTTTGTTCTTTCTTTTCTCTCTATACACACACCAGCAAAAGTGAAATGTAACTCAAATATTTCTCAGTACCTGAATCTTGTATCTGCAGGCTCTAGCTTTTACTCTGACAGCACCAACAGAAAGCAGTACCACTTTCGCTTGGGAATCTGAGTCTTTTGAATGTAAGAAACTGTGTTTTGATCCAAGACCACCCAAGCCTAAACTGTTGAGAGGAGCCTGACACAGCTGTTTAATTTTGCAAGAGCTAACAGCAGGAATTCACTTTGCTTAAAATGTCAGTTGTGCCACTTCTGTAGCGACCAGTTTCTAGACTTTGTTTTGAAGGAAAGTTTGCTTTGAAATGGCTTATTGTCCGTAAGCATCAGATTTTGTGACTGACCACTGTTTTCCAGATGTTTTACTTAGCAGGAAACCGCTCAACATTGCTTGACTTGTCAGTCTTTGTAAGAACATCTGACTGACCTGAGCTCCTAAGATTGCTGCTCATGGCTGTGCCCTTTCAGTTCTTTGCACTAGAACAATCTGCTTTTCTGACCAAAAGGAGAAAAAGTGGTTCAGCAGCATTTCAAGGAATCAGTCCTTCTCAGCCCTAGACCTACCGCTGCAGAATGGAGAACTATAGGTTTGGGCAGGGGAGCTGCCCTTGTATTTACTTTGACCAGTACATACCATTACAAAACAACGCTCTGCAAGCTGTTTACAGCAGCTTTATTCTTGATGGGCCTTTGAAATTCACCCAGGAGGATTGACAGACTTGCCTTTATTCCTCAAAAATCTCTTCAGGTTTGACAGAAAGAAAAGCTTTGAAAGTTGCCCTTCTTTTGCTTCTGCTCCTCAAAGAAACCTGACAGCTTGCCACTGTTGTGAACGAACATGCATGTCCTAAAGACACGGACCATACAGCCCTGTGTCCTGGGTATTTGGTTAACAGAGAGATCTCAGTTCCTGGCACATTTTTCTTCTAGAGCAAGGAGAGCATCCTTCTCCCTGGTTGGAGACCTGAGCAGGCAGGTGCTGGAGTGACTGAAAGCAATGGCTGGTTTGGTTTTTCCTGCCCAAGAGGCAATGCACAGCACTGACATCTCATTTTCTCTCTCTAGTCTTTTCTGATCATCATCTGATACAGTCTGGCAGGTCAGGTACGTGGTCGGCTGCCTGCACTGAAAAGTGAGAGTTTGACAGGTGTTTTTTTCCAGGGAATTGGCTTTGTAACTGGTATACAGAACAACACTCAGCAACAAAACTGTTTGATATAAGCACTCCATCAGAAGCAATTTGGAAAAACTGTGGTGACCAGTAAGTGTTCATCAGAAAATGCCACTCCACGTGAAGTGCACAGAGGTGTGTGGGAGGCTGCTTGGCTGGGATGTGCCTGCAATGGGTGGCACAGAGGGGCAGGAGCTGTTTGCACTCTGCTTCCCGGTGTCCTCAGCAGCCCTGTGCCAGTGCTCACGCAGGTGTAGGGTTTGCTTAGAGGTGGGTAGGACTTGACGAACCTATGACTGCTTCCATTTCCCACTCCCCCATCCTCCAGCCACATTTCTGTAGCTCCCAAGCAGTTGTCAGCACTAAATTTCTTCCCTTGTCTCTTGCTTTGTTTCCCACTTGCTTCCCTATGAATTCAACTCCTGGAAATGAGGTAGAGGGATCTCAAATACCTGGTCTGAAGAGTAGATAGCACTGATTGAATTAAGTGATGGATCCTTGATCGCTTCCCACAGGCATACAGTGCCTGCCTGAAATGCTGTAGTCAGACCCAACTTGGAGGTTTGGAATAAAGAAAAATGGATGGAGGAAAGTACATTATATAGTGCGTTATATGTTATGCTGCATTACCATGTATGTGTGCTTATTTACTGCCACTCGGAGTGCAGCACATCCACACAGACCTATGAAATCCCACCGCAAAAGAGGCGATTAGACTTTAGCTTTGTGTGCCAGCAGGTTGCAGTGCTTTGAAGCTTCTTTTTGTTACACAATAATCCAAAAGGGTAAAAGAGAAAATACTTTCCAACTTTTAACTTCCACCCTTGATAGTCTTCCAATCTTTATCATCATCGGCTCTTCCAGTGTGAATTACTGGATATTTGATGTTTGGAATGGACATTAGGAAGCACTGGGATTTTTGCAACTGGAAGTTGCAATACTGTAGAAGTGAAAAGCTTGGAACTTAATACTTAGCAGAGGTTTTGGCCAATTCCCAGCTTTACAGTTGTTAATGTCACCAAATGCATAAACAGGAGTCAGTTAAGGTTGTATACCTTTTTTGAGGAAAAACTCATCTATAAAAAAGCAGACCAAGGTCAGTCAAAGCAAGTTATAAACCCATGATGATTTCAGTCAAATGTGAGGGGAAAAATAAAAAATTCATATTTCCACTTATAAAACTACAGTCAAAATGTTTATTTTGGTATTATTTTAAGCTTTATTAAAAACTCTGAAGCTTTACAAATTTTCCAAAATTAAATGATGGCGTTTTTTAGATGAAGTGTTTCATTAATCAAAATTGACATTAATTATGCTTATTCACCAAAAATTTCCAAACACTTTATTGGCTTGTAATTTTATTGTAGTTTTAGATACAAATAGAGAATTGTGAATGCTAAAGTACTTTCTCCATTGAGGTGGGGGACAGACTTGGGTATTTGTCAAGTGCTGTGTTTCTTATTCAAAATCATTAGCTGGAGAACATATAACGGCACAGTGGCGCAGAAGGTTTGGGTACCTGCTCAGGGTCTTGGAGTCCTGCCACCGCTCACACCATGGCTCTTTGTAAGGCAGGAAACTTCTGCAGTCTCTGAGAGGTGTTTCCCAGCAGATGCAGGATGCTCTAGGCACCCTATATTGTTCCCAGCAGTAAGGTACCAAAATGCATGGCAGGGGACTTACCCAACTGGGAAGTGCAGGTTAGAGCTATATGGGACCCCAGCAGCATTTCTAACCCAAATATATTTAGGCTTCCAAGCAAGGTATTTAATTTTTCACCTTTTTTTTGTTCTGAGATGCCAGAGGGAAGGGGAGTAACTGTAAGATGGATTGTACTTTCCAAATCAGAAAATTATTTAAAGTCTACACTGTATCCATGTTTTCAAAATAGGTGAGTCAAAAATGAAGGAAGCTTTTCCCACATATCTCCAATTTGTGTTTGTGGGGTGATGTCTTTGGTCTGGACTGCAAAGGATACAGATAGTGGCCAGCTGATTTCTAACTGCATTCATGAAAATGGGGATGTGACTCATACCAGCACTGCTTGGGATGGGGGGGTGGGGGTGGGGGGTGGTAGTCTGGAGAGTTTGAATGAACCACAGCAGAAATGATGCAAAGTCCATAGGCAGTAAGCGGGGAGGCAGGGAAGGACCATGTGCCAGCTGACAGGTGCAGGACAGCAGGGCTGCCCTGGGGGTGAGCTGGGACCTGGGGGTGGGCTGCAGGAGATGCTGGCCAGGCAGGAGGGGAGTGGGCCCAGCCCAGCTGTTGTGTGGGAAAGCTTTAAGGAAGACATGAACTGGGTGACAGAGCCGTCCTTTCCTGGCAGAGCTCTGCTACATCTGTTTGGCTTTCCTCAATCCAAACATTACTTTCTTGACATATTTAACAACCACAGCTCTTCACACACACACACACACACAGAGCGTTTGCTTTTCTCTTGCTCCACGAACTCCCCCCTCCCCCTAAGCCCATTCTGTGGGTGGCTAGTTGGAAATGCCCAGAATTTCCAGATGGCCACAGCTACGGTCTCTGAAAGCCAACGGGTAGGCACAGGACGTTTTATATTGTGGCTGAGAACAGCTAATGGAGAACATGATTGTGAGGATACACGTTGTGCTGCTGGAGGCAGGTTTCTAGGAAACGTGAGAGACGCCTGCATCCTTCTGCTGAAGGGTCCTTGGTGCAAAGGGAGGGTGTCACCTCAGAAGGGGGGAGCCGAATTTCAGCATGCCAGAGATCAGTGCTGAACATCAGGGACTTTTAGTGCTCTGACAAAATAAATGTTTCTGCCTGTCAAAATTCTATGCAGGAAAAACATGGATGAAACAAGCCATATTCACAAGATTTAGACAGTTTGTAGAGCGCAGTTTCAGAAGCAGAGTGCAAATGTTTTGACAACAATTCTAACTTTGCCTGCCTGCAGCTCAGGGCCGAGCTCCCAGGTATATTTTCCCAGGTACGTTTTCCCCAGCTGCGGTTGCTTTTTTCTAGTGAGCGATACAACACATCAGCCCCACAGATTTCTGGTTATCACGTGAGACCTCAGGCAGGGCCCCTGGTTCAGCACGTCAGACTGCACGAGCAGAGGCTTGCTGTCTGTAGGGTACGCACGCAGCCCTGTGAAGGATAATGCCGTTAGCTCCCCAACTGCAAAATGTCAGAAGCCAGCACAGCATCTGTAGGTAAGGACAATTTCCCTTAAGGAAACTGTTTCATCCCATGCAGGTGAAGCCTGTGATGCAGCAGGAAGCATCAGCACCCCTTTGCACGCTGAATCCTCACAGCTCAAGGGACTTGCGCATTGCCACCTAAACTGGGAGCAGCACATGAAAAGAAAAAATGGGAAGCAGAAAACTTTTGTGTCAGTGCAAGGAGGATTGCTGTCTGCTAATCCTAATAAGCTAGTGTAATTGAATTGGCACACTAGTTTACATGCTTTGCTGGGAGAGTCAGGTGTGACACCAAACTGTGATACCAGTGCCCCAGGAATTGAAAGCCTGTCCTTGTGTGGATCTGTATCCCTGTAACACGGTGTTTGCTTTTATCTAATATTTTAACGTGGATTGCCAGAAGGTCTAGTTTGTGGTCCTGTGCATACAGAATTAGCCATGCAGCTGGCAACTAGACAAAGAACTGCATTCGGGCATGAGGAAAATCCTGCCTGGGTAGGCATTTGTATATGCTGAACGGTTGACAAAGGCAAGTATGTGCAGTTCTGCAAAGGAAACTGGCGCCACAAGGTCCATTCCTGTTTGTGTAGGCAGCAACCGGACTTGCACACAGAGCAGGTTTGGTGCTAGGATGGAAAGCCAACTGCAGACTGATCTTCTAGGAAAGTGCCTCCTATTTCCAGGGCTTTAAGGCATCAAAAGGGGCTATTTACAATAAAAGTTCAGCATCCCCTGCTTGGCAGGAGTTGAGGACATTACAGCTGAGCTGCTGCCCTATCATTTCTAATCACCTCTGTGATGGAGCACAGGGCTGCATGTGGCTCACCGCAGCCCTCCAGGAAAGTCTGCTGTCAAACAAAGGAAATTTTCTCATCAGGCATTTTCTGGGCAATGCCATCAGCTATAGCACTTTACATGGCTACATTTGCATATTTTTTAGCTGATGCTGCCTTTTCTTTTTCCTCTGTCCTGACAGCTGATGAAGGTAAAGTACTTACAGTTCAGAAGTTCATGTGGTGCAGGAAATCAGAGCACTCTGTACTTTCCTTGGGCGCTGGTGGTTCAGCAACGTGCCAGAGAGAGCACGGCAATGTGCCATTGTGAATGTCATCTGCAGCCCAACTCTGATCTAGGTGAATGAGGTGTAAGTTAAATGTGGGGCTGTATCTGTTGCAGTAAATGCACCCCTGTGTTGTGTGTACCACTGGTTTGTAAAACCTACAAAGCAAATTAGTTGTTAGACTGAAATTTTGGTCCAAACCTGAAAATTTCCTTTACTCCACAGAGTTTGTGAGAAGTTTTGGAAACTTAGGAAACACTCTGACTTAGAATTAATTTTGTCGCATCTCTTTGCATCGTTGGTTTTTAGCAAAACTGTCTCCCTTTAGAGCTGTTGTCTGGAAATTATTGATAGTAATTAGCTGGTAAATGTTCCTAACCTCCACCCCGATCAAAACCAGAAAAACAGTTGGAAGAAGTTGCTGGGGTGTAGATCCCCACACCGACTCTGATACATCAGGCTCGGATCACTCAGAAAACACAAAGCCTCCCCCATTTCTTGCCCCCTGCCCCTTCACCCCACTAGGCTGCTGCTTTTGCCTTGCTTTCTGCTTGGGCTGCAGCAGTGCTGGCGCTGAGGCCAGGCTAACAGGCGCGGGCAGAGCTGGGAAGCACAGGTGCAGCTTTGCCTCTCTGCTTCGGTGTTGCAGCTGGCGTTTCTGAGGGACATGTCCCTGCTTGGGGACCAGTGTCCTAAAATGCTGGTTATCATTTATGGTCAGTCTTTCAGTCAATATGCATGAATTGTGTGTGTTCAGATAGCTAAACAAATATAAGAAAATACTAGAGGCACGTGCGTATCTGGTCATGTTTTCTATCAGCAAGAACACTTCAAACTACTGAACTCCTGAAAGAACAAAAAGCGAGGAGCGAGCCTTTGATCATCTCCCTGTGTTTCTGTGAAGAGGTGCTTCCCTGCAGAAGCCTGCACAAATCATTTACTTAATGGGTGTGTTTCTGTCCTGTTAGCCATGATCGTAAAGCAATCTGTTTAAAGAGCTTCATTTCCCTATAAATTAAACTCCTGAGGCAGGATGAGGTGGGCACAGTGCTGCGGGAGATCCCTTTCCATCTGTGCTTCCCCTGCAACCTGGGGCAAGGTGCTGGGTCTGTGTTTCCACAGCACCCGCTGCTCTAAACTTGCTGGTGTGTGGTTTGGGAGTGTGATGCTGCCCAGCCGCAGAGTGTCGGTGCCCTTGGTCATCCTCGCCAGCCTGCTGTCCTTTTTTGCATGATAACTCTTACAGCTGTAGAGTTTTGCCTAAGCTAATTGCTTGTCACTTGCCTGCTTTCTGTGATTTAGTTTTATTGTATTTTGTTAAGCATTATGAGATGGCTCCCAACAACGTTGAGATTTAGGAGTGGGAGGTCAAATCTAAGGCATCGTTACTCACGGTGTGAGTGCTGTTTCCCAGTGTCAGGCAGCACAGAGACCACACCAGGCAGGCGTTGTGCATGTGGAATTGCTGCAGACAGGGCATTTGGCTCAGGAGCTCACTGCAGCTGTTGCCAGTGGCAAAGGGCAAGGATGTCATTAAGCAGCTAGTCTGACACAGCATTCACCTGCAGAAGCTTTTCTCTGTGGAGCAACATTCCTGTTTTCAGTCAATTAGTCGTCACTGATGTTACGTGGCAGCAACAGGATGGCTGCAACAACAAAGGCTGCTTTTGAAGACCCTGTCCCGGAGTCACTGTCTTCTGTAGTGTCACCACCTGCTTTGCTTTTCTGTAAGCAGCTAAAGGAGATCTGATGTTGCTGTTAGTTTCAGGGCTGCACTTCAAGAGGCTGTCAGTGCTGTGGACAGGCTTACGTGATGCTGAGATAGCTACATGGATAGGTCTTTTCCCAACGTGGGCAGGGAAATGTTTGTTCCCCATCCCGTGATGGGAGTTCTGACCCTTTCCAACAGTTCAGACAAGATCACTGCCTCTGTACCTCTTGGGTTTAGGATTTCTCTTTACTGGACATGTGGACAGAAGGGAACAGGAATTTTGCCCTTTGCGGCTGACAGAACTCAGTACAGTGTGGTGGCTCTTGTAATACTGGCAGGTTGCAGCACCACTGCAGTGAAACAGATCAGTCACCTCCCATCCTACCTGTCAGGTGTGGCAAGGTCCTGTGCTTCTCTGTACCAGACCTGGAGGGACAAGTGAGATGTCCTGAAGGGTGGGTGAGAGAGGCTCCCAGAGCGTGCTGAATAGCTGGAGAAGGTGCCTCTTGCACAGGAGAAGGGATTTCTTGCAGTGATGTTTGAGATCAGGAATAGTTGTGGATGTCAGATGTAAGATACCAGTAAGAATGTTTGTGGTCATCAACAAGTGGGAACGTTTGCGTGCGTCCTTTGCCTGGTGCAGGAATGGACAGAGAAAGCGGGGAACCTGCAGAGTCATGCTGGGCACTGTGTGCATGGAAATCAGCATCACCTTCCTCAGCTCTCTCTGTGGCATTTACCATAAAACATTGTAGAGGGAACAGAACTCAGCAGTAACTACTCAGATCTGTATGTTTTAATTTCTCTGTGCATGTTGAATTGTGTTCTTATGCCGATCCAGGTACCCTTAGTCAAGTTGAAGTTACCTCAAGCAAAGTGACAGGGTGAACTAATGTACTTTTTTTTATTTTCCTCCCGTTCCCTGATATTCTGAGTCTGGTCTTTAAGTAAGTAGTATTTGGGATTTTAACCTGTTTGCTGCTGTGAAAGGTGGTGTGAAAGAACCTGCAGCGGAGAGAGAACAGCTCAGAGAGAGATGAAGGTGTTAGTGTCTGTGCTGGAAAAGGCAGCAGAGTACGACCTAAAGAAATTCTAGCAAAGTTAATATTAAGGTGGTTTCTAGTTTTGGCTCCCAGAAAACAACGCATTTGTTAACAAAATATGTCTTGTACTAGTAAGAGAGCCTCAAACTGATTTGCATTTCATGGTCCACATAAATGTGGAGAAGCTGCCAAAATTGTCTCTTTTTCTCCTCTGTTTTCATTGTAGGCATTCCAGAAAATTGAGCAAAACATTTTTCCCTGCTGTTTGGTTCTTTTTTTCATGCATATGCATTTCTGGGACACGCGCTCCTGGAGCATGCAGCCGAGTGCACATGCCTGGGGTCTCTGCAGGCTTCTGCAGCTTTGAAGCAGAGAACCTAAAGTATAAGCAAGATATTTGCAGAATTAAAGAGAATTTACAGGAACAACAGTTGAGACTTTGAATTCCTGTAAATGAGTTCAGTCTCAAATCCAGAGATGAGCTTTCACCTGCCTTCTGCTTCCATCTTAGAGATGTTTATTGGACTGCAGTAGGAAAGGAGAGATTATAGAGTGAAACTGCTCACAGATGTGAGGAAAATCACTTGTGTTACTGTTTTCTGTTGATGTTCACTGTAATGCAGTTTGCTGTTGACACCACATTACAGAAGGGATTTATTGGTGAACACTCTTGGGTGCTAAACCTGCTGACACATGGCAGTGTAGGGGAACACTCTAAATAAGTTGGATAGCTTTATTTTTGCAGCACTCTTGTCACCCTTTAACACCTACATAAAGTAGACATGCAGATTTTTAAAATCCAGGCCTCCAAATCTCCTTGCTTCTCAGCTGGAATATATGAATGTTTTTCAGGTTGAACATCTCAAGCTGGCATGTGTTTTGTTTTCCCTGAGTCTCAGCTTTTAAACTTCAGCAAGCATAGGGAAAAAGTTAGCCTGCATTTTACAGTGTCCTCTGAGCCCAGAAGAGTTTGAAGGCACAAGCTAATTGCCCAGGAACTTACCAAGTCTTGTTGAGCTTGATTCAGCCTGGGAAGTTTGGGGCTGTTCTGCTGCCGATGCAGCTCTCTTCAGCGAGTCCCTTCCCATTTATTTTGGAGTTGTGCATTTCGGTGTTGCAGGTGGGCAGAGAGAAGACTGAAGTACAGGTTAATTTAAAGGCTTTTGCTCTGCTTGGTGGCAATAACCTACTTGAAGGAATTGGAAGCAAAGTCTCAGTCTGCAGCTTCCTCCAAGTCTTTCTGGAAGGCTGGGAAGGGATTTTCTCTTGCTACCTCCCTGCAAGCGGGCGCGCAGTGCAGGGGGTGGCTCAGCCCCTGCCCATGCAGGCTGTCCTCCTGCTGCTCCCTCCCGCACCCCACTGCACAGGGCTGCTCAGCACCCACCGAGGGCTCTCCTGGGCTCGGGGCACCTGCCCTGAAAAGCAGTGCCTCATTCCCTGGTGCCAGGCTGAACTGCCATATACCACCACTGTCACTTACCCATACATAGGAAACAGAGGGTCGTTATTTACCATCCAGCTTAGAAATGTATTTACATTTCAAGCAGTCGGAACCCTCTCTTGCTCGAGCAGTGTGGGTGGGTCCCCATGCATCTGGTTTTTGAGGAATGTTGCAACAGCTGTGGTTGAAAAGCAAGGAAGAGACTCGTAGGATTGTGTAACAGCTAATGGTGTGGTCCTTGTTCTCTGCACAGAAATGTGTTTTGCTTAAGAGCTTCCCCTCTAGCAGCATCCGTAAGTTCCTTTAAAGCCAAATACGACATGTCCTTCTGTGCAAAAGTGGCAGGCAGAAGTAGGTCAGGGTTTTGTCCTTTTGAACTATTAATACAGATCACAAAAATGTACCAAAAAGTGTGGGAAACTTTAAAAAATATGATGAAACTTTGGGGATGACTTGGTTTTTATTACAGCTAATACTGTATTTGGTGTAAAATACAAAACATATTTTGATATCTTCCTTCCTTGGTGTTAAAGAGGGTAGAAGGAGAATCCAAATTCATTCTTGATTAAAACTTCTTGAACCCTGTATGTCTTTTTTCCGTGAAAGGTACTGCTCAAAAAGAAATTTTCCATCTCTAAAGCCTAAAGAAAAAAGGAAGTGTGGCCAGCCCAACCGAGCACACACTGCTACTGGCTTCTGAAGGAGTTTTAGCAAGTGTGTGGGATGATAAATCACGCAACATCAGCCTTGGCGCCTGTGCAGGGTTGAAGAGGAATACAGTTTCAATCTGACGTATCCATTTTCTCCCGCATGAGGAAGAAATCATCATATCAGCTATTTTAAAAGAGCTTCTGCATGTACAATGTCTATATGAATTACAGAATGATTTAAATATCTGTAGATACCAGCTCTCCAAGGAATTTAATCTATTGAGACTCACATCTTACATTGTAAATTTATCTTTAGTTGCCATCTTTCACTGACGGATCTGCAAAACTTAAAATATTTTCAGTAATTAATTGTCAATATTAGCTCTATTGTCAGAGCAACAGTTTGGATTGTTTTATTGTAGGGAAGTGGGAGGGAGCCACTGTTTTGGCAAGTGACAAGCAAATAGTATATCATTAAAAGCCAAGTGTTGGAGTCATGAAATCCAGTATCAGTAGATAATCAGGGTCAAGTCAGCGGTGAGTTTCTAGCTCATGAAGGCAGCTGTGCTGCATGCATGTGTGAAACGCAGATTGGTGTTTCTCAGAGAAAGCTTTGAACTGGACCTCGCGGTTCACCAAGACCTGTGGTGGAAACCAGAGTGCTGTGGTGCTGCCTGCTTTTCCAAAGCATCTGGCACGTGTTTCTGGGGGATGGGTTTTCCAGTAGATTTCTTGCATTAGCCCTGTGGAAGTTTAGCCATTGCCCAGGCAAATTGTATTAAAGAAAATAGTCATTAAACCACTAAATAAAATCTATTTAGCACTTGTCTAGTATCTAACCATCTTTTGCAAGAGGATGCTGACAGGGCTTCTGCCCTGCCTCTTTGTCCACACCCACGTCTCCTCTCGCAGCTCCCAGCGCTGCTCTTTGCTTGCTTGGCCCCCACAGGAGCTGTGCCCTTCAGTACTGGCTGTGCCCTGCCCTGCTGCTGCTGCAGGCTTTGGCAGAGCTGGGCTGTGGATTGCCATAGGGGCAAACCCACTGAAAGCTGTCAGCTTTCTCCACGGACTTTTAGGCATGTGTGGGGATATTGTACCTATAGTCGTTGTGTTGTTTTCGTGTACAGTTTGTGCCGAATGCAATCATCACCTAAGCTTAATAAATAATTTTCATAGAAATTGTAGACTGCCTCCCTAAACAGATTACAACTCAGTACTCCTAAATGTAAGTATGTAGCAGCGCCGTGATCAGCATGCTGCAAAGGAAGCCTCCCAAATGACAGGACGTATGGGCAGGCATTTTCCCTTGTTGCTTGCCAAACTACAATGCATCCATAGTTTCACCTTAAGCAAAGCAACTGCATTGCCTGAGGCTGTAAATACCAACCCTGCTCTTACTGGTGTGAGGTGAGCTCCCAGGTTGGCGAGACCACTGTGCCTACAGCTCAGAAAGCTGCTTGTGTGCTGCTTACAAACAGCACCATTTTTTACAGAGAAAGATTACTGAATTAAGTTCACAAATGTATAAAGTCAAAACCAGGGCCTTTTTTTGTTTTTAAAAAAACTTATTGCCTTCATCCAGAAATCTTCTATGTCTGTAATACAGTCTTTGTGGTGACAAATATTTTTAATCTTTGACCTAGTTTGTAGCTTTTTCTTTTTTTTGTTTTAATCAAGCATGGCAGGAATAGGAGTGAGTGATACGGAGAAAAACTTGCAGCTACCCAACCTCAGAAGTACACGTCCTATCTCTGAGTCTCTTTTCATCCTTTCAAATAAGCAGATTAGATTTTGCCTGAACTCAAGCCATTAAGCCCTCAAAAGATGAAGGTTCACTTTATTAAGCTCTTAAAAAGAAGTCCAAGGTCTAGTCCCAGCTCTTACTTTGCATGATGGGCTATCCTCACTGTTTCACTGCTTTCTGTGCTTCAGGGACAAGCTAAAAAAAGAATATAAGGGAATGAGGTTTTTACCTTTGGCAAAATGCATCTTTTTGCTCCCTCACGGCCATGCCCTGAGCTAACCAGCCTCGGGAAGCCGCTGCTGGGAGCGATTGGCGTTGTCTTAAATGAACATGGTAAGGGGTTAGGACCAGAGTGAAGAAGGGGTCTTGAAAATTCATTGAGAAGGAAGAGCATCTCTGTGAACACAAGTGTACAAGCTAATGTCAGGAGGCCACAGGTTGGGTTTTTTTAGATATGACATTAATATCTTGCTAGGCACAGTCAAGACTGCCTCACCAGGGTTTATATGTGTTTGTACGTGTAAGTAAGTACAACAAACAAGTACTATTCAAAGCCAGCCTAATATTTTTTTATGGATACATGTGAAATTGCTCTAAGGAAGAAGCAAGATTTTTCTATTAAAAAATGGTATGAATTTTCATATCAACTTTGTTCCTGTATGTTCCCCAGTCTTAGTCAAGGGAAGAGTTGTTTGGTATCAATGTGTAAAAGGAAAATGCAGAAAGAAGGAAAAAAAAAAAAAAAAGGAAAGCAGATAACATTATCAAGATGGCAAAGAGAATCCAAAGGTCCATCTAGTTCCGCCAAGAAAAAGCAGGGAAACAATTTCCTTCTGCTAAGCAAGGCTGTAAAAGCATGCCAGCAGGTAGGACACAACCCAGGGCAGTCAGGGCAGGCTTTTGGATCAGGCCCTGATGAACTACGTGTTGTAAAGCTGCTCTGAGATCTTGATTTCAGCCAGAGAAGGAAGTGATCCCTCTGATGGGTATTTTGCTTATTCTTACTATTCCTGCTCCGTTATTCTTAGTGCTTTGTTTCACACACCAGAAGCAAGGAACTCTCTGGACAGGCAGTGACCGCTGTAGCCTGGGCTGTTGTATTACCCTGGTAAAGAGAGAGCTTGGGTCTCGGAAACCGTGAGGTCTATTACTGTCACAAGCCATGTGAGATGGGACAGGTGGGGACAGTGACTGATGGCAGCAGGAGCTCTGCAGCATCAGCAACTGCCTGGGCACTGGAATGACCTATGCTCCCTCTGCACGCTAATCTGTTTTCCATGACTTGATGATTAAGTATAGCTATAATATATAGGGAAAAATTAACTCACATTATACAGCCCATCCTTAGGCTAGTACAAAAAAAAAAAAAAAAAAGATTCCCTGTAATCCAAATCCCTCAGCTTTGGATCACTGGTAGGCTGTGGAGCATGGCTCCTGTGTCTTATTTTCAGCAGTTAAATTGCATCAACAAACCACTTAGTTATATCTGTTGCTATAATTAGCACCTGAGGAGGAGAGGAGATGGTCTCTGAAAGCAGGAACAGGATAAAAAGCTGTCCATGGGATGGGCTGTGCACTCGGGGTGTTACCGAAGGCTTTGTATGAGCTGGCTGAAATAGCTCAAGAAGCAGCAGGCGCGTTGCCGCGTGTACCCAGGCTGGAGCGGCTGCAGTGGGTTCCTGCAGGGTCTGATGTTTCCCAGCTTGTCCATGTGTAATCGTATGCAGGAGAACAGGATCTTAGGAGCTGCATGACAGGCAACATAAAAGTGTGAACATTAACATTCCTCTTCAAGTCGACCACCTCTGTGTGTCCTTCAGATACATCTCCTTTAATCTCATCTTCTTCTTGTCTGGAGTCTCAGAGGTGAGACGAGTCCGTGAGGACTTGCTGGGGTGGCGGAGCACAGCTCCCTGCCCTCCTCTGCTCTTGGTTATTCCCTTTCTATGTGCCACACTCAAGATGCAGCACAGTTATCTCAAACTGTGAAGATTCAGAGATGCATGCTTAAAAATCGTGACTTTCTTAGCTTGATGTGCAGTGTGTACCGCACCACGTCCCTCCTCTCGCTGTCCCTCGCCCAACTGGAGAAGCAGCAAAGTCCAGGGAACCGGGGGTCTCCTCAGCAGCTCAAACTGACACAAATATTTGTCATTGGAGGTCACAGTTTTTCTCACAAAGCTAAAAGAAACCAAAGGAAACTTCTCTTGGGATGTTGTGGAGGATGGCAGTGTTATGCCACTGTCCATGTAGATACGGGGAACGGGTCATGGGCTGCTAAAACAGCGTTCTGGGTGGTGGGACATTTCCCTTGCTGTGGCAAATGCTCAGTGTCACCCTTCAGTTGGGGCTTTCTAATTTTTCTATAGGATTAGTGAGCTTGTATCTGCATAGTGCATCTCTGGAGGCCTTTAACAAAGCACTTAAACACTTTCTACTCTTCCTTTCCCAGCTTCAAAACTGCTGTATTTTGAATAATAAAAGGCCCCTGGTGAAGAAGCTATTCCTGATGCAGATTCTGCCGGTGTGCTGTCCTGCTGCCAAAGCTTCTGGGCTGGTCTCCAGGCATTTTGGCGCTGATTATTTTAATTGCTATTTGACTTCAACATCCTGCTCTTTTCTAAACCTTTCTTTTTAAATTTCTACTTTTCCTGCCGTGTGATTTTCCTCCTTTTCTCCTCTTTTGTATTCCTGATCCTCTCTTCTTTCTCTGGGTGTTTTGCTTCTCCTTTATACCTCTTTCCATCTCTCTGCTCCTGCTGCAGGGAGGTAACGGGACTCCTTCCCTTTGTCCTGAGGCTGTGCAGCTGCTCAGGAGAGCAGAGATTTCTTTCAGAGGTGGGAGCTTTGGAGGAAAGGGGGTGGATTACACTTACGAAAGAGCGAGCCCTGGCATCCCACTCCTCAGCTACTGTTGCACCCCTGGCTTTGCTGTTCCTGTTTTCCTTAAAGCACAGCAATCATCAAAACAGTTGAAAAGTCTTTCTGACCCTGGTTGCCCCTGCGGTTCCCTCCATGGGCCCGTACTGAGTGGGCCGTGGGTTCAAGGCACTCTAAACCTGTCAACCACTTTGCAAATGTCTGCAGTAACTACTGTGCTTCTTTTCCACAACCAAGTTTCTCGTCCTCGCTTATGTTTTTGTCCTTGCTTCATTCCACACCCTCCCTTTATGCAATGTTCAGATGGCTTCTAGCTTCACCTTTATGCAGATTTGGTTTCTTCCTCACTGCAGGAACTCTGTTTTTTAATGAGATTTCAAGTATTTAACAAAACTAAACCAGTAATGAAGTTGAGACTAATTCCTCCTGCAACTCCCCCTCTGTGATAACCTGTTGACAAGCATTTTCTGCACTGCTTGAGTTTTAAGCACTGGGTCATCCAGGATGGAGTCAGCTGGGTGCCACTGCAAAGCCTTTGGATCACTTAAGCCTCACAAAAAGGCTTATGTGGTTTGAGTTTTGTATAAAAGCTTTGTGCTCTTGGCTTTTTGGGGGTTGGATTTTTTCCCTAATGAGCATTTTGTAACAGTACCTTTCCCACTTGGTCTGAAACTACAGTGGAGGAGCTCGGTGCTCCTGCTTTGTACAGGATTGGACAAATTAATTCTCCATAAATACAATATAATCACTTATGGCATTGTCGTTTCCCATACTAATGACTGATTCCTTAATTTTGCAGTTTCTTACATGCTTAATATTGCATTCTGAATGTGAGAGAGGCTTTTCCTTTTGACTTGTCTTACCAAATGGGCTTGCGATGTTCAGAAATTATGTCTAGTCTGAGAATTGTTTGGTGCTGCTTGTGTCCATTTCACGTAACATGGGGACACCAAGTGACAGCTAATGAGAGCTTCAAGGACACTGCATGACACAGTGTGTCTTCCTGCTCTTCACATCAAGTATCAGCCGCTGCTTTAGGTGAGCATTTTCCACGGTAGAATGAAACTCTAAGCACACTATGTGTTTGAATAGGCTTTCTTAAGTACAAAACCACTAACTCCTAGGTCAAGAATTCCCTGAATCAGAATTAGCTGCAGCCTAGGAAGACATATCTGTATATATTTCCCTTGTTCCTAGACTCTTCCCAAAGCATTTCCTAACCTAGTTGTTCTCTGATCTAGTACATATGCTCCTATGTAACTTTTCTTCTTCTGAACTGGATTTAATTGTTTCTTCCAAAAGTACTGCAAGTATTTTGGCATGCTCCAAATGTCAGGGAGCAAAACGTTCACCTGGTGTCAGGAGGAGTTTGGATAACACACCTATGCTTCAGAGCTCCTGAGCTTGCTCTGTAAACAATAGTGGAATATCTAGCAGACTTGGATTTTGTTGGCTAAAGCTTGTGAGTGCAGCTGGGAAACATCCAGGCACGTAACAGTGTCTTTGGTCATCTGGAAGATGCAGCCTTTGAAGCAAGTCTGTGGTGCTTTCAGACAGGTTGGAAGTACACAAGCCTTCTGCATTTGGGATCCCATGGCCTGTAATGGGAAAACTTAAGCCTGAAACAGAAGAGTAGGTAGGTGTAAGAACACTACAGTGTTTTTGAGTTTTGCCAAGAACTGAAGTCCTTCAGAACCTTTGGTGCTGACAAATTTGCAGCCAGTAGTACCAATGGATGATCTTTGCAATTATTCAAAGCTTCAGAGGTGTTTGGGGCTTTTGTGGTTTTTTGGGGTTTTTTTTCTACGTAATTTGTGTTGCATAGTGGCAGTGGTATTTTGTCTTGCTCTAATAGCATATTTCATTTTTTTTTTCATAAACTAATTGTAATTGTACATCTCTGTGAGAATCACAGGTTGCTTGTGTCAGCGAAACCCGGGGAAATGTCAGTTGTGTTGCTAATGTCAGAGCTGCTGGAGCTCATTTCCTGTAACCTGCACTGTCTAAGAAGCCACTTGCTTTAGTTCTCCTGTATTTTTAGCAGTAGCTTTGCACTCCCAGATAGTCCTGAAATTGTGCTACTGATGCCAGCCCGCTGGGCAGGCAACAGGCTTAGACTGGCGAGCCTGCTGGGCTGCCTCTTACTCCAGGTCCATCAGGGAAGAGCAGGATATGTAAATTTCCTTTTTTTTTTTTTTTTTTTTTTGCTTTATTGATACATGTTTCTTACCTTGTCACTGGGAAATTGTAAAATTCATTTTTTTCCTAACAGAAGTGAACACTGCTTTAGTGCCGCAGCTGGAGAGAGTCTGGCTTCCTGGTGTGTGCTCTGGACAGGAGCTGCTCAGTGATGTGGGAGGAGGCAGGGGATACAGGAGAGGATGAGTAGCTCTTCCTTTGGTAGAACTTGTGGCAGGTGCTGGTGGGCACAGCTATCTCCTGTCTGGTCATCCCTTCCGGAGGCTCTGCTTGGCACTGTGTCACTTTTCCCTGGCTTCCTTGTGTCCTTTAAATCCCCATATACAAACCATCTCACCTCAGAAGACCTGTAAAACCAGAGATTGGTGGGAATCTTGTTCAGCCATAAAGCAAGATTTGGGAACATTGCAGCATTTTCTTTTTTTCCACATAAGGATGAAGCTGAGACAACCCAGATTTTTATAAAGGAGAAAGATGAAGGTGTGAAGCAACCAGAGCAACAGCCTGGCAGTGTCTGGGCTAAGCCCTCAGTTTGAAGCTGGCAGGATGGGGACCTGTACCTGTCTCTTCTCTTGCCCCAGTGACAATTTCAGCATCCATCTCTTGGCCTCTCCGCAGAAAAGGCTAGACTTGCTCTGGTATGTTTTAGCCAGCAATTGTATTTTGCACTTGTATTTAGAATTTTTTTCCTTGAAAAAAACCCAACAAACAAACAAAAAACAAAAACAAAACAAACAAACAAAAAAAAAAAACCCGAAAAACCATACCCACAAACCCTAGAAAGTTTGGAGATCAACTTAAAAGTAAAATCGATAGACAACTCTACTAAAAACACCTTTCAGCCAGTGTTAAAAAGAAAAAAACTGTGCTTCCAAATGCAAAGCTCTGCTAGGAGCCCTGTGTCGCTGGGTGGTTTCTGCTGCAAACATATAGGTGTTATTCATGCATGTAAAATCCACTTTATACAGACCTTGATGCAAAACTTTATAAAATTTTTTTAGTTAAAAAATTTCTTACACAGTGGGGCAGAGACGCTTTAAGGGTTTTGCTCTGTTAAACGTGAGCTCCCTACAACAGGCATTGCTTTTCCCAGCAGAAGCATCTGTGCCCTTACTATGGCAAGTCCCTGGAGGTGCCATGACAACAGGGCTCATGTTCAGGTGCTTACCATGACTTTGATAAAATGTATGGTATTTATTGTGTCTGGCTTTCAAGTAAAGGAAAAAGCAAAGAACTAGAAAAAATATGGTAGGTATTTTAAGATACTGGGAAGAGTGTTTCTGCTGGTTGAGGTTGGAAAGAGCTCTGTTTACTGTTCCTGTCTGAAAAACATGCCTGAAGGACAGAAGTGTATTCCAGAAATCCTCAGATGCATCTGTACGGAAATAAAAATAGATATGTTGATAGTAGCTGAAAAGAATCCCAATATTCTGCAAAATCTAGTAAAAATGATGGTGGAATGCTTTTTTGACACATTTTAAGGGAACAGGTGTAAAAATTCCCACCTTCTTGCTCTGCCTTGTGCTTTGCAGCTGCATTCTATGATACTTTCTCCCAGGTTCCCTTTCCAGAGAACGTGGTGGAGGTGAGTAGCTACACAGACATCCAGCACGTTCCTCCTGCCCCTGAACCCCACCAGACTGTCCTAGTTTGGTAACGGCCTACGCTGAGGCAGACTTTACCTAGTAGTCAGTTAGAGCAGTAATACAAAAGCTTAGTATGTATTTAAAACAGGGGGAACCCTCTTTGGTTCCTCTGTGACTTAATTTCTTCTGAATCCTTTAGAAACATATCCCAGCTACATTCCCAGGCAAGGACTCCGGTCTTTCCTCATCGCAACACGCACGTGCTCAAATCAGGATACGACGGGGTAAGAAGTGAAAGCCCTCTATATTTGAAAAGGTGCTTTCTTGTGCTTCAGTTGCTCCTTGGTGAAGGTAAAACGCTTACTTGCATGCTCCATGTGAAGGAGGGTGGAGCGGGAGAGGAATCCATCTGTAGTTTGGAAGCGTGTCATGCACCCTGCATGTTGGCAGAAGAGGTGACAGACTCTCCCAGCTCATCGCTCTGCCCGCAGTGCCCAAGCCCTCGCCGTTGGTTCAAGGCTATACCACCGCCATGGTTAACACAAGGTTGGAATGTTACTCTGGGAGTTTTATTCTAGCAGTTCATGAGAAATCAGTACGCTGCGGAGAAGAAAGCGTCAGAGAACAGCCGTTCTTCCCATCTGCAGCAGCTGCCAGCCAAGAGCTGGAGCAGGTTCCAGGCAGGGACTAATGCTGACTTCTGCGGAGCAGCAGAACTCCTGTGAGAGGTTTGTTACCTTCACAGGATGCTGGGCTGTGCTTGGAGGTATATTGTTTGGAGATAAAAATCATTAGTATGTTTAATTCGTGTATCTATAGCTCAGGGTACCTGCAGCACAACCTCCTGCATGGATGATCAGTTTGAAGTCCCACAAAAGCCCTAGAAAGATGTTTTCCAAAAGTCTAAGTAGAAAATTTATGCATTTGCTTTCCTGAGCTGTCCATCACTGCAGCACCCTGTGCTTTGTAAATCCAAATGCATTTATCCTGACAGCACTTCAGAGCGATGGGGCTGTGATCACATGGACCATCACCTTGCTTGGCTGTACAGGGAGAACACCCATGGCCTCACTTTTCCAAGTATTCCCTGTTTTGTAGTACTTTAGAGGATCAAAGCTCAGCTCACTTCAGCTTCAGCTGAAGCTGTTGAGTATTCAGCATTTTACAAATCAAGCCCCAGCCTCTCCCGCTGAGCACGGAATGATGAACGTGCAGTTACTGACAGTTTCTGCAATTAGTGATTTAACAAGAGCTCTGTAACAAAGGTGTAGTGTGTTCTCAAGAATAGTGTTACCCAATTTTGAGAACATCCATTCCTCTTCCTGCAGTTCCCTCCCTCCCTCTCCATCTTTCAGCCCTGAACTGCGGGAGAGCCCAGTGTTCCCATGAATGGTAACCTTGCTGGTTATGGCCCAGGGGGTTATTCCCAAAGCTTTTCCAACCCCTCTGAAAGGATAAAATCAGGTTCCTACTTAATAATATCTGTTTACTCCATGAAGCATATGCAGATTCCAAATAGTATTGCACAGACACCTTTCTTCTGGCATTTTTTGAACTTCTGATGAGATGTCCGTGTAGTAATTATTTTCTTATCAGGCCTTTTTGTCCAAGTTGTCGTGAAGTGCAAAATATCAAGCTGAAAGGACAAAGTCTTTTATCTGGCAATACATGGTCCTTCATATGATGGAGCATCAACATGCCTTTAATATCACAACCCTGGCTTTGCAAACTGAGCAGGCAGGGTAACTGCTCAAAGACTAAAGTTTTCCCTTCTCTCAAAGCATACCTTGCAGGTGCTGCTTATAGAGGTGCGATCATGTGGTGAAAGCTCTGTGAACTCTATAAATAGATATCTAACTTTATATTAAAACATAATCCTTGGAAACCATTAACCCTTCCACAGTCAAAGCTTTGCAGAATGCATTCAAGGGGTGTTAGTTCAAGTTGGTCTCCTACATCAGGCTGAGAGCCCATAAAGAGATTCACCGGCCTTTCTGGGGCATTGATGCTGTCCAGTGGTGCTGCTCCTGTCAGTTTATAGGGCTCTGATATGGCTGTGTGATACCACGTGTGGGAATCTATTAAGGAAACCTTGATTTTACCCAGTCATGACTAGAAAGCAAGGTAGGGATAATCTCCCAGTGTACTGTGCCTTGCCCTCAAATGTGCTTTCTCTGCCTCGCTTCTGTTCTGCCTGCTTTTTCTGTGGGTGATTAATGTTAATGAGGATTGAGAAAATTGCATTGCACTGGTTAGTTCTGCCAACCAGCTCCGCTAACCAGCAACTTTTGCAAGCATCTGAATCCAGACAAATCCCTCCTGTGGTTTTAAGTTGGTGCTCTTGTGTTAGCAAAGGAATTTGCCCCGGTACGTAGGAAGCTGCAGAGTCCAGCTAGTTCATCCTGTGCTTTCCAAGCTCCTTTTAACAGGAGAACTATGTGCTGCTTTGTGGCATTGCTGCTCTGTGCTACAGCTGGAGAAGGGAGCCTCATGCACCACTACTGAGTGACAATGCATGGCACTGCTGTCACCAGGCAGCTTTTTAGCAATGATTATAAGAATTACAGTAATGTCTAGGATGCCTGGAAGGAAATGGGCATTGTTACCCTTTCAGGGATATAAACAAGCTTTGAGGGCATCAGAAGAACCTGTACTTAATAGCTCAGACCTGGAAGCTGTATGGCAGTTACCATCCAGCCAGGTTAAAAGTCCTTGTTTGTATAAGTGACGGGATCACATTTATTTTCCTCACTGTGTAGGAAGGATGCTGTGTGGGGGTGGGCTTGGGGCTGGCCGGCCAGGACACCATGTACCTCCTGTGCAAGGCAGGCAGCAAGGGGTGAATGAGGTGGGTTTTGAGCTAAGAGAAAGGAGGTTCTGCCTGCTAAGGGAAATAACACCTGCACTGGAAAATGGGGTCTGCCTCCGTCTCTGCTTCAGATTCACGTTGTGGTGGCTCTTACCTAACCCTATGCCACATCTCACAGCTGTCTGTTAGTGGCACAGCTCATTGCCTGGATGCTCAGGGTGTGAGTGCAACGTGCAGAGCTGCTTCTGCTCAGGGTGTGGGAGCAGCTGCTGGTGCCTGCGCCAAGCATCCAGGTCAAGCTCCAGTGCAGGGGAGCGGGTGTCCGTCTCAGGGGCTTTCCTGGAGACCCGAAGGGCACATTTGATGTGTGACAGATTAGAGCCATGACCCCATAGTCTTATTTGAACATCCCAGGAAGCTGACCCAGGTCAAAAGCCATGAATCCCTCAGGAAGGACTGCAGCGGCAGCCAACCTCCCCCTCCAGGACAGCCCCGCTTTCAGATACTTTGCTAGCTAAGACACAAATAAAAGTAGAGACAGACTTTTCTATAGCTTTGAGTTTACCTTTCTCAATTATACGCAAATGTAGCAGGATTTGCCACAGTGCACTGTGTCACCAGCAGCCTACAGCAGTTCACAACTGGTCTATTAACATTCATGTCTGGTGCCGTAATTCAGGTTCCTCTGAACTTTCTATGAGCAAAGAACAAATTGAAACATTTTTGAATTTTCTTTGCTCTGTGAACCACGGTTTGGCTTGCCAGAGTCATAAATGGAATTCAGAGCAATACAGCAGTTGTAATCACACCTCTGTCCTGGGCTGGGGAACATTTTACAGACTGATTAGACTGTAGAAACCCTCTGAAATGGAATAGGAGGTGGCTGCTAATGGAAAGTCAACTGTTACACAGAGCAAACAAATGAGCAAAGTAATCCTCGCACCAAAAAACAGGCACTCAGTCTCGCACTATTCTGGAAAAAGTCATCTGGTTGCTTTATCTGCTGAATCAAATTTATTTTAATTATATTGCAGCCAGTCTGTTCCCCACTCCTGTGTGGTGTTTTTTGGTTCCATCGTTATTAAATGGTACTACTGCTTATTTATGTAAGGGACTGGATCCAACCCACTGAAGCCAAAGAGAGCCTTTCTGTCAGCTTATACAGATTGTGCCTTCCCCACCCCGCTAAGCTAGTGCACTTTCTAAGACAATACCAGAGGCCTTAAACAGATTTTTTGAAATAATTTAGATTTATTATTTAAAAAGAAAACAAAAACCACCCCCAAATCATTCTTAGGGGTGTTTTTATTTCTGGAATTGTGTCTCTTGCTCTCCAGAACATTTTAGAGGCTGCAACAGGGTCAAAACCAAACATCGAATGTGTCCTCAGCAGTGTTCCTCCAAGTGCTGTACTGGTCAGCAGCTGCATAGGGCTATAAATGAGCTACATTTCTGTAAATACCTCTCTTGTTGCATTACTGGTTAGATCTGAGTTTGTATGGTGTCTTGGGAATTAACAATAGTTTTTGAGATGTACTGCCTTACACAGCTCACATCTTGCTTTTCTTTTTTTTTTTTGATGTACAGTTTTCTGTCCAAGGCCCAGGGTGTGCTTGGAATGTGTCTTTAAATGTCTTTGCTTGCATCCCACATCCCATGTTTGTCTTCGCCATACACATACAGAGTTGAAGCTGAATTTTCATCAGAACTGTTTTAAAAAATGCCCCAAAAATTTACAGAATCCCAGCAGAGATCTGAACCAATTTCATTATGTGTTTCCTTCTTGACACCTTAAATTCTAGATGAAAGGCAAAGAAAATCCCTGGTTTGATTTTGCTGGCAGTGGAAGGTGGCAGTGCACCCCTTGCAGGTACCGTTACACAGCCGTGTGTTTTCCCCTGCAGCCACCTGCAAGGGCACCAGCATGCGGGGGGGAGGGGGGGGGTGCGGCACAACAGGCCATGGGGACACAGTGACATCGCACTGGTATCTTGCCCACCCACCCCCCCCCTCGCCCAGGAGCCTGCTCAAACCGTGGTGGCGAAGCCCCAGCTCAGCTGGTCCGCAGCAGGGACCCACAGCTGGTGCAGGAGGGGCTGTGTCGTCACTTCCATCTCTGCCCTGACTTGCTGCTGCCTCGAGGAAATCTTTCTAGTCGTGTTTCAGTGTACTCAGATGTAAGGTGAATGTGAGTCCTTTCTACTTCTCCTACGCCTTTATTCTATATAATGTTGCAGGTATGTGTGGGATACAGAATTGTGGTTTAAAACTACCACCAAATCACAGAATCATTCAAAAAACTGCTGTAAAATCTACGTCTTGACTGGGAGACTTTCAATCTGCTTTTTCCTTTTTTTCACTGTATTCAAGATTTCTCATGCTTCATCTTAAATAATAGTACTTTCCAGATAGAGGTGGTACAATGAGGTTCACACTAGCTGCAGCGTAAGAAAGAATTCTAATTATATTTAAATACCCAAGGCTAACAAATAGTTCAATTAACATTGGCAAAGACTGCTTGTAGTTGATAGTTTGTTCGTGAGGTTATAAATAGACCTGTCAGAGCTCTAACGTGTGCTGGGCAGATATTTGATCGTTAACACTGACTGAGCTTGCAACGCCTAGGAAAAGAGTGATTTATATCTAGAAAAGGTTGAAGAATTAAGAATAATGATGTAGCCAGAAACAATAGTGGTCTTTAATGCATGAAGTTGGTTAGACCCTGTCCGGTTTCCTGATGCACGCAGGAGTGTGCGGGGAGTGAGCAGGGGGGCGCACGGCAGTGGGAGCTGGGCTGTGACACATGGACAGGGGTCAGGCTGCTGGTGGTGCTTGGAGAAATGGGTGGTGGTGCCATTTGCAGCTGCCCGGCTTTAGTAACGGCTGTAGCTGATGTATGTCCCTGTCCCCACACAGCTGCATGTTTTAAATAGTTGGTGGCTGCACGCTCTGAGGACGCATATCTGTCATATTCTGATCTGCCATCCTTCAACCGAGAGAGATACACCTTGCTGCTACCATGCATAGCACAAGCCAGTAGATTATCTCTAGCCTGTTGTGTCGCTTCAGTTTTGACTACATACATACATTAAACATTTAGACGTTCTCTAGCACAAAGCACAGGGTATATGGTGCATTTAGAGGTGGGATACACATTCACGCAGCGCTGAGCTCCCTTGCTGTTCGCCTGGGGCTGGTGATGTCTCTATTAAGCACAACTGCGTTTTGCTACCAACAGCTCAAGGTGCCTTCGTGCAATGGCAGGCACTCTGTATCTAAGACAGCAGGGGAAAAAACTATTCTGCTGAGAAACTGACAAAATTTGGGGTCTTTTTTTCTTGTCTCCCAAATCTTTGTCCTTGGCAGCCTCTGCTTGTTCCTGCTGCCACCTGTTTCGCCGCAGCCTGGGCAGGTGGCACTGGCCTGAATCTGACGGCTGCCTCTGGCCTCTACATTCTCCCTAGCCCTCAGATGATTCCCTTTGCTATGCTTGAACTCAGAGAACCAGGCATATATTTGATATGAAACCTTTATGCAGTAATTACGTATTGCCTGTTTCCCACACATTTTTCAAAAGCTTACAAATACTACCTGTAGCAAGGTAAGTTTATACTTTGTCTTAAAAGGGAGAAACAGTATTGTACCCAGTATTAGTCAAACCAGAAAAATACTCTAGCTCTGTTTTCTTTTTCCTACTCAGTGACATACCCAGAAAAAGCTGAGAGGAGACCTAACATATTTCTGAATTATCTCCTCCCCTGGCAGACCGTACTGCGAGTGGTTTGTGCCTGAGTTCTTGCCATTGCCTGTGCAGCACTGTGCAGCCTTTCCTAGGCTGGGACAGAGCTGCAGGCAGAAGGACCTGAATGCCTGACAGTGCTCCAGAGCATCCATTTAAAATGAATCTTCTAGCACATGCCAAAGATAATGCTTAGAATTAAAAATCTACAATAACTACTGCTTTTGGGGAAATGCAGTATAATAATAATAGCATGTTGGCAATTTTGCATAAGGCTGATGGCTTACAGGGCTGCTAATTAACTATGGGTTTTCTTTGCTGGCACTACAGGGAGACACTTCATGAGGAAAAATGTAACTGAAGCCAAAGAATGACTGTCTCAGAAATTCACTGTGTCTGTCACAGTTATGGCAAAATACTGAGCTTGCTTGCTATTGCATGCTAAAATAGTGTGTTTGGGGATGCTTGTTGGTTGTAGTGTCAGTGAAAGAAAACATGTGGAAGTCTCCATCTTGGTTAACTCTGGGGCAGTCTGTGAGTCTTCCCAGGCTGGAATTGAGTTTTGATCAACTGAAACATCATTACGTGTCCTGTCCGTGTCCAACCAGAGGGCTGCAAGGGATTTCCTGCGTGGTGTATGAGGCAGCACCTGTGCTCAGCCCCGTGTTAGAGAATTAGATACTCAAATGGAGAATTTAATGTTCACCTTCTACACCCTCCTGAAACCCTTTGGAGTGTGTTTTAAATATAGGAGAGGTTAAAATACACTGGGATTTGTTTATTTTGTTTGCAAAAGGGTGTTTTCTTGAACATTCTTTATTTGATTAGAGATTTCAGTCTGACCAGTAATCACAGTTTAGTATATTCAATTCCTTTGGCATTAAATTTCAAGTTTACACTTGGATAAGAAAATTAAAAGTAATGGTATGATACTCTCACTAAAACATACTCATAATTCTAAATGATGCTACAGTGCTCAGGATTTGAACAGTGTTGTTAAATAACAAAGCAACAAATGTATACTTTCTGCTACAAAAATTTGGCTATCATCTAAGCATCCACTTGTTATTCCAAAGCTTCTACTCCTAATCATCTTGGGATATGGGTTATTTTTTAACAAATCTTCATAATTTCTACTTCTAGAGTCACAGGATTGGATACCTTTTAAACTCTTCTTGTTTATTTTCAAATTGTCTATAAGTACTCAACTGAAACATTTAAGGAAACTGTACAGAACCCTTTTCCCCCCTTGGGTTTTGCTCTATTAGCTGAGACTGAAGGATTCTGAAAGGGAGAGTGGAGTCATGGCTGTAGCCTGCAACCAGACATGGACGGAAAGCAGCCCAGTTATATCTGGATTGATTTTCAGGCTCAGTTGTGAATTTGGGGCTTGGAACCAAACAAGAATGAAAGGCTGGATCTCTTGATGACACAAACTGATGAATTTCAATTCTATGTATTTCTATGCTATAGGTGTTTGTGGTTAAAATGGAGTTAGTTGATAGAAAATATTTCATAAGACCTTACTATAGGTAATGTGAGATCAAAAAAGATTTAAGTCAATTAATTTTGCAGATGTTTGCCTGCCCATTTATCATGGGCAGTCAGCACTTAGTGTCTTCATTGGTGGCTGTGTGACACTGTGTTCATGTTACTCCTTTCTTAGAAATGGTTATTCCTTATCCACTTTGTTCCACCTGCCGATCAACCACTTGTGTGTCTTTTTAGGTCACCTCGATGTTGCAGTTCTCGAGTAAATCCCTCAATTTACTGCTGCCAGCCTCGGCTCTTTTCAGCCAGCCTGATTTACCCTGTTGGTCTTCAATATGGTGTTCACCTTAATTTTTATTTTTGTAATTCATAGTATTTTGCCTCAACAGATACACTTCAGGGTGCTAGAGGGAGTGCAGGTTTCAGGGAGGTTGGTTGTGAGTGGCCGTGTTTGCTGTGATGATGCTGGGTCATCCCTCAGCGCATCAGCCGAGCAGCCCCCAGAGGAGGAGGAAGGGCTTAGCTGCAGTAGGCACGTGTTGTGAACTAATGCAGAAAAAAATCTCTGTGCTTCCAAGTTTGTTTCACTGTAGAATTTCTCACCAGCTGTAATAAAGTGACTGGCTTGCAGTTGGATGAAGACTGCAGGACCACTGTTGCAGAGTTCTCTTCCGATGCTTTTCCCTAAGAGATGATTGACTCCCAATAGCGATCGTTTTGCGTTAGGATTTGACGTGACAGACTGACTTCTTCTCTTGCTTGTGTGCACTAATGAAGGGGAAAAACTCTCTCAGTCCGTTGAGAAGGATGCGCTCGGGTTCCCAGCACAGCCGAGAATGGGTGTGTGCTCCTGGTGTGGTGCTCAGCCTGTGCCTGAATCCCTGCCTGGAGCAAGGAAGGATGCAGGTGGCACCTTGTCTGCGGGAAGCTTGCTGGCTCACAGCCACTGCTTTTAGAAAATAGTGTCTGCACCAAAGTTTCTAATCCCCACTGGTGAATTATTATCTCTCTTCTAACATCCCAGCTTGCCTCAGCCCTTCACAGAGAAGAGCTGGGCTGCAAATCAAAGCTTTCACTAGCAGAAAGTCATTAACTTGTTTTGGATACTTTGGCAGAACCTCATCTCTAGAAAAAGAGATGCTCCCAGATATGGTATCTTAAAAAATAAAAATGAAACAGTGCAGTTTGTCTGTGGTCAGTTGCTCAATTTATAACTAATTATTCTGTGACAGCTGTGACTGATGACAGCTCCAGCCCAGTGCAGCTGAATGTTGTGAGACAGCAACTTTATCAGGGGTCTCCAGCAAAACCCCTGCTTGTCTTTGGGGCTGGGGTTTGAAAGAGGCAGGTAACATCCTATGTCAGAGCTGACTAATTAATCTTTCAATGCAAGGATTCCCTCTGGCATTATCCCCACAGTCCTACTGTGTACAGTCGTTGCCATGGCAATGATAAAAGGCTACTATGGCTGGCTGCCCATCTCCTCTTCATATTTTTCTTAAAGAAAATAAAAGCCAAGATATACTTCAGAGCAGATTTGCTGCCTGTGAAAACTCTGATCTTAGTTAAAGGTCCCCTGAGGAAAACATCCTTCTGACTATCCCCAGCTGCCTCTGCTCCCTGATGCATCACCCCAGTTTCAGGCAGACTCCCTTGGTTCAGGCTGATGTGCTGCAGCAGAGCTGTGGGGCTACGGCTGTGAAGTGTGAGCCCACAGCTGGGAAGGGATGGCCTTGGACAGCTGGGGGGGGGCCCTGATCCCTGGGGAGCTACAGACACCCCCTGGAGCATGGACAAGTGCTTTGAGGTCTGCATCATCAAAGGGTGTTAGATCCAAAATGTTTTTTATACGGATAGTGAGGCACTGGACGGGAGGTTGGGGGTGGGGTGTCCCTGAAAGTATTTGAGTATTTTCAGTTGCCTTTTATCTCATTTGAATACCTAACTAGCTCTAGCCTATCTTAAAATCCAGGAAGTGCCTATCTCCCTTTGCAGGTAACTAAATAAATTTAAAAATTTAGTTCACTGTATACTCCGTTTTCTTCTCTGTGAAATAAAGTAGGATGATTTAGAAAGGATAAAGTTAATTCCTAACACTGAGGAGAGGTATGAGGACTATCTGGGAATAAAACAGGATTGTGTATGTGAAATGGTTGTGACGGTGTTCAGCAGTGACTACTACAGGCAGCTTTCTCTTGCCTGCAACTCCACCACCGGCATATGCTGTGACTCCTGGTTAGAACAAATACCCGGCACTGAAGGATACCTTTATACCAGATCAGTTCAGCAGCAGCACAAAGATGACAACTGACCTATGGGTTTAGGAAAGAAGTCAGTCCATAATTGTGCTCAGAATAAAATCCTAGAGACTGGTGTAATCTCAGCTCTGGTATAACTCCTATGATGCCACCAAAGCTTAATATTTGGAAAAATACCTCCCAATAGTTCCCTGAAGCTATTCAGGCCCTTCTTGACTCTTCACCTCCTCGAAGTTTCTGTCCAGGAAGGAGCATTAATGCAATCTATTCACCAGCCTCCTTGTTGAACCTCTTTCCTGCTACTTTTGCCCTGGTGAAAATGGAAGGCTTCCTTGGAATTATTCACATTCTGGTGGTCACAAGTTTTTTATGTAAAGCTCTCAAACTCTCTCATTCTCCATAGCTGGTGCCTAATAAAAGCAGCAGACCAGGTCTTTCCCTGCAGTTATGTTACCTTTGTGCCTCCCTGTGGCTTTGTCTTTTCAGAATGCATCCATCAAAAGTCAGTACACGCACTTCTGCTCTTATAACTCTAAATAAGGCTGTTGACACCAGAAAGCCTATTCCAGAGAGTTCACTTAAACAAACAAACAAACAAACAGCAACAACCAAAAAACAAAATAACAAACAAAAAACCCCCATGTTAAGTGAGGTCATTGATGATTTTGATCTTTGTACGTCATATGTTAGCATAAAGCTGCAGGATTTTATGATATCTTCGGGTTAACTTTGAAATAATGAAAAGCTATGCACTCCGTATCTTGAGAGTATGTACATAAAACCTTCCAAATTTCTTTATCTGCAGAAAGATAGCCCTTCCTTTCACAGATCCCCAAACGTTTTCTTAGTAACTGTATATAATTTCAGAGCCTACAGTGTTATCAAGAACTCTTTTGCTGCTCTATACATGGTAACACTTCTGTGGCTGTACCATTTGGGTTTTTTTAAAAAAGACCCCATCTTTTTAGTTTCTTCTATCTGATGTGTTCCTGTAGGGCTATTGAAGCATCCTGGTATCACTGGGTACACGGGGGAGAAACCCAGCTATGGCAGGCTGCCGGCCCCGCTCCTCACATCTTGTCCCCACTCCGCCTGTGCCCTGTGAGGTGACGTTCATACGGGTTCACGTTCAAACGCTGTCCCACATAGACAGGCAGCTTGCAAACCTGGTGGATCACACATCATTCCACCTTCATGCTGAAGCTTTGAAAAATGTCAGCTGGAGAGCAGACTGAGCTGTGTATGCCTGCATGGCCGTGCCTTTGCATGAGGCGAGGGCCAGCCTCGGGCTCAGGGACATGCAGAAAAAATAAATCAAAGCATTCACATCAGGAGCAAAGTCAACGAGCAAAAGTCAGACTTCTGCGTTTAGGGCAAGTGAGAAGCTACAAGTGAGTACCCCAGTGTTCGTGTCCTATGTGGGGCAGAACTTGGAGGGCCAGGCTGAACTAGGAGACAGCGGATTTTTTTTTTAATTATTATTTTTGTTTGGTTTTATTATACAAATGGAAAAACACAAGCAGATAAGGGCTTCAGGTGAATTGCAGTTGAATGTGACATGTAACTGATGCTCCCAGTAGTCTGAAGAAAGCTTAAGGAAATGTTTTAAGGTATTTTCAAGAGGAACATTTTTAATCCATAAAACCCACTAGCTACAAAACTGAATAGAGAAAGAAACATTTTGGGCGTCCTAGACCGCTAATCAAAAGAGTTTAAATTTTTTGTGTTATATGCTAAAGTATGCAAAGGTCCATGGCAATTTAAAAAAGAATGTGTTCAGTTCACGGAGAGATTCTGAATGAAAAAAAATATACCACCAAAGATTTTGCAGATACTTACCCTGTTCCAGATTAGTTAATAAATGTTGCAGACAGTCACCTGGCATGCCAGGGCTCACCCTGTGGGCAGTCACTGGTGTGGAGGTTTCACTGTGGGCAAGCCATAAACTGGTCAAATTAGCTGCCTCTCATGCCCAGCTCAACTTGTGGTCACCAGGGCTTGGCAGAGTGCACAGCCTGCCTGCTTCCTCCGGAGTCAGAGAAGGTGCCTCGTGTCTGCGCTGGGGCTTGTTTGTTGTTGCCGCTAAAGGTGAATAACCTGGCCTCAGCTTGAGCGGCCGTTTCCTATAAGTAATTGGGGGTTATGTTTTGGGTGAAACCCTGCCATGCTTTGCTGCTTATACTAAAATCTCTCTTTTCTGAAATCCATCTTTCTTTCAGTATTGTGTCGAAAAGGTTGGGTGGTAATGAAGCAATGTCCTAACAGGTGTGTCAACAAGGAGAATCAGGTCACTTGTGAACATCCCTTATTTTGTATGCTGTCAATCAGTAAATCGCCCTGGGAGTGATGGAGTGAGCCTGTAATCAGTGCAAAACAGACATGTGAATCTTATTTAATCCTATTTGACTTGTCATTTTAATGAATTGGGTTTGGGGGTGAGCTGTTGCATACAACTTCAAGAGATGCTGCTGCTTTTAAATTCCTGTAGTTTCATATGTTGTGTTACTGCTAAACAAGCTGTACTCTGCAGAGTTGACTTGCTGTGAATTCTTTAGTTATTCCTCCTGTGCCTTATTGCTCATGTCAAGTGCAGAACTCAAAAGCCACATCACAATCTAGATAATGAGCTGAAAATACCTTATCAGAGACAAATTTAGATCTAAAATTAAGATTTCCCCTTGTTTCAATGTGCTTAGATCTGCATTTCTTTAAAGTCAAATGATTTGGAGGCCAGGAAGCCTTTCTTGCTGAATTGCTTGGTACTTAGATGCTGTTTGAACCACTAAGTAATAGATCATCTGAGCTACATAAATTGACAGCAGTAAGACAGCTTTTCTTCTGCGCTTGACACGAGTCATCTGTTCCCTCCTGTCTGTCTTGCTCAGCTGCCACTTTCATTATGGAGACAGGTTTGGTTCCGTAGTTGACTTTTTGGATGACCAAGAATGGTACTGATCCTTTGATTTTGATGATCTGGAAGACCATCAGGAGAGAGGAGATAAACTGGAAACTGTATGGCTTTTCTTAGTGTTCCCACGGTGAAAGATGATCAGTAGCAGGTAAAGACTCTGGACCAAGCCAGCTGCAACAGCGCTTGCTCTGTACTTTGGTTTGTTCCCTGGTGGTAAAAGGAAAAATATTTCTTGTCAGCCCTGCTAAGCCTGAAAAGCCTGTGAGGTGGAGCTTGTACAGGAGAGAGATACTGGGGGACAGAGAAGGGAAAGCTGCTTTCTGCTTTTGGTCATGCCTCAGTGGCCAAAACTGGGGAACTTGGCAAAGAGGGACAGAGTGTATGTGGTAAAGCAGGCGTTTGGGGGAGGTAGGTTGGGTTCTATTTTAGTGCATTAATTCTGAGAATCCTAATGGATTTATCCATTATTTTGAATGCTAGTTGGCCTAATTCCAGTCAATTGATTCAGTTTTAATGTGGCTTTTAGTTTATTTTGTTTGTAGTGATTTCATTTACATCCCTTTCATACCTCATTTTATCAACTTGTCATTATGTATTAGAATGGTGAAATGTGCATAGGTGACCCTTTCCAGCAGCCCTCCCTATAACCCAGTTACCATCCACACAGTGGTGGAAGGTGGGGTACTCTGCCCCGGCCCCCTTCCCCCAGTGCACAGCTCACCCACCACGTGCACTTCCCAAGGCCGTCTGTTTTGTCTCTGATATGCCCACAAACCTGGCATCAGTCGCCCTTAGCAAATACAGAATGCAAAGCGCTGTTCCAGTTGACTGCACTTATCCCATTCCTGTCCTTCACTGTGAGCGTCCTTTAAATATAGTCCTTAGGTCTTTTTGATCTCCTGGCCCTATGGGAACATGGCTTTAGGTATGAATTACCCTTCTAGTCCAAACTCGTACCGTCTGCAGCATCTGGGAGGTATTACCCATTCAGGCTTGCATTTGAATGTTAGGTACTAATTTCAGACAAGTGTCTGTCACTTGAACATAAAGTGTGCAGCTGCAGCAGCCCCCAAATAATTATTACCTCTAACTGGCAGCCATTCGGTTCTTTCTCTTTTTTTATCTCTGTAGTATCTGTATGAGTATCCATGGTATGATTCATTTCCCCTACCTCCAGCTGGCTGAAAGGTAGATGTGGAGATCAGCTTTTACTCTAGGGCCCAGTTACAGTCAGTGGCGAGTGATCCGTCCCTCCAAAGGACAATCTGTCCATCAAAGAGAAAATGGGATAAATGGCTTATTGCTCTTCACTGACTGTTCTTTAGACTCAATTCCTAAATGTTTGATGGGCAAAACAGCAAAAATGAATCCCAAACAAAAAATTGATGTGATAGATGATGTTTGTGGCCCCGCTGTGTTACCAGTGGTTTGTATGGAAAGGCATCTCCCTGTCCCTAAGGTAGCTGTTCTACTTGTTACAAAACGTGACCGTTGCTTTTACTACCTTCTTTTAAAGCAGTGTCTAACATTAGGCTTCAGTATCCTTCTTTTGTGGCCAGTACAGAAGAGCTCTATTTTAGAGCTCCTGAGGAACTTGTGATTCAAAGCAAAACCGTTTCTCTTTGCCGTTGGAAATGTGAGGTAGGATGCCTTGCTTAGGACCACATTTAGTAACTGGAGCAGCTACTAATTGAACTGCAGGGCCATGTGCTGGAGTGGCAGGCAGCTCTCTTAACGTGTGTGTAGGGAAATTACCTCTTTCTGGAGGCAGTTGAGTCTCAATTATTTGTTCAACTGGTGATTGCTTGCTGACTCATTCAAAATTTGGCATAATTCAGCTGGGTTGGGTGTTCAGGTTGTAATTCAAATCACAGACTTCATTTTCAAAGCAAAATGAGCTGCAAAGCAATATGAAAGTGTGTAAGCTTTGAGAGGCTTGGAAAAAGCTCAGCACAACTTGACCTGGGTATCTTTAAAGACTGGGAAAAAAAAAAAAAGCTTAGTTAAACATACAACTTTACTAAAACATAGGGTGTTTTTGCATTGGTATTGAACACTTTACTAATGGTCTTATGTAGTTTCTGCTTAGTACTACACTTATTTTTCACTACTCTGTCATTCTGCAGCTGCTTAGGCTGTTTGTTCTCTTGCATGTGATTCCTTACTTAGCAACTGCTTTACCAAAGCGCAAAGTGATTTCAGTCAGACATGGAGGATGGTGCTGTTTCTTCTCTCAGGCTCAGATTCATCACTTTTCCTAGTAATTTAGTAGCCGGTAAACTAGCAAAATGGATGTGGATACTGCCTGGTAAGGGACAAACCTCTGGACCTCAGGAAACTGCTGTTTTAGAAAGCATTTTTCTAACCTTAAAACTTATTTTTGGTAAATAATCTTAGATTTCTTGATAACAGTACATATTACAGTAAGACCTACATACCAGTGCATGAAGTGAGATTTCAGGTAGCCATTTTTTTACTGAATGTAAAAGCACCAAATGTTTCTATTTAGGTGAGGATTTTCCTCCAGTTACTTGGTTTTGCTAGAGACACAGCGGTGTTTGTTCACATTGGTGTAATTCTAGTATCATAAAGTGAATGATGCTAATCGCTGATTTGCCCTGTGAGGATCTGGGCATATCTGTCAGGGAAATATATTTAGAATTAGAATTCTTCTGATATATATGCAGCGCAAGAAAAATAAGGCTGTTGCACGGAGATGATTGGCTGTGTTGTATCTTGCACTTACTTTCACTGAAAAAAAATCAACAAAAATCTTGCCTTTCTGAGCAGTGTCTTGCATTGTACTCTTTTAGATCTGTGATGGTTACATTATGCTTTCATACCATCTGTGAGAGTGGGCCACAACTTTTTTTTCCTACAGGCACTGGTTTAATTTTTTTGTTGTTACCGTTTTTAAGCTACATCATAATGGAGGTTTATCAGAGGAGAATCCTGGGGGCAACAGACCTCCTTCTCCTGGCACATATAGAGCCTGGAAGGTGTGAGTATTTTTATCCAGTGAGTGATAATTCATAAGCTTAATGAATAAAAATGCAAGAATAGTGTTCCTGTAGGTACATCTCTACAGAGGCAAAGGAGCAGCTCTGAGATGAACCGAGCACCGTCTCACCTTGGGGACAAAAGGGCAAAGTACCAGCGGAAGTGTGTTGTGGGGTGGCTGCTCTCCCCACCCTGTGTTTCTCGAGGGCTTTGGCTGGGCAGAGTCCAAGCCCAGTTCTCATGCTTCTGCCATACAACAGCAGTAGCTGAGTTATCTTCTCCAGAAGATCCATGAAATAGTAATAAATCATGCTGGCCCCGCTGGATGCGCCTTGCAGGAGGAAGCTTGTGGGGGCCCCTGGGGTGTCTTAAGTGCCCTGGCCCCTCTGCTCTGGGAACACCTCGTGTCTCCATAGCAGACAGCCTGGGGGCAACCTGGGGGGAGGCAGCCCCCAGGTTAGTCTGAAACATTGTCAAGTTGAATTTACAGATGCAGGAGAACTCCTAATTACGGGGAGCTGTTTGCTGCTGTCAGTGAGAGCGAGAGGCAAGCTCTGCGCTACAGCAGCACTGCCGGTGTCAGGCAGCGTGCTGCTCCTTGTCTTCTGGTCAATCAACAGATTTGCTTGAGAGTGGAGTTAATGCAGTGTCTAAGTGAAGTATTTCCAGTGTAACTGCAACCTCTATCAAAACATGCCTTTTCTAGATTAAGTATCATCCACGAAGAGATCATTTTTCTATTTCTTCTTCCCCCCTAAACCCTTACTTTTCTGTGCTTGCTGTCTGAAAGCACGCAGCACTGCAGCACTGCTCTGACAGCATGGTGTGTTCAGGGAGGGGGAGACAAAATGTCAAAGACCTTCAGAACATTCACAGTCTACTTCTGGGCTTCCCAAACATCACTGGGGTTTTCTGGGTAATTTACTCAAGACTGCTGCTTTTTCTCCTGGGGATTGTCTCAGTAGCGTGACAAGCTTGGTGCAGCTCAGGTTCAGGGCTTTCAGGACACCAGCTTAATATCCACTCCCTACACACAGTGCAACTTTTGGCAGTTGAGCCCTAAAACACTGGAGTGTTATTAGAAAGCATTTGCATTAAAAAGCATCTACAAAACTGAAAGGAACATCCCTTGCCTGAAGCCTTGGCAAAAGTCCACCTGAATCCAGGCTGGAATCAGCTCCCCAAGTGCCCTGGACTGCAGGTCCCCTGGAGGAACAGAGACCATCCAGGCTTTGGGGCAGTTTTAATATTTGACGTGTATATAGAATTCTTTCTGTCATCACTTCAGGTGGAATGACACAGTTTGAAAAGCTGACACAGGGGCTAGGACCCAGGTCAGAGAGAAGCTTCCTAAAAGAGGGGAGCATGCTGTCTCACACCCTTGGGCTCTCTGTTGCACTAATTTCATTGTGCTACTCTCACTCGTTCCTCTTATGATTGGGAACACTTATTCAGAGACCACTGTCATCCTGATTATCTGTAATTAGGAGCGGAAATGACTGTCCAGGTAATGGCTATTGCTGTACAAATGTATTGCATTTTTTCTAAAGTAGTTTTGGAATCCTGGGCAGCAAAACAGATTTTTCTACCTTTCAATTCATTAAAAGTGAAAAACCAGCCCTGTTTGGGACTGCATAAAAAATTACCATTCTTCAATTGCAGCATATATTTCTTGAAGTTAATTATACTTGAAAATGTTAACTAGATGCAAGCTATTTTTTCCTATCCTACAGCAGAGTTTACACCAATGTCATTGTGCCTGTTTCATACATGAATTAATTGTACATAGATTGTTGCCCTTCTGCAAGTGAGAGCAAATGAAGGAGCTTTAGAGAGAACCATTTTAGCATGACTTAGTGTTACTTCTTTTCCATTTTCAGGCTTTTTAAAGAGCTCCGGGCATGATCACATTTGTCTCAGGTCAGACTCTCTGTCTGCCCTCCCTCCCTCTGCCTTCCTTCAGGCTCTTCCAGTAGCTGCCAGCTTTGCCAAGCAGTTATCCATGTGAGTTCATTGGAAGGTTTGTTGCCACTTTAAGGCATAGAGTTTAGGTGAAAGAATGAGTTATATAGATCTTTATTACGACTGAAGCCCAATTAACTACTTTGTTTTAAAAGATTACTGAAAGGTTCAAGAGTGGTGTTCATCCACTTCAAGGTGAATCCTTCAGCCTCATCTTCACCTTGGCAGCTACACTGTGCATCTCTTCTGAGGTCTTGTTCAGATCACCTTCCTTTGTCTTCCCACCCCAACAAGCTTTTATTAATTCTTTGGTTGTCTTGCAGAAGCCAAGAATTATGCCACCACTTTTGATTAAGAATCACACTTTCCCAGTAATTTCCATGCACTTCTTCTAAAGCTTATAAAGAGATTTTGCAATAGCCATTAATAATTCTTAGCCCATCCTCCGTGTTTTACAGAGTGATTTTGGAGAGATGAATGTGCCTCAGTTTGATGTTCATGGAACCTTTTACTGTTTTCTGTGCTGAAATATAGGCTAATGTGTCAGATAATGCTACCCAGTTGCAGCAGTTTTACTCCTGGCTAGGCAGGGTCTTGCTGTATGAACCCTAATAGCTTATACTGTTTTTAAGACTAGAAATTAAGTTACATTAATCATTTTTTGCAAATAGTTTCGAAGTTATAAACCATTGATCAATAAAAGTGAGAGAAAAGACTGGGGCCTTTGGGGGAGAAGTAATGCATTCATTACTGTGAACAAATTCAATATGAGGAATGAATCAATGTCATGACTTGCTAGCAATGTATTACATATTGTCCCATATAATCTAGTGCAGACCAGACTGGTATTTCTTTCATGTGGTATCTGAAAAATGATTGTCCTTCCTCCAGTGAATTGCTGTTTGATATTTTCTGCAGAAGAGAATATGAAACAATAATGAGAGGGTCAAATGCTGCCCTTCCCTGGACACGTGGCTGGCTTGCTCAAGTCCACAGCCTACCTGCCAGCATCTCTCCGTGTACCTAAGTCCCATATTGATGACAGCCCTACAGAATGCAATACAGAATGGCAGCCCTAAGGCACTAATACCAACAACCAAGATAAATGCATTACACATCACAGAAAGGACTGAATAATAATTTAAAAAAAATATTTTAAATGTATGGCAATTATTTAGAAAGGAAAAAGGTACTAGGGGGATGCCTACTAGGATGCACAGAAACCACCTACTGTGCAATGTTATAGTCTCTCAAATTCTTCTGAATACCGATCTCAGTTAATCTCAGTTATCTTTTCCCAGATTGTTTCTTCCATGCCGCTCTCCCCTCCACAGCACCCACTGCTCACGTGGAGAGCCCGGCAGCCCTTGCAGGCAGCTGGCAGGAGCCTCTCTGGCCCAGCCTGTCTGAGAGAAGGGAGCTTGACAGGCACCTGAGCCATCTTCTCACTCCATCTCCGCAAGCCTGCCATCGATGAGTATGTATCATCCATTTCTCACATGGCAACAATTTTAATGGGACCTTTTCTTCTCTTCCCTCCTTAAAGCTAGTATGCCCTTTATCAGGAAGCCTGGAAAAGGATGTACGTTGGTCTGCACTGTCCCAGTGGCAAACAAAAAGCAAAAATATCTCTAATTAGTTAATCAGTGAAAGGCCTCTTATTCTGAAAACTCATCTGCAGGTTTTATGATTGTCTTTTTTGAGTGTTTTCTTTCTGAATTATATAGTACAGTAAAAAACCCAAACCAGATACTTTCTCCATTGTTTTCTGAGTCTACCATTACACTACAAAGTACCTTAATCAGCTTCATCTTCATAGTATTTTTTCCCCTATAAAGATAGGAAAGTCATTGAAATTCTGCTGGAGAAAGTATCTGTGCAGGATTTGAGAAAACATTGCCCCAGGAGCAGTCTAAGCTCTATATACTATTAAATGCTATCAAGTTAAACAAACAAACAAACAAACAAAAAACCCAAAGAAAATAAACAAACCAAGCCAACAAAAAACTCCAAACCCACAAAAATTGCTTTCATGTCTGATGTGAAATATGTGCAAGACTAGGCACCTTGTATGAAGCTTCAACCTACCTTGTGGTTTTATTTTGGATTCTTTTTCTTCAAGGGATTCTAACACACGTTAACCAAACTAATCCCCTTTCACTATCTCATCCCTTTGGATACATTCAGACTTATAAATGTCAGGGAGACATGTGGTTAAAATTTTGCAGTGGGGGGTGGTGGAATGGAGTAATGAAAAAACAAAACAAAAAAAATCATCCCACAAACTCTTATTTGCTGCTGGTGGTAAACAGGTTAATACATTCCTTAAGCTGAAAAGCCAGACAATGAAAAAGTGAGTGAAAAGAAGTTAAATTATTTAATGTGAGTAATAAATGCATGAATCAGACACCATTAGAGTTGGGTGTCTTCTCATTATTGACTGATTTGCTTGAAGCCCAAATGTTCAAAAAAAACCCTAAGTAAATATCAAAACACAAAAAAATTGTGCAGAACTTTGAAGCATTTTGCACAAACTGGACTCTTGCGGTTTGCAGACCATACGGTTGGCTTCTGGTTTACTTGGATTTTTCCTGCATTATTGTTGCGCATGATGGGATCTGCATGGCTAGATGGTGTGGTCAAGGCTTCCTCTCCTCGTGGTCCTTTTTCTTTGTGTTTGACGCACAAACACTGTGGTGAGATGTTTGTGCATCAGCTCGTGAATACCAAAGTTTCTGTGCGGGACCCAAGAGCGGCTGTCGGACTGCTCTGGCTGGGCAGGTGCCATCTGTAACCCGGGGGTTCTGGCTTCGCTTGTAGAGCTGCTCTGGGACACATGAGTGGAGAGGCAGCACATCAGGTAACCGAGTCCTGTTGCAAGGCGTGGGGTGAGAGCAGGTCAAAGCCAAACCTTGCACACCCCGCTGTGCCCAAGGCAGCGGTACGTGTCTCCCTGTGCTGCAGCCGGCAGGCACAGGGGTCAGCTGCTCTGGTGCCAGAGGCACTGCACAGGGTCCAGGGTCCAAGAAGTGATGGAAGGATGACTGGCCATGCCTGCAGTAATAAAGGATTTCTCAGGCCTGAGATGGCAGTTTCATTCATAACTGATTATAGTCACTTCTAAGTCTTCATAGCCTGTCCTGTAACTTTTCACAGTTATCCATAGCCCCAATAGCAGGAGCTTCAGTATTGACATTTCTGCAGAAAATTTCTCTGTATTTCAAAATCAGCCATTAATCTGAATTAGTAAGCAAAGATTTAAAAAAAAAATATATATCCAAAAACATTGTGTTCAAATATGTGTTGAAGCACAGCAGATAGTTGTTAAACATCTTTTTTTTTCAATTTCTCTTAATCTGTGGTGGTGTTTGTGCATCGTGAGATGGAGGCGGTGATGTCCAGCCAGGTCTGAAAGGCAGTGGTTACCTTGTTGTGTGCCCTGTAAGAGTTCAGCCATTGCTTTGCATAAAACATTAACATTTTCCTGGACTAGTGGTTAGACTCTGTACTGGTCCTAGGAGGGCCCCAGGCTGTCAGTAAAACACAAGATTTGAGGTTGGTGGTGGATGCTGAGCTGTGTCATGGGCACCAGCGGGGGGTGACAGCTGCCCAGGCACTGCTGTGGCTCTGCCTCCGCCAACAGCTCTCCTTCCAGCAGCTCACTGTTTTGCCACTCCGCAACATAACGCTGATCTCTTAAAAGTACATTTGAGTGGTTTCCAACTCTGGCTGAAGGGATAAAATACTTTGTACTATTTATTAGTCTGAATAACACCAACAAATCAGTGACTGCAGCTAATAACAGCAAAAGGTATTAAGGGGACAGTGAGCATCAAGTCCAATTTGCAAGGGCCTTTAGATACCAATTAATTGTAGCTGGGGGTTTTCTTGCCTCATGTAATCACTGTGGTAAAGATGGGGTTAGTGCACAGTGGTGTGGTTTTCCCACAAGATAAGCAATGGATTGGTTTTTTTGGATTGTATCCAAAAGCAGCTGAATAATGCTGAACTGGATTTCCTATCCCTCGTTCCAACCCACCACCAGCACCGTTACTGCTGAGTAGCATCACGTGCCATCTGTCAGCACTAGTGCCCAAGTTGGCAGTGGATGCTTCTGGTTACAACTGATCCAGAAGAACATCCCCCCTCTGCCCCCACCCTCAGCACAGGACATGCTGTCCGAGATACTTGACATACAATAAGCGACTCTGCTGCAGAGATAACTTTAGACTTATTCTTCTCATTGCCTTTAAGCATTTTCTTCGTGTTTCGGTTCTCCTTGCTGTAACAGCAACATTCTTTAGCTGCCATTTGCGGTTCTCTGTTTTATAAGATACTGCTGTCTTATTAGGTCAGGGAATTCAATAAAGAATAGCAGGATTAAATTAGATCAAATGAAAAGCGTACTTTGTAGGAAGGAGGGTTTAACTGGAAGGAGATGTCAGAACATACCAATCACTTTAATACCTAGGTGTGGGGTAAGGCGTGTCTGATTTGAAGCACTGTCAGTATGTCTGCAGAGCAAACAGAGGCTATTGTGGTGTGTGCAGGCACAGCCTTGTTACTGTGACTCCAGCAGTAACAGAGAAAGGGGGAGGCGGGGGGTCAGGGTCAGGGGGAGCCCCTGCGGGGCTCATGCAGCACATGCTGATAGCTGGGTCCTTACCTTGCTGTTACCCTCATTTGTGTTGCCAGACTAAAGCCAGGGCAGGGGCAGCTCCCCTGGCACAGTGTACGCCTTCATCTGCTGTGCAGCCCTGCCTGCGATGCCCTCCATCCTCCTCCGGAGCCAGTGAGCCTGTTTTACTGCACGTGTGTGAAGGGACACCTTGCCAGCCAGGCTGGTGCAAGACCTGGATTTGCTCTGATGAGGTTGCAGCGAGCAAGACATCCTCTAAACTAGCTGTTTCTGTGCAACCACATCAGCTCTGACCTGGGCCTTCTCTGTTCCGTGTTCTTCTCCAGTTGTGTGATCTTTGTGACACCAAGTGACTCTAGCAGGGAACACATCCCCAGGGAAGCAGCAATTCACTACGTTGTGCGAGTTTAACAACCCCTTGGTCCGTTCATCTTCTATTTGGTTTTGTTAATACAAAACAAAAAGGGAAATTATACATCAGATGAAGAGTGATGGTTGTTCTGTCTCTGTCCTTTGAGTCCATACTGGGATCAGGAACCACAGAAGCTCCATGATGGTAGCTGTTCTTGGAAGGACTTGGATCCCCACGTATTTCTGGAGTTCTATTGATTTTTTATCACCGATCTCTGATGGCCACACACTTTGCACAGCCATTTGCATTGTTATTGTTATGCTGGTTGCTGCGCTGCAGCTGGGCTTTCCATACCCAGACTGGAGGCTGAGGAGGCAAGAGGAGCGATCGCTCCTGCTGGCACACGTTCCTGGAATGACCACGCTGAAGTAATGAACTTAAGGTCTTGACATGTTCTTCACGGTAATATTAGTAGAGGAGACTACTGCAGATGACAGCAAATTAGATAAGGCAGGGTCCCCCAGTGATTACTGCCTGCCACGGAATTAGTTTCGGCATTAATATTTCACTTAATTGAAGAGTGGTGCTTAAAGTCTGTACAGTGCTCCATAGTTTTTAACTTCCTCCAAGAAACAGAAATCCAGGCCTAGGCCAAAAATGGGACATTGACATTCCCGTCTGTGACGATCCCCGTGGGAAGTACTGATAGAGTTGCAGTGGTCAGGAGTTACCACCTCAGCAAATCGGGGGGCTCAAAGGCAGGAAGAAGTCACAACTTCTCTTTCATTTTAGAGACCAAAGCCTGACTCGTAAACGTGTATCCCAACAGTGTTTGGCTAAGGGAGGTCAGCAAAAATGCAAATTTATCAAATCCCATTAAAAAAAAAATCAGATATAGGTCTTAATGGTGGTGGTAGGGTTTGGGATTTTTTTAAGTTTGTTTTTCCTTGCTTGGTTTGGCAGGGAGCAGCAAGGGACAGCTTTTTGTTTCCTGTAGTTGATTCAATGCACATTTTTGTCATTAAAAAAGCCAGAGTCGCAAGGAAGTTTCATCCTCAAAAGCTAAGTTAGTGAAAGAAATATAATAAGCACTTTAAAATGTTGTAACCAGAAGGTGTAGCCAAACAGGAAACTTAAGGAAACCTCTTTATGGTTGTGTCAGGTGCCATTTGTGCTGTGCTGCAGTGGAACAGCCAGGGTGGGCTGGCAGCGATCCCTCAGGCCTCAGTGCCTCTGTGGTGTCATACTGCTCGGTATGGGTGGGAAGGTACCGCCTCGCTGCCACTCTACCAAGTTACACCATCTCTCCTAAAACTACAGTCAACTAGAGTGCTTCACGGAGCCCGCGTGAAGGTATCCAAGGTGGTTTTAAGAAGACAAAGCCAGCAAGTGTTAGCAGGGCACTGGACCCGAGCGAGGGAGCGTTGATTTTGTGCGTAGTTAACAGCCGCGGCAGCAGTTTCCCTGCTTGCGTGACTGCTTGGCCTTGGGATGCGGAGCTCATTTCATCGTGTGGCCTGCAGGTTGTGTTGTGCTGTAGGTACACCTCTGATCTCCAGGTGTAAGGGTACATAGGCTTAATTAGGTCATCATTTTTAGGACCTGAGTGACATCAGTGCTGCTTTGCTAGAAAATCTCTGCTGTTTTTCCTTGACTGTTGTTGATCAGACCCAGGCCTGTGGATCACCTCATCCCAATTGCTGATGTAATTGTTTGCAGACTGTAATTTGATGAAAACTTCATTTTAAAACTTATTCTTACAACATGACCAGGGATAATTAGCTGACAGCAGCATAGTTTTGTTGCACAACAGCTAATTTGGAGGCAGTGAGTCCTTGTACTGGGAAGAGGTGAGTGCGGTGGCACAGTCCTTCAGGGCTGCTTTATTTTTGTTGAGACATTGACCAAAGGAGCAAGTTTATAGTGAGGTTCCCCCTCCTCTGTTTTTTGGCTTGTTTTGTTTGTTTGGTTGGTTTGTTTTGCTGATGCTTTGCTTTTGACAAAGGACTTAGATACTTGGTCATTGTTTGAATGTGGAGAAGTCAGCATTATTTACTAGGAAAAGGTAGCCCATGATCCTGGATGGAAACCGAGAACATTAATTTATACATAATTTATACATTATTTCTGTGGGTCTGACCCTCACACAGACACTGGCCATTCTCCTTATTTGAGGCACACGGATTGCAGAGAAGGGTTTAAGTAAAACCATATATTGGCTTTCCTCGTGTTTTCCTGTCAAAAATATGATCCCATTAAATGTTGAAAAAGTACCAAAAGTATAGATATTAGTGAGAAACCCACCTTTGAAGTATTATTGGGTTTTGGAGGGATTTTATCATTGCCCTCATTTAATACCTGGTTGTTACCAATTGCTGTGGTTCAGCATGAGCTCCCGTAGTGTCAGAGAAGCAGTCATCCTGAGTTACTCTGGCACACCAATTGCCTTGGCACCCCAATTGCCATGGCACACAAAACAGCTGCTGTCTCTCATGGCAAATGCAGAAATGGGCTGATTTCTGCAAGTTTTGCGTAGTTCTTATTGGACTGATAACTTAGCGAAACTGATGGGGCCAGAAAAATAAGTATCAACCACTTTGTTTTGCTGAAACTTAACAGGAACCTAACAGAGATTTCTGTGTCTTGAGAACAGGGGAATTATATTTGTGACCTACATTCTTCTGGTTATTTTTGTTAATTGATGAATCATTTATTTGCGTGTACGTTTTCCCTGTGTGCTCATTTCCATAATAATATAAATATAAAAAGAATTACAAAGGCTTTTCTGGGGTTATAGAGGACTGATAGAGAATCTCTGTGTGCTACTGAGTACTTCATTTTTTTAGACAGTTAGCATGACTCTCTTAGTGGGTGTTTTGCTTCTCTCTGAAGTCCTGGCTGGCATCAGCTGCAGACAGCATGGTGCTGCTTACAGAGGTTAAAGCAGAATGGTAGGGTATGCAGTCTTATTTTAATGCAATCAACCAAGATAACACCAGTATAAATATGATTATCCTTTACACGCTCCATAGGTTGGTCCTATATTCACTTAAGCAGATCCATTTATTTATCAGTTTTATTTAACTACAACAAATATCTATATAAAAGGCCTAAATACTTTTTTTCTGCCTGCCTGAAATACCAGTGTTGGTTGTGTGTTTTATTAAAAAAAAAAAAAATAATAGCAACTAAAGGCTCCTAATGAATGCTTTCGGGTCTTTGGGCCTGTTTGACACTCCCTGTAGATCACTCCAATTCAGTGGCTGGTGGGTACATGTGGCTGCTTGCCTTGCACCTTTCTCCATCCCATTTGCTCTTTGGCTGTCCCCAGGAATGGCAGGGCAGTGCCCTGGGACCAGTTCAGCTCTGGTGCTGCCATTCAGGGTGAAGGTGATGGGGGAAAATGATATCTGTTTCTAGGAAGAAATACAAGGGAAAGGTTATAATTCTTCTTCCTCTTCCATTTTGAGATGGTGACACTCAGGACTGAACAAGGGTGGGACGTAGCTCCTAAGTCCCACAGACATTGCAGTCCATGCATAAATGGATGAACCAGAGAAAACTGTAACCAACAGTGAAGACCTGGGGATGAGAGCTGCTTTTTGAAAGGCACAATTTTTCCAGAGCCAGCGTGCACTGAAAGAAGAGAGGCGTGCTCAGCGGGACGCGGTGTTCAGTGTAACCTTCGGGGCAGCTCATACATGACTGCAAGGTTTGGGTCAGCCATGTGTGAACAAATGTCTTGCGGAGTAAGTGGGTGGAAAGCAAGCTACTCTCACAGGTTCACCTCCTCAGAGAGCCCAAGGCAGACCTGACACTGTACTAACAGCCCTTTGAAAATCCCATCAGGAAAACAGAGCTTGACATTTATTGTCACTATTAAAGGTACCTATAATGAGCAAAACCCAGCAGCTAATTCCTTCTTTCCATTGTTTCTCGGTGGAATGATAGTGCCACCTCCTTGCACTATGGGAGGAGCGAGCTGGTCTAGTGTACCTGCCTTCCTCCCTCCGCCAGGTGTTTGCACACTAAGAAAAGCTGCACGCTGCTGAGATCACTGCTGCCCATGCTGTCGACCCTCTCCAGCACCGAGGTGACAGTAGTGGCAGCTCCTGCAGTGATGCCAGGGTTGGGCTGGCAGTCACAGGATGTCTCACAGAGTCCCTGCCCTCCAAATAATAACACCCAGGGGCTGATATCAAATCAAGTCAGTAGCTGTGGCTTCTGCAAACCTGTTTCAGACTCTTGCGATGGGTTTTTGCTTCAGTGCTGTTAAGCATGGTACAAATTTAAGTCATGTATCATTTATGAGCACGATCCCCTCTGCAAAGCTTTCTGGTGTTCAGCTTGCAGCATCCGTGAACAGGCTGTTTCTGAGGAGTAGAGATGGTCTTTATTGAATGCACTCCATAGCACCTTTTTGATTGCAAGCCAGCTTGTCTTGGTCTTACTTAGGTGAAATTGTGTGAAAGTAGAAATCTGGGTTAGAAGAAATACATGCAAATGCCATTACACTTTCCCTTGCATTTTCTTCTTCTTTTTCTTTTTTATTGGGTACTTTAATTTGTCCTGGCACAGGGACAATAACTGTTTGCTACTTGATGTGGTTACAGAAAAACATGTGAACGTGATATCAAACAGCCTTTGACCTCATGGTATTTTCATGTTTTTTTCAGAATCATTTCAATCCATAAATTTACACTGGGATCTATAAGTTCAAGTCTCATTGATTTCAGTGACAGATGCATGTGTGCCTTGGTGAACTGAATGAGAAATAAGGGGCTTTAGCTATTGGCAGAGGGGAGATGTCCTCATTTGCCTGACAGCTGGGTTTGTTCTGCAACTCACTCTTCCAGATGAGCGCAAAAAGATCCTGCTTATTACCTGAGTAGATGCAATGTTGTAACTAGACATCCCATTCCAGATAGGGCATTGCAATCCTAGCTTAAGCCCTGGAAATTTGCTATTCTGCAAGAGGAGCACCTGCCTTTGCTACACGTCACAAACCTCAGTGCTGTGGAGGTTGCTCTGGAGTAGCAGAGAGTAAAGGGGATATCTCAGCCACATTTGTTTCCCCATTTCAGGTGCATGAAAAAACTTGATTACAAAACATCGGGAACATATGGTTTGTGAAATCAGCTGGTGTGTGGAAAATTCCATCTCTGGGCTGGGAGCTGGGTTTCCCAATCAGAAGGCAAGTGTTAATCTCGCTCCATCTATCTCAGAGCCTTAAGTCTAACAGTAACACATTCGCAGCCATGAATGTGCCTCCTTTCAAGGAGCACAGATCAGTATGCCTAGGCTGTACGTCCTCTTCATTCAAAAGTAGGTTTTATTATACTGGGTGAATTGCCTTCGAATCACAGGGAGTTTCTGTAACATTGGTATTTGTTCCAATACTTACCGTAGTAACAACCAGATTGGCTTGCATGGCTTTTAAATAATTCATGACTTTGCACTGGACTGCATTCTTCTTCACCAGAAAACAACATTTTCCTGTAACAGTTTCTGTAAATGATCTGTCTTAATTGTGGTAGCTATGCCTTGTCATCAATGTTGTGGTGTTTGATCCTTAAAATCCTTTATCTCTGGTTTCTTTCTGGGATATCTGGATTCAATAATATTACCAGGAATGCCTGTGGAGAGGATGTCCCCAGGACTGCGCTCGCAGCTTGCTTTGGGAGGTAAAGCAGGTCTGGTTCCTTACACCCCCACTCAGCTGGACACCAAGAGCGATGCCCTGGGCACTGTGCCCTTACACCTGTGTGCACCCTTATGTACTGCAAACAGTGGTCTGCAGCAACTCTGCTAGTGAAATCTCTGCAGTCAAAATATTTATGAAGCTCTTCTGATGTACCAGGTAGAGAGATGTCCTCCAAGCCTATCAGGTAAAGAGACAATAACCGTTCGATCATGACGGAGGGTCCAGGAGGACTGAGATGTGAGACTGAGGTGGAGGTGAGAGGTGGACTGAAGGAAAGAAATGGGGGCACTGCAGAGCTAGAGCTTGATGAATGTTAATTTGCTTTACATGAGATGTTGACAGTCCCTGCCATGTTGTGTGAGGGGTGCAAGATACATTTACAGATTAGGTGAATGCTACCACTTAAAACTACCAAACCAGAGCAGGAGCGGAAAGGCCCAGAGCTGAGCAGACCAAACTCATGGGCTTGGTCGGTGCAAGCAGCTGAGAAGGGAAACTCAAGGTTGGAGTGAACAATCAAGCTGAATTAGAGTTTGATGGTTTATTTGCGCTCACTCATTCCTTCTCTTGATAGAATCACTAAAACAACCTTTACCTGAAATATTAAGCCCCAAAGAGTTGCTGCCACAGTAAATATTACACTTGAATTGATTAGGTGCACTTCAGAAATCAAGCCACATTCTTAATAGAGGAGCAGTGCATATTTTCAATGTTTATCATACTGTATTAGGTGTTTAATTAAAAAGAGGTTCCCAGAGGATTAGCCAGCTTCATGTTGATGGCAGAAGCAGATCTGTTAGCAATTTTTGGCAGGTAATTATAATGTGGAACTGGATGGCTCGAGCTGAATATTTTATGATAGGAGCTCTAGTTGGAATGAAGAGAAGTATAATCACTCTTTTTGCTAGAGGAAAAAAAATAATCAAACAAGCACACACACCTGTTTGCTTCTGCAGGTTTGCTAGCTTGGTAAATTAGGAAGGAATTAGTGTTGATATTATCCAGATTACTGGGCTGAGCTCCACAGCAGGGAGCATGGGAATCGGCTGATGGCTCTCACTGCTCACACTTCTGCAAGCACCTGCTCTCGCGTGCTCCTCAGGGAGCCGGGGGGATTTGATTTCTATTCTCCGCTCCTATGTTGGATTAAGCCAGATCAGCAGGACAGGATGTAGCCCTGCATGTGAGAGGCAGAGCACAGCTGGAAAATAGAAGCATCTTCCCCTCCTTAGGCAATGTGCTGCCTGTCTGGGTGTGATTTTCAAGAATATTCTTGACATCAGAAAAGGGTTTACCCAATGTAGCCACCCTCCACTGATCCTTGTGACATCCCTGTAGCTAGGAAAACTTGTGCCTTAACAATGTTTGATGATCTTAATACCACATGTGGCAGCAGGTAGGTGGTGTGAGAGGAGGTAAAGAAAAGTTTGCAGAGCAAAGCAGACATGCAGCAGGCTTGTTTCCCAGACAGCCTCAGCCCAGACCCCTCGCCACCAAGCTGCTCCTGCACAAGGGCTTCCATGGCAGATCTTTTGGACAGGTTGGGACATGACACATGTGACATCCATTTGCTGCTGCTTACATTGCTAAAAAAGCAGCAAATGAACAGGTCTTACTGGATCAGATCATTAACTCTCAGAAGTCCAGCAGCAATCCTCTGCTTGTGGCTGATGCCCGGGGTCTCACAGGAGAGAGAAGGACCTGCTCTGGTTGTGCTGCTGGGAATCTTCGGGATGTTACCGGTCTGCAAAACGAGGCATTTGTGAAATGCAGCATTTACTTAAAGCAACTCCCTCTCTAGATAACCACTCAGTGACTCCATGGAAATGAGGGAGCTTAAAAGAAAGGTGGGAGAACTCAATGCTGTATTGACAGGTTTTTTACCATTAGGGTCTGAATTAATTTTAAAAATGTATTTTTTAATTGCTATTATTTGGTATTGACTGCAATATTAGCTGTCCCTGCTCTTAGCACACATGGTGGTGTGTTTGCACGAAGGCACGTGTTTGATGGCTGTGCCAGGCTGTGTGCCATGGTGGGAGCTACCAAATCCAGGATACAGTTGCTGAAGCTGCCCATGAGCACTGGCAGGAGAAGCCTTAGAGAAGCCTTAAAACATCAGGCTCAGCATTTTATAGGCATTAGGCGAATGAGCTGATAGAAGGAAAAGGAGAAAACAGATGGGAGAAAGCATTTATGAAGCAGCTGCCTGTTAACCAATAATTTGGTACATTTCCTTCAGTTCTTTTCATTAAGCCACAATATGTGGATGTCTCATTTTCTGTGAGATCCATTGAATGTTCAAAAGACTTGGCTATAATTAAACAAATGCTGAAAGAGCAGAGACATGCACTGTGTCAGGAATAGTCCTCTCTGCGTTCTGGAGTACAACAGCCCGATACAGCACCCTTCTTCTGTACCCATCTCTTCGCTCGGAGTTCTTTTCAACAATTAACAGGGTAACAAGGTGAACGGATGATTCAAAGTTAATATTGTTTAAATCTGAGAACTCCCTATGGAAGGTTTGGTTTCAGCTTTCAGACCCATTGGTGGCAGCTTGGTGTGGTAACCCAGGATTTATCAATGTACAGGATAAAACTTGCTTGATTGCCTGTGATCTCTACTATGGGAAGGAATTTGACCTTGCATTCTGATAACAGCCAGATATGGTCACATCATCTTTCCACTAATTTAGGACCCTTTGCATCTGCAGTTAAAAATATAAGACTGAATTTTTGTAAGAACTCAAAATGATAACACTTCTTTTCCTAACTTTGTTGCAGTTTGTTAATTAAGTTATGTTAATGATATGATGTTAATGACTCAAATTTTCCCTATTGCCTGCCCACCTCAAGTTCCTCACCAAAATGTGAGTTGGCTCTGCCAGGGATTTGTGCCGTGGGATTAGCGGGGAGAGACCATGTCATGCAGAGCACATCCATCCAGGAGCAGAAAGGTGAGCCCAGCCTGGCTGTAGTTGCCTGGCCCAGGAGCAGGGCAGGAGGTCTGCTGTGAAGCTCCAGTTCTCATTCCTGGTCCTCTGAATCCACCTATAGGGTGTTTGACTTGCACCAGGCCTAGGCAGCAGAAGGGAACATAATTTCCAGTGTTTGTAGTTGATACAAGGAGTTCCCTTAGTGACTGTGGGTGCAGAGAGATCAGGTGATGAATGAAAAGAGGTGCTCTGAGTACACTGTAAAATGGGCTAGAAATTATAGTGGATTCCGTGTGGAAAGGGCTTGTGTATGTCACGACATAATATACCATTTTTCAATATGCAGTAATAGCAAGCAAGCCTCTCCATTAACGTTTGAAGTTTCGATGGTGTGGAACAAGGCCTGGGTTCCCCAGGAAGGAAGCTGCTGTGGGTTTGAAACCGAGGTGAAAAGACACCCACATCTTCACATGCAGAGCAAGTGCTCCTGAGGGACGTTGTCTTTTCTGGTGCCCTGAGATTGACTGGGAAGGAAAACCTGAATTTTTGTAACCTCTGCCCACTTGGTCTTCCAGGAAAATGTCCAGAGTGCTTCATCCTTTCTGTCGTTTTTGGTTTTGGAGTCAAGGGGAGAAATACTCCACTGCTGGTAACTCTCAGAGCTTCGTTAAGATGAGTACAGTCCCATGAAACTGTGACAACTTCTACCAGTTAAGTGGTACATGAAGGATCTCTTTAAACTTCTACTACAGTGAACTCAAGAGATTGTTTTCAGTTATTTCTGCAAGCTTTGAAGATATTAATATCAGAAAATAGTAACTTTCTTGTGAGCTACAAATGACGTTACGTGCAGATGTGGTAGCATAGTGGTTGCAGCAAGTCACTTTATCAGTGTCCATCTCACCACACAGGCTGCTTCATCTTCCAACACCAAGCTCTTGACTTGCCTTGTTGATAGCTCAGATTAATCATTAGCTTCTTATTAGTCTTGGTCATTAACCTTATTAATTCTTACAGATCTTTAGGGAGTCTGAGACAATCTGAGGATGCAGGAGCCTTTTATAGCAGCCAAGTCCCATGTTTGAGTTGCATGCGGAGAAATTAGGACGCCTCCAGCTCATGGGAAAGCTCTTCAGTGAACAGCACAGGAGAGGGACTTTTACTACTTGGGTTGTCTTTGATCGCCCAACACACTGCTTCAGCTCCTCTGTGGGTGCTAGCAACCCACCCAGCACCTCTGCCTCATCATGCCTTACTCTCCTGAGCTGGAAGCTGGGACCCGCAGCCTCATCACAGGCAGTGTTTCTGCACTAGGAGCAGTGGGAGGTTTGCATGTGCAAAACGCTCTGGCTCCTGAGGAACACAATTACCATTGATCAGGCTGAAATGGAGATGCGTGCTTTGAGTTTAGCTTTTCATGCTGGTATTGTTATTTGCCGAATTCATTAACTGCAGTGCAGCTCAGGGTGCTTTAAAAATTTAAATGGAATTGACTGAAAACCAAAACCTAAGTACAGATGAGTGTTATTTACCTCCAGTACTCCCTATAATTCTTAGTCTGGAGCTAAAGCAGCAGCAGTAATTTTCCCCACCTCCTCTGGATAATGGCCTTCTATGCTAAAACTTAGCTTGGTTGTATGTCTGTATTTTGCTGAAGAAAGGCAAGATCCCCCTGCAGAGGAGCCCAAGCAGAGGAGGGGCTGGGGGCAAGGCAGAAACTGGTGCTTAGGAGAGGTGAGGCTGCTGTCTGACAGCCACATCAGCCTGCGACAGGTTGACAAGCCACTCGGGCTGTGTGCTGCAGGGGCTGATAGGAGCATCGCTTTTGGCCACATCATTTGTACCGTGTGTTTCTCTCACAGAGTCTCTAATGGTTTCTGACCAATGGAGCTCTTCTTTCCATGGAGGTACTTGTAGGAAATTTCTCCTCTGGCTACTGCATATATATTATCTCTTTTCATGGGACCGATAAGAGTTTAACTGTCTTTGAGACTCTGCTCCTGTTTTCCCCACCAGCAAATTAAGTTGGTTGGGCTGAGCTGGAATGTGCAGAAGTTGTTACGGAGGGCGATGGGGAGGCACGTAGGGAGGGGTATCACCCAAAAGGCTCATTGCTAGAGGAAATCAGGCCTCGCTTTCTTTCTGGTCATTTGCAGTGTCTGAAGACTAAAAAGGTGGAGATTTCCAAGGTGGGAGCATGCAGCCAAAGAATAGGGGCTGAGCACTGATAGACCAATTTCCCCCATCCCGCCTGTCATGCTGCAGGAAAATATAGCACCTGAACAATGCTACCTGGGAGCTGGTCAGACTGGCAGTGGAGGAAACCTGCACTGTACTGGTGTGAAAACAGTGTAAAAATAAATTCTTCCCTTTTTCAACAGTATCATCCATACATCTAATGTATCTTAGGCAGAGTGCAGTGATGTCCACCATTCGCAACCTGCTCTTTCCTCGCGCATCTGACAGATCTCAGCCAGTGACCTGGTGTCCACACCGTGAGGAGCTTTTCTGTTCTTCCCTTCCGCATACTGTGCTCTGGTCTCACGTTACTAGAAAGTTGCTGATTTTGCAGAATCTGGAACAATGGGTACGTAACTGGATTAACAGAGACAGCACATTGTGCAATCAATATTTTTTCTTCCCATTCCTGGAGATAGAAATAAGCAAAATTCAACCAGGGGCAAGATACTGTAGCTGCAAAACTGGTGCTGAACTTACTAAGATACCTTAAATGTTTTCTGCTCTGATTACAAGTATAATATGATTACTTCTCAGTGCTTGCCTCGGGTATCTTCACTGTATGCATTGGATGGGATGTTTACAATTTGTTTCAATCGCCATATTTTGTAAGGTTAGAAGGCAAAAAAAAAAAAAATCATAAGTGGTATTTGAGGAGAAGATAAAGTTCAAGATACTCGTGGTCAGACTTTTAATAGCCCTAAATTCTGCTGACAGGACTCAGGCATTGTTGGCTTCAGCAGGAGCTAAGTGCTCCCTACATCTGAAGCTTGAGTGCCTTTAGTGCTAGAGTTGCTTTTTAACCATTAATTAAAATGTTCTGTTAAAATACTAAAATCCTAATAGAAATTCTGCAGTTGGTATAATTAATTATTGCACTTATCTAACTGAAATTGTGGCTTCACAAGAGTAAAAAAGTTTTATTACCAGCTTGATGTTATGCCTCTACATCACAGCCTTATTGCTTTGATACAGAAGGTTATTATCAAATCCAGTCACATGTAAGCTAGTTACATGCCTGAAATATAAGTGCCTGCCACTGCATTTCTGTAATCAGAGATATAGTTTTTAGAAACTAAGAAAGATGTGTGCAGTCACTGCTACAACTGGTTTGTATATTTATTTTTTGTAAAATATGTATGCTAATGTTAAACAAACTATGTTTCCTTTTATTTTGTGATTTTTTAGATCCTTTTTACTCTTTCAAGCTATGTTAGTCCTGAAGTAGTCCTGAATAGATAAATAAAGGGAAAATGCCAGTTGTCCTTTTTTAAAAGGGCTGGGCTGCTTTGTCCTGTTTTGAGCAGGACCTTCCAGTGCTATTCAAATGCATTCATTCTAACAGACAAGAAATTTCCAATAGCCAGGGTGATTCTATAACAAGAGAATCAACATAAATAGTAGCTAAAACCAGAGCATCTCTGTAGTGTCATTTTGTTGTTGTGGAATGAAATAGAGAAAGGGGGGCTGTATGCCAGGCGCCAACGTAGCCATGCTGGGAGGCAGTCGGGGGAAGGCTGGGTCTCCAACTGCCATTTAAGAGCAAACCTCTTCCTGTGAAAAGAAGTAAGAGTGCTAATAAGCTTTAAGAAAACTAGTGTTATGAAAATTAGGCTGATCAAGGGAAAAAGAAACTATTATTAACAGGAACATCTCTGGATTTTACTGAATCGATTTATCAGATCTGGCAAATGCCCACTTTCTACGTGATGTATCTGGTCAGGAAGGTGGCCAGAGGAGGGATGCTGTGTGCCGCTGCCGCAGACAGCTCCGCACTTGGTTCAGAGGGGCGACACACAGATCGTGGGTCTTGCAGGCAGCATCAGAAGGGATCTGTGTCGTCTCCTTTTAAATACATTTCTACACCGAGATTTTAGAGAGAAAAGCATGAATTATTGCACAAAACATAGAAAAGCATCCTGCAGGCAGGGAAATCTTTAGCTCCCACTGTGTTAGTTACTTCTGTGCTACACTGAGCACAGATTTGAAATGTAATGTGGAAATTTTAATAGAAAAGCAGCTAAGAGCAAGAAGGTAGCAGTCACAGTATCAAGCATTCATTGCAACATTGGCCCTAATCTGTACAAAAATGAATCCCCAATAACTCGATTGACACAAGGGTCCTGCTTCTCTTATTCCAGCTGCTGTAGCTGTTAGGGCTGAGTGCTATGTTGTTTTGCAGAGCCCATTTTTCCTCTAAACCTTAAATACATAAAGCAGCCAATGCACCCCCAGGCAGATATTCTGCAGTACGTGCAGAACGCACCTGTACTTTCTCCTCTCTTCTTCCCTATTTCTGGACAGCAAGAGTGCCTGGCCTCTGCCAGCTCCTCGTGGGAGCAACCCTGGTCCAAAGCTGGCAAAGGGCTTGAAGGGTCAGGTCCCTTCACCTCCCATGGAGGGGTGCCCATGGCATCCTTGGGCCTGACGCCCAGGGGTGGGAGGAGGCAGGATAGATTTATCTGCTGCTCAGGTTAAAAAAGCCAGGGCACCAGCTAGGACTTACGGCAAGTCTGCCAGGGTGCTGCAAGTGTTAATGCGGGGACGTCGTGGGTGAGCTCATAGCAGAGACCTAAATGACAACATATAGCTTTCCATACAAGATACTATCATTAGACACCCAGAACATAGATGCTAGTGATGTGTATGCATGGATTACTTAAATCTTCTGGGCATTTCTGCCCCATAATATCAGCTGTAATCATTACAATTACAGCTTAATTATCCACTTGGGCACAGGTACAAAATAATACTCCTGCCTCACCTGTCAAAACGGAGATGATGGTTGATGGCAGCTGTGTGATTCTCTGCCCCAGCCATGAATTTCATTAACTCCATCAATGTGACAACTGCCAAGTCCTGCTATTGACAGGAACTCCATGGTAAATTTGCTAAATTTCTTGGCTTGTGCTGCTACTCAGCAGTGTTATAATGCAAGGATACCTCAGTGAATCCCAGGAGTCAAATGATCTCTACCATAAAGACTGTTCTATAACTTTTCAATCCTATATAATATATAGAAATCAGTAATTTGGTTTTTGAAAAGAGCAGAGAATGAATCAGGCTCACATGCCCAGTGATGCATGGTTCAGTGCTCATCATGATACGATCGTTTATAAGTGACAATACTGAAAGCAGTTTTTAAATTCAGCACCTCTGCCATTTCTGAGATGAGCATCGCTTGTTGCTGGGAGAACTGTCAACTGCTTGGTACCAAGTCATTTGTTACATCTTTTTAGAATTCTTAATACCAGTTCAACCCTTTTTCAAACAATTCTAGCTTACTGCTTTAATCACTGTATAATCTTCACATAGGCCCTCACCCGATGATACATGCATATATGGCTCTTGCTAATTTGGAAGGAGTTAAATTTGCATAGCAGTGAAGATTAGGACAATTAGATGTCTTAATTATATTCTATATTTTCATTATTTTTTGTACTCTTAGAGATGGCCAGGAAAAAAACCTGCTTGCTTTCTCACATGACATCCCATTCTTTGGTATTTGTTCATATGTTTTTAATGAAAGACTGTAGACCTGGTTGAGACTGAAAACATCAGAATGGGGAGAAGAAGGAAAGCTGTTGGTGGTCACAGCCACCGCCCGACAGAAATGGGTGTCTGCGCTGGCTGTGGACCTTGGCATGTTTTCATATCCTCTATTGCTTCAGCTGTAGAGCCAAAGAGGCATGGGCAAAGAAGCAGGATTAATGCCTTAGGTGCTAACCACCTCAACAGAAGGTATCAGAGAGTAGTTGGAGGAGAGCAGACTTGCTGATGGTTGACCCTGGGATTTCCCCTGTACTGGTAGCCTTTCTCCAAGGGGGGAGACTGCTGCGGTCCGTGCTGCACAACCTGTCCTTCCCGGAGCTGGTTCCCCATCTCCCACACCAGGGGCTATTAGCTACTCTTAACTTTATTTAGCATACTTTTGCAGCTTTGAAAGACATGTTGGATTTGCCAAGTGTGACCAATTTCTCTTCTACCTTCCAAAGAGTTTATTGGATTTCAGTGTATTACTTTAATTCAGAGAGATTATTGCTAGTGCCCTTTTTGAATTACATGTACAAGTCTAATGGATCATTTTATATCAATGTAGATTGTAAATGGAGTAGCACCACTGACGGTCTCCTAGGCAAACACACAGCTGTGGACAATGAGTTACTGCTCTTAAGATGAACAGAGTGAGTTTTCACTTGGTTTTAGCCCTTAGTGCTCCAGTAGGATACCACTAGGACAAGGGCAGGCTTACCATAAGTAAAGCAAAAAGAATCAATATGACTCTGGGAATAGGACTTTTCAGAAAGAATGAATTTATTATCCTTAAAATAATTATTTTGATAGACTCCCTGTGACCTACTGAAGATGTGTTTGGGTTTACATTCATGCAGCTAAATCAGATATCCATCAGCCCCGGTTAAAGGCGTCATCTGTAGTTGTCTTTCCAGGTGCCAAAGCCCATCAACTTTTAATATGGTTGATTATTAAGGAGCTTTTGATGTGTTCATACTTCTCCTGGGCTGAGCAATGAAATGCCTATAACATTTAACATAGTGGCTTGACATTTAAATGTCAGTTAAAAGCCTTTTCTTGAGCAGGTACCATTTCCAGAGGGACATGTGTTTCATTATTGGGACAGCCTCACAAATAGCTAGATAATGTGTCTGTGATTTCAAGTCCTTGCCACAATTTTATTCTACAAAGAGGGAATTTAAAATTAATTATTCCCAGGCTCTGCATAACTTAATGGAGTTGGTAATGACTGGTACAGCAGCCACTGTGTGCACAGGCAGGTGGGGACAGACACCAGGAAGGTTTGACAGACTGCTGGAGAACTGTGACGCTCTTTTGGAACATGGCCAGGAATAATTATGAAAATAACACTTCTTTTCCAAATGTTTAAATTGCTGCTAGTAGAAATCTGCTTGGAAATAATAAAGGACCACAGCAATTTATGCGGTGACCATAAGATAACCTCCTTAGTGACCGCAGACTGTAGATGTTGGTGGCTCTGTTTTATCTTTAGAAGGTCGTTCCCGAGGCAGAGCCGGCGCAGAGGGGAATGGCAGTGGAGAGCGAACGACCAACACGGAGCTGCCTGCAGAGCTGCTCTGGATCTTGGTGCCTGAGCACAGGAGGCTGCATTGCAATGGACCTTCCAGCAGGGTTTGACACATCCTTTGTCCCTGTGGTTGCTCTTTGGGCAGTACCCCCTGAGCAGCTCTGAGCAGTTCTCTGCTACGCAGAGGGACAACGTTCCTTATTGCTCTTTTCTCTTGCACAGTAAACCAGTTCCAGCTCCACTGCAGGGGGATGCCGATAAAGCCAAGAGCAAAATTTGCCCATCTTGTTTTCTGTTCAGCAGCATTCCCTTTAATTTTTAATGATTACAAATCACCTTATTCATGAGGCTTTGGAATAAGTAATAATGTATGCACATTTCATGGGGGACAAGTGATGTCATCGGTCTTTTTCAAGTCTAAGATAACAATGTTAGATGAGGTACCGACAGCTTGAAATCCTTTATAAATGAATTAAATTGCTTCATAACATGTAAAAAGAATAGGTTGTACTAGATCAAAACTGTTCCTTCCTGAGGTAATAAATAAAGTAATAATACAATTGTTAATTTGTTTGAGGTTTGGAATCAAATTTAGAAAGAAATAATTGAACACAAGTGTGAAATCTTGTTTCTAACAGTTGTTTTACCCCAGGAGTATCTTGGGTTCCCTTTCCGGAGGAGAGCAGGCGGGTTGTGTTGAGAAGGAGCCTCATTTAAAATGCAAGCTAAAGCAGACAAACCAAGGAAATTAACAGGGAACTTCCAAAAAGTACTCTGATTGAAGTTTACTTTGATAGCATCAGCTTGTCCAGTGGTACCCTGGGAGGAGAGTGCGCTGGGGTAAGGGTGCTGCTGGGCCCTTTCTGCTGTACGTTGGCAGTTACAGCCAGTTGATCGGGGGTTGCTACTCACTGGGGCACTGTGCTAAGCAGAGTTCCCTGTGAATTCATGTTAAAAGTACATTTCTAAAGGTTGTTTCTTTCTGCTTGCTGAAAGGGACCCTCAAAAACCAGAATAGATGGTTCTTTAGAGTTTCAGTCTGGCTGTCCGTAAATGCCACGTGACTAAGAATCCTCTTCACCCTGGTTCAAAAGTACCCCTGAAAAAGCCCCAATTTACTTGTGCCTTCCAAGGGCAAATATCATCTGCTTTTGTTTAAAGATGTTTCTATAAGGAAGTCTGTGCCAGGTCATTTGCACATGCTGGCAAGTTTGAGGCATCAGTGCTCCAAGGACCGAGGAGAAGCCCCATTCATCTTTACTGCATGAGCACGCCGCACAATACTGCTTATCCCTGATTATGTACTTTCACAGATAAATTGCAAACAAATAGAGGTAATTAGGACATAAGAATGTTCCATTTGAGACCACAACCATTTGAGATTTCAAAGTATTTACCTTCCTCTGTTCATACTGTTATTCTGTCGTTTATTACTTCCTCTACCGAGTTAGCACGGCAAGGATGTGATGGCAAAGTATGAAACAGTTGGGTTCTTTTCAGCTTATGCCAGTTATTAACTTTCCTCTGTTTATCAAGGAAATAAATCCTCTGGTTTATTAGTTTGGTGGTTGGGGGGGTTGTTGTTTTTCATTGTTTTTCAGTGTCATGTCCAAATAGAACGTGTTGCTTTATATTGGATCTTAAGTCATGGCTGGATCCTAAGAATGATTACAGAAGGTGGAGGGCATCTTTCATTTGAAAACCATTATTTGTATAGGACAGTATTAACTCAATATTAAACCAAAATCTAGTGAATAAAATTGCCCTAAGAGGTAAGCTGTTAGCATGGGGACAAGGGGGAAGGGAAGGAAAGCAGGGAGCGATCTGAATGTTTAAGCTCAAGTCTAGAAAGTTAAAGCCTGAATTTCTCTTTGTGTTTCATTCATTTATTTATTCCACCTGTGCAGTCATTCTTAATGCTGCCACAGTTGTTGAATGTGATTAATATTCACTCTGTTCTTAGCGTCACTGCAAGTGAGTAAATCTTATGCACCTTTCTTTTCCTATATTATGTATTGCATAAGCACTATTAAAATATAGCTGCTCACTCTGGGGTCATCTAGGCTAAACAGAAATACAAATCACTATCCTAAAAGCAATTCAAAGGAACACTGAGTGTTGTATACTTTTTAATCATCTTCTTGTTACTTTTACCATTAGCAACAATTAGTACCATTAGCAACAACTGTGCGGGGGTTTAATTTGGCAATATCTATTGCTTGTGAGGGAAAGGGTCAGGGAGCAATATTTAGAAATACAGGAATGACTGTATGAAAAGAGATAAAAATGAGGTTTTAGCATTCAAATTCGTTTTGCGTTGGGATGAAATTCTGAGAAATAGATTTATAAAATGCAGGGCAGGTCTGTGGGCAGGGCAAGCAGCTGCACCATGGAAGATGGGTCTGAATCTGGTTCTGCTTGACTTGACAGGTCAGCCATCAAGCCAGTGAGCAGTACCTTAAAGGTGTAATTCAGGAGCAGACCTAGTCATGTCAATCCAAGAGTTAATTCAGTTGTATTCCAGTTTGTGGGAGTAAAACAAGGAGCAAGAAAGCATTTTGCTGCAAATACTCTGCAGTATTAATGGAGTTCAGAATGATGCGCAGAATTTGCACCTCTGGGCTGTGACTAAATTTACCTTGGTTTGGAGTCAGTCCCTCCTCCAATAGCTTCTTTTTCATATTTCTCTATTGAAGCTTGAGGTTTGATCTCTTCCACCAAATTTAGCTCAAAAGCAGGCAAAATACCAGGTGCTTCAGAAGTAGATGCTGTCAAAAACAAGACTTCTGACTCTGCCTTCTGGCTCTACCCATCACTTGCTGGTGCAGAGGGAGGTTTGCTAAACTTTTTCCTCTTCCCCTCTAAAACATAGGCGGATTTTTAATTGCCTTGTTCTTTGTTAGTTCATTTTATTCCTGGTTCCCCATGCTGTTCAATAATAATCTGCAAAGGCTAGGGTTAGCTGTATTCATTCATTCTGCATAAATAATCTTACATAAATGAGAAGTGCAGAGGCTCTGAGCTGTGATTGGGCTGGGGGGCAGGCGCGCTCGGTGCTCCCTGGAAGAGGCAGCTCCACGCAAGTCTCCATCCCACCTCCCTTGGGCACCTATTTTAGTAGGAGATGAATCACTTGCTTTTCCTCTCCTTTGAGTGGAAAGAACCTGGGTGAGTCACAGGCACTAGCAAAGTGCTTAAGTGTTAGATATCCTGGTTAAGCACATCCCTGAAAGGTCCTTCAGTAACAGGTATTTGCAAAGACCAGCTTGACTGGCTCATTTTGGAGCACCAAGGGGGAGCAGCTCTCGCTGCAGGTGTCAGCGTGAGGCCCCCGGCCGTGTAGCATGAGGCTTCCGATAGTGCACCTCAGCGTGAGCTGTGAGCCCTGGGTTGCAGCAGCCTCCTGCCTGGGTCTGGTACTAATCCAGTTAAACACAACCCCAGTAGCAGGAACATAAAATCCCTTTCTAGTCATAAGGAAGGTTTACAAGCACCTCCTGGATTGCCTGGGGTGGGTAGAAAGACTCGTGTGTTGCTGCGGTATGCAATGCAGTATGGGATTATCATTTTCTTCAGCCCCATCTTGTCAGCTCTTCTTCAGGAAGGCGTGGAAACCATTTTGTTTCATTTTTTGCCTGCTAAATATATTACTAAAGGAAATTTGAAGCTGTGGTTGCCACACAGGTACTATGAAGTTCCATTTCAGCAATGCTTTTAAGCCTGTTTCAATCTCAGTGATGCTGCAGGTCCAAGCCCTGTGCCTGAGTGCTCTGCTGAGCGGGAGGCAGCGGTTCCTGCCGTGGGGCTGGTGCAGCTTGGCAGTGGGGCAGGTCGTGGTGGCACCCTTGGTTGCCTTGCCGCCGTTACAGAATTAGCTAGCTGCAAAAGGATGTTTCCAATCCCAGGTTGCATTTCCATCACAGCGTTTGTCCTGGATATCTCAAACTTGCTGAAACCCCCAAAATCTCCCAGACACATCTGTTTTTACTGCTTATGTCCTTTTAGATGTAGGTATATTCTGCTAAAACTGCCTGTGCTTTGTATGATTTCTACTCCAGTGCTTCTCATTACAATAAATTCCTTTCTCTTACAAATACAGTTAATTGCTCCTTTTACAGCCCACACTTGCCTCAAAGATTTTAGTTAAGAGCTCTGAAGAAGCATTTTGATGTCCAAAGCCACAGGAGTATTTAGCAGTGTGCTGCCGAGAGATGCCAGGCTCTCCTAGGCCACGACCCATTGCAGCCTCTGCTGCTCGCTGAGAAGGACCAGGGTCCTCAGCTTCTTCCCAGACCTGAAACAGAACTTCACCACAGGTGAACTAGCATACTTTCAAACAGCTGGGTAGCTGGATAAGTAAATTGATATTTGCAGTGGAAGCTTACACACTCTGTGCTTGTCTACTTCATGCTCATCACTACTTTTCCTCTACTTGGCTTTGGAATAGCCGTCATTCTGCTTGATTAGTTCCCAGCTGATGGAAAAGGCAGCAAAGTGCTTCTAATGGAAGCACAGTGGTCTGTGTCCAGAAGGGTGTTGTTGGAAGTGAATTCAAAACGCAACACATTAATTTAGGAAATGCAAGACGAGATGTACGTTTCATTGTAAAGATGGTCCCCTTCCAGCTGTGCAAAGAGCCTCACCAAGGTGTTACTGAATAGCAGCACTTCGGGAGAGCTGGCTGAGAATTTCCCATTCAAGCAGTTTTCTTAAGAGAATTTCAGAGAAGATGTAGTTCCCAGAAAATAAAATAATTTCCCAGAAGTTCATTTTTATTATGAAAAATAAAATTTACATATTTTACAGTCATTTTGACCTAAATAGTAACACTTTTTCCAAAATGGCCCAAGGCATTTTATATTGTGTTGGTATTAGGTGGAACTTCCTCAGTGCTGTGCATTGGCTCACGGAACCATAGCTCAGGACTCCCCGTGTTTAGGTGCTGGAAGGCTCATCTGCTCCCCAGCTGTATAGGTTGCTTTCTGGTCAGTGTATTTCATTTGGTGGAAAGAAGGGCTCATGGCAGGGCTGGGACCCGTGGGAGGGCAGGAGCAATGGGGCCCTGGAGGTTTTGATGCTGTCTCCAACCGCGTTCTTGTGTGCTGAAAAAGTGTGACTGAGAGGATGCACTCTCAGGTGGGTGGAAAATCAGCAGGATCGGGCTCAAAGCTAGACTAATCAGATATTTAAACTTTTCCAATTATTCAGGTTAGTAATATTTTCATTTGCTCAAAGCAGTACCTTTGGAGAATGTGCTCACTACAGCACAAAAGCTGTTGCACCAGATTAGCAGCATCATTTCAAGAGAAAGCAGGCTTGGGAAGGGATGTTTTTTGGGGGGTGGGGGTGGGAAAGCTGCACAAAAGCAATGTGCAGTCCCTCAGGAAAATGAAGTTAATTCATTTAATCTTGTAAAAAAAATATATTGAATTTCAATTCCCTAGATGTTTTGCTTGTTTTACCCTGGCCACTGTACTGTGTTTGCCTCTGCACTGCAATTCAGGATTTGCTGTCTGTAATCTCTCTGTCAAGCTGATCGCATTGATTTATACCTCTGCTGCTCCCATCCAGTTTATCTGCCTTGCAACCAAGGAGGCAGTTCTCTTCTGATGTTGTGACTTTTTTATTATTGGAATTTATCTTGGAACTGTGACTGTGGTACAGTGTGCTCGCCACCTCTGAAGGAGAAGCATGGTCGGTCTGTAGCTACGCACTGCTCTGGGAGGAGCAGCGCTTTCCTCTCCCTGCCTGGGAACCCAGATGAGCGTGCAAAGTGCAATTAGTGACTTCATGACTGCGTGTGAAACTCTGTTTCCACTAAATAGTAGAGTTTAAGAAGTCAAACATGAAGAAGAAAGCATTTTTATTGTTGTGGCAGATTAATTCAAGATGTTTCCAACTTTGTAACGCTCTAGATGCTATTTCTAATGATAATGTTTTAAGCTCTGCGGCAGGCTAAATGCACCTGACAGACTATATATGCTGTCTCTGGATTGTGTAGATAAAATCATTTTACTGTTACCAACAATAATTGTCTGTTTCCACTAAAAGTGCTTCAGCAGCATTCAAGGCAATGGAAACACAGACCCAGACACAGCAGGATTGCTATGAATAGAGCAGATGTGGCATGTGGGGGCTGAGCTCCCGCTCTGGCTGCATGGGGATGGCTTTTGGCATCCCAGGGAAGTGAGAGCCACTCTTGAGGGATGCTGCCTTGGGGGAGCTGGGTCCCACTTGCAGGGGGGGCAGGGAATGCTGAAGCAGCATTAGCTGCTACCACTCCTAGCTCGACAGAAGTCAGTCTTTTGCAGAGTCAGCTGAGCTGGCAGCAGAGATGGAGAAGACGCAGCTTAGGGAAAATGCATCTAATAATGCTCAAAAAAGCTCCTGAGACCTCAAAATGCTTCCACTTGACTCACGTGTTACCATTCTTTTAGTTACTTCCCATCTGAAAAGCACAGACTAATTGGTGAGGTTTCTATGTTTAAAGGATCCTGCTTCTTGCATTTCACTATGAAAATGGGGAGATTTAGACAATGCACTTGTAAAATCATGGGAAAACGTACATGGAAAGGGAGAGCCCTGCCCCCAGGCCTAGCTGCGTACCTCTGTCAAGGGCTATGGGTTTACCTGGCTGCAGCTTTAGGTACTTAAATGCCTTTACAAACCTGCAGTCAAATCTCTTTTCAGAAGGGCTGTAAGGATTTAGGAGGTCAAGTCTCCCTGACAAGCTCTGGGACTTGCAATTTAGTTCCTATGTACCTTGTGCCTTTAGAAAATCAAAGGCACCTGTAAAATGCCATCTTTGCTCCAGCTCCTCTCTGATTAGGAAAGCACCCCATGCAAGGCACGTGATGGGGCTCCGGAGGGATGCAGGGGTTTCCATCATCCCGGGCAGGTCAGCAGGGGGACAGGTGCCACTGTCCCGTGAGCAGCAAGTGCTCCAGGGCTCCTCCGCAGCCCCAAGCAGGCTCTGTGTGCTGCCAGGCACTGCAGAGCATGGAGCAGCAGTGGGATGCACAATATTTGTGCTTTCATTCACCTTTTGCCATAAAATAGGCATGCCTAGCTCTGCAGAAATCATTGGAAATTTTAAAAAGGGTAAGGAGAACAAACCAGAACACCAGGGCTGGGGCTAAGATGCAGCCCGCATACCTCTGCGGTGGTCCCTTGTGCAAGTGCATGCTTGGATACCTCATGATACGGACCGTGCTAAACACAATATTCACTCGGTTTACTCAGGGCACAACTCCCCTGTCCTTCTGTGTGCTACATTCTTACAGACTGGGCTAAAAACTGTGACACACAACCAGAGGTAAAATGCAGTGTTTTTTTTCCTGCCTTCCTTTTGGAAAGTTAGTGTTATGATTTTTCCTCCCTATTTTTTTTTCTTCCTTATTTTTATTTTATTTTATGTGTCAGTACACATTCCTATGTCAGTCTTTTTGCTTAAATGGAGAGTGCTGTGTATCATGCCTTAGGCTCCATTGCTTCTGAAAGCAATTAGAAAGGATAAAAAAAAAGTCCAGAAAGAGAAGGTCTAAATGAGAACCACAAAATAAATGAGGAGGAGGAAAACTGGATAAAAAAACCCCTGTATACTAACTAATTATTGGAAAGCCTCTGATTTTGAAAAAGGACAGTCTTTGATGGAAGAAAAAAAGTGTTGTTTGATATAATTTGATATAATTTGATTCACTGCAATTCCAAATTGCTAATTAGCATGCAATTGTAGGGCAGCGCTCCTCATAACTTACCAACACCTTTCATTTCCTACTTGCTCTCTTAGGCTGTTCTGTCTAAATGAGTCTGTTCCGTTCAAGAGCTGTGTACCTCCTCATTATGTCTGCAGTGCCTTATTAGACCATCTCCCCATAATGATCACTTCACAACTAATAATAGCATGTAGGTTTAGATCCGTTGCTATTGCCTATCTCAAGCAATAATCATTTTCCGTGCATAAGGAAATTTGCTATCCTTTTCATTGATGCTGGATCATTTCCTCCTAGGGGTAATGAGAGCTTTAGCATGGCCCATTTCTTTCCAAAAAGCTTGACTTATTACTAAGGTGCCATAGAAGCCATGAACTCTATTGTTAATTGGACGTGAAACGGGAGCATACAGGATAACATCTTCCTCAGGAGTTCAGCGCCCGCCCTGCCCAGTGCTCCTGCCTGAGCTGGGAGCGCGCTGGTTCTGCCCCAGGCTGCAAGCGCCTCCATTAAAGGGGTCCGGGACGAGCTCTTGCTTTGGAGGGATCAACAGCACGTTTATTGTTTGTGCAAAGGAACATTTCCAATATTGCGTGCTTTTGTCTCCTGTCATTGAATCGTTAACTGCTAATGCAGATCCCCGCATGGCCGGGGGCCAGTGAGAGGTGGGGTGCAGGTGTCTGTGCTCCCCAGCCCTGCACACCATGGATGGGTTTTGATTGTCCAAGGGATGCCAGTGGGATCAAGAAACCTGGTTCAGGTACCTGGAGAAGCCGAGGCTTCGCTGAGCACACTGGGGGGCTGGTGCTGGCAGGCTCAGCGGATGACGGCTGCAGTCTGAGATGGCGTTCCTCTGAGGGAGGTGTAAACACAGACCAGATTTTTCATGATGAACAAACCCAACCACACCAAACCCTGCAGACACCGAGTGAATCAGTGTGCTGTTCGGTGAGTGCACACACAAACCAAAGGGGTGATGTGGGGCAGACACGGCGCACGTTGGCGTATGGGTCCATGTCCCTGTGCCCTAGGCTGGCCGGCTGTTACAGCATCCAGGAGCCCTGTTGCCTGGACACATTCAGGAGAAAGTTGGATCCAACAAGGGAAACCCATGCACTTGTGTGCCCCAGTGATAGTCACAGCTCCTCTCTAGTGTTTGTTGGCCTTCCAGGTTTGACTTCCAAAGACAAAGCCTCAACTTCTAGCACCGTCCCTCCAGCCAGGCCTTTCTGGACACCTTGTCCCATGGCGAGCTCAGGGCTCTCTGTATTCATGCCCTTTCCTTTACAGGAAAAAAGAGGTGTGCTCCCTGCTCCCCGCTTTGAAGTCTCTTATTTGAAGTACAAGTTTTTGCTTTGGAGCGTGGTGGCCATGGGACCTGGCCATGGAACATGGCCCTGCTAGGCGCCTGCACTCCCTACCCTCCCACCAGATCCCAGCCTTCCCAGCTTCCACAACTCTTAACAAGTTATAAAGATGCAATGTGACAGGGAAATGTATTTTTAATGCATTTGCTATTCTGTATTCCGTACACCACAACACCTTTAAAAATTGAAAGCAGTAATACCAAAATGAGAGGAACTTGCCAAAGTACAAAGCGCTCACCAGTGTTTCCTATCAGGGATTTACTATTTTTTTGAGGTATTTCAGTTCCTGTGAAGTAAAATGCTACCATCCCTTTCCTGCCCATCCCTTCCCTGCCTGCTGTTATTCCTTTCCAAGAATGAGCCTATAATTCAGTTATTGAATAATAACTGTCACATCTCCTGAGAGCACAAAACTTATTTATGGCTTTGCCCCTGGGCAGGAGGAAGCAAGGAGCTGCTGACAAAGACCCAGATAGCTATTTATGTCGAATTTCATTTCAGGGAAGGAGCATCTTGACTTGGTTTTGTGATCTCCAAAGCGATGCAGGCAGCATGGGGTACGGGGGCTGAGAACCTGGGGAGACTTTCATAAGCCTCAGGTTGTGCCCACTGGAGTGCCAGCCCCTGCCTGCTCTGCCTTTCCAAGGCAAGCCAATTAGCCGGGGCTGCTGCTGTGCTCCAGCACTTGAATTTAAGGATCCAAACCCTGATGAGGGGAATGGCAGTTAGCCGATGAGCAGGGCTTGTGCTGGGCTCCTTTGGATGGAGGAGCCCTCAGATCTCCATCAGGTAGATGGAGATGTGGGCATGGCATCCTCTGCTTCATCTGCAAAGCTATTTGGGATCATATCCATTCTCTTGTATTCAGAGGTTTACCCTAAACGTTGAAAAACTACAGCGAGCTTTGATGTTTCACTGATTAATTACAGAACAGGGGTGAGTCACAAGTGTTTTGGCATCAGTGGAAGCATCTGCAAGAAATAATGTGGCAGGGTCAAACTGTCCCCCTCTTTACGTACATTTCCTGGATAAACTCACATATTTATGGATGTGTTTCCCATTGAAGGTGCTTGCAAGTGGCTCAACAACTTGATCTGCCCCAGTGCTTACTATTTTGCTGGTCTAAGGCAGCAGTCTGGCACTGTAAAACTGAGCTCCTTGTCAAGTATGAAAGAGAGCACAAAAGACATAAATAACTTCGGGGGGGGGGGGTCTAACAGGTTTCTCTTTAGCACAAAGCCTAAAGGGTGATTCTGAAACTATGGATTTTGTCTCCCTGGCTGAGTTATTGCTGGGGAGATGAGAAATTTTTGCATCTCAGTCTTCCCACCAGTGGTGGGGCTGGGTTGTCCCCTGTGCAGGGCTTGGTAGCCTTCAGGCTGCTCTCACAGTTGGTGCAGGTGGCCCAGGGTTGCTGTCTCAGCTCCATGATCTGGGGACTCTGGCAATGAAGTCTGGTGAAGTTAATTCTATGTCCACTATGTGTCAAAAATCGGGGTTATCACAAAGATCTAATCTCCTTTATAGAGCTTTACAATAACTTTCTTGGTACGTTGCTGTTAAAGTCTGCACATGTCTTCCTTCAAGGACACCATAAATAAGCATAATAACAATTAGAAATATCCCAAGTGAAAGCCGGGATGAGAGCTCTGCAGCATATGCCAAGGACTAGAGTAAGATTAAAACATCCTGGAGAAAGAGCTCACCAGCAAGAATAGTGGCAGCTGCCAATTATTTTAGCTGACAATGACTTCTCTGTAACCAATACCGACAAGTATTAAAAGCAGTTCATAACTGCTGTCCTTTCTTGCTTAATGATGCAGGGGAACAAGAAAAACCCTGCTACCAGAAAGGGACTGGATAGATGGCTCCAGTCCATGCATCCCTTGGGGAAAACATTGCCAATTAAATGAATACTCTACTAGGGACTTTTAATAGTGTTAAAACGTCAATATTTGGATAAGCAAGAATATACGTGTTAGCTTCTGCTTCTCTGAGGTGGTGTGCTCAGTGGAGACATTGAAGTCGGTGAACCTGTAGCTGAGCTGTGGGAGCTGAATGGTCCATACCTGGAATTTCCCATTGACATTGCGCAAAATGCGTTTAATTCTAACCCTTCCCATAAGAAGTCGTACTATTATGTTATGTTGATTCTACTTTCACATACCTTTCAGGAAAGCGAGATAAAGAATTTTTTTTTTTTCTTCTTGTAACACATGCAAGACAAATTGTGAACTGAGCCTCAAGATGAGTAAAGTCTGTTACTGAGCATCTGCTGAAGTACCTAGTAATGGCTGTTGTAAGTGTTGTAAGGCTGGTCGTAGCTAATATTAATGCTTCGTCCTCACAGGATCCAAAATACCGATCCTCACTTTTGTTCCACTGCTGAGCACTGAGTCCATGTTTGGACTTAACATGCAGGTGCCAGTACTGCCACAGTCCCAGCAATAAGCCCACTCCTTCACCCACTGTGCTTCTGTGATTGAAACATCTCTCTTACAGTGGGGATGTGAGCAATGAGCTGAGCATTCCTTATGCCCTCATTTTGTTCAGTTGAAGGAGTCACCTGCAGTATTCTGCCTTTGGAGAGCTCACCCACTTTGAAATGAACTTCCTAAGCAATGTAGTCCCTTCCTCATGAATAACACTGTCTTGGGAACTGTCTCCATAACATAAGACGAATTTTTGTGGCCCTGAAAGCTCAGTGTTCCCAGAGTGCTTGGAGAAGTTTTTGGAAATCTGTAGCATTTAATTCTTTGATTGCATACAGTGTTCAAGGCCTGTCTGTTGAGGAACAGCCTTAGGATATATTTTTTTTGTTTGAGAACACAATAACTAAAGCAACAGTATCACTGCTAATTGATCAGTATTAATTTAAAGCAAATCTGTAACCACAGTTAAAAGTATTCTGCAGCTGTGCCAGAATATTCTGAGGAAAGGAAAATACGAGAAGAGAAATCTCTCTAAAAATCCAGCTCTTAGGGGTTTGTTCTCTTTATTTTTCTTGAAGAACTTGTCATTAAGAGCATTCATGTTGGCAAAGTGCCTTCCCATGTTGGGAGCTGCAGCATGTCGGTCTCATGCTGGGGCAGAAGGCAGCGGTCACTGTGCGACCTGCTCACCAAGGTCCATGGGGTGAGCGTGACGGGGGAGCCATCCTCCAGCCACAGTGGAGTTACTTCCCTCTTATGGTCTCTCCTTGCGGCCTTAACAGAGAATTTATACAAGAAAAGAGTGTAATGGGGCATATCAGGTGTGTCATGTAATGGTGCAGCTCTAACTAGCATGTTTGGAGGCTGGACCCCTTCCTAAAAGGCTGAAGGTTAGTCAGTGGCTTGCGTGAGTGTTGCCTTGGTAGAGCCTGGGAAGGCAAAACGCCGCAGCACATCACTGCAGTGCAAATGAGGACGGACTTGGGCTCTGGGTGTGAGATTTCTGTGCTTATCCCATGATGCTTGTAATGATGATTTTTATAGCTGGCCCTGCTGCGCTTCACAGGAGCCGTCTGCTCAAAATAGAGGGAGGGCTGGAGCGGTAAGCTTTATGTAGACCTGTGCGCAGAGCAGAACAGATCTGAGCTAAAAAGATGCAAAGAAATAGCCAAGAGGTTTGGTGGCTGGTTACGTTGCTGTGTTGCCAGTCTGTGTCTGGCCCAGACCACCATGCAGGAGGGGGGCATGGCTGGGGTGTGTGTGTGTGTGGGGGGGGGGGGGGGGGTAGCATTGTATGTAGGAAGCAGGTGTAGAGGTCAGAACTGCTAATTTGCATCCAAAAGCAGAAAGACTGTAAAGGCTGGGTCACACTAACACACCAGCTCATTTTGAGAGCGCTTAAAATAATTAGGAGCCAGAGCCTCATGTCTGGTGATCTCTTTTGACTGGCTTTGGAGCTTCCCAGGTACCTTGCCAATGAGAAATATAAAGTCAATTTTAGTACTTGAAGTCTGCAGGTCTTCAATAGTGCTTGACTCATGCTGGGAAGAAAGAGGAGGAGAGCTGTCACTCCGCTGCATTTTTTTGTTTCGGCATATAGAAAAATTGTTATTTCTCATAACAAATATATGATAATACTCTTAAGATGGCACAGTGTGTGAATGTCTACACTATTCATCATCTTGCTGGCTGAAAGGTGTGTATGTGTAGAAGTAAATGAAAGATTGCTAGAAAAGCATTGCTTGAGATTGGTACCCCCAGACTGAAGTCAAGTGATTGATCCTCCTCCAGGTACATCATACCTGTCCTCCATAAAGGAAATTACATTCTCTTACACTGATCAGCTGTGACCATAGCACATGAAATTCTTAATACTGACTTATTTAAAGGCAACAAACACTGTGTCATTTCTGTTGGAAATAATGCCACTGGCCGGCTTCATTCAGCTCAGGAGCTGCATGGTAGGACCTCAAGCATGGCCTGATGCTGGGCAGATAGCCAGGCTGGGCTTTGCTGAGCCTCTGCCACCTGTGAAATAAGCTGGAGACATTACAACAGGCTTCTTTGGAAATGGCCATTGCTCCTGCAAAGAGCAGCTTCTTTCATGAGCGTTAGTCCTGAATATGCAGACACAGTAATTAATGTAGTTCTTTAAACACCCCTGGGTTTCATTAGCTTTAGGGGAAGTTTGGTGCTAGAAGACCACCCTGCCCGACGCCAGAGCTTGGTCTAAGCAGTTTCTGCTTTAGTGCACAATTGCCCATGATTTCCCAAAGTTCTCTGAAATTGCATCCTGTGTGTCAGGCTGAGACTCGTTATGTGATTCTTTTTCTTGTCCAAATCTACAACACTGAATTGCCATAACAACACTGCGACCAATGTGAACTGCTTTGCATGATAAAAGGAGCACAGAAATCCCTGCAAACTGATCTGGAGATGCCTCAGTGAGATGTTAGCTTGACTAAGCATTTCTGGGAACTGGGAAAGGAAGCTGGACAGCAGCGTGCAATGTGTCTCTTGGGTCGGCCTTTTGATGCTCGCACAGAGTGATGTAAACCCAGGTGCTGAATGTTGTATTAAACCAGCTCCCCACAAAGCAATCTAATAACAAAGATGTGTAAACAACAGCATGATAGCAATAAACGCAATTATCAGTGAACTGAGTTACACAGAAGAGGCGGAGATGACTCCTGCTGTCATTTCTGGGGAATATAAATGCAATGCCTGCCGCGCGTCGGGGGAGCCGCTCTGCCGCACCGGGAGCCTACCCCAGCTCCCGCAGCTGCCCTGGGTGTGCGGCCGGCATGCTCAGCACCTTGCTGCGCTCTGAGCACCCACCCTCCAATCCTCCTGCTCTCGGCAGTCCTACACCTGCCCCGGTTGTTCTCTTGTACAACCCAAGGAGCCAGCGGCCCCGGTGTGGGAGGGGATGGTGCTGCTGCTGCTGGTGCACAGTGTCAGGGACTGTAACACGCCGCACATGATCTGGCTATCAAAGGTGCGCCTTCAGGGTTTGGAGCTGAACTCCGTTAAATACCAATATTGCTTCTAAGCCTGCTCACCTCGCTGCTTGGAGTGTCTCCTCTGCTTGAACATGGCAAAGTGGCGCTGGCAACCTGTGACAGTGAGTGCCGAGGGCTGGTTCTGTGCCGTAGGACTGACTTTCACCAGGCTTAGATTTAGGGTTGTCATTTTAGTCCTGGCTACCAGCTTGGGGAATGAATGAAGTCTGGTAAAACCACTGCAAGCGGGGAAGGGAAGGAAAGGTTTGCAGCTTCTCTGTGGGTTTGGTGAGAGCAGCTGAGCTGCGGTGACCATGCCCAGTAAGCAGAGGGAGGCTGGGGCACAGCCACTGCACGGGCACGGTGTCCCCTCGCTGGGGCCGGTGTCCCAAGAGGTAGTAGGGGTGCTGGTGTGAATGCCAGTGTGCGCGGGGAGCGTGGCTTGTGGTTATTGCCTGTATCACAGACTTACCAGAGCTACAGCCTTGGGGCACAGCTGCCGGCCACCTCCGCTGTGATGGCTCTGCTCGCTGCCCTGCCTGCCAGAAGAGAGAAACCTGGGGGACAGGGTGGCACCTTTGCGTGAATGTGGTTGCACTTGTACCAGAAGAGGCTGGAGAGACCAGCAATTCTGGCTGAAGGCAGAGGGAGGCTCTGGAGGAGGGATGTGGAAACTGCTGTAGATAATAAACCAGGCTCCTCAGCCTACTAACCACACTAGTTCTGATAGTCTAAATAGAAACACTGGAAAACACTTTAAAAAAATGTACAGACAATTATAATTTTAGCATAATCTTACTTTAAAATTAAGGTTATCACACAATACTAAAAGTGAAGGTAACATAGAAGAGAAGACTTTGTAACGTGACAAGCTGCCTTGTCTTCGAAAGATAATCTTTCAGATTTAGCAGTGTAATATCCACAGGACTCAGGGTTATACACAACAAAAGTACTTTCTCATCTGAAGACAAATAGGACATTTGTGAGCAAATGCAGAAAAGCTGCTTCCTCCTGCCTCTTTCCTGAGAACAAAACCCTGCTTGCCGGAGCTGGCTGATTGACTGTATTAGACAGCAGGGCAATTCAGATGAAAGATTATCTGACATTTTAAATATCTGTAAGTTTAATGTAACAGGTAAAGACTGTCTCGCAGGAATATTATATCTATGGAGTCACAGTTTTAAGAGGTGATTATAACGCAAGCAATTGACTACCATGTGGAGTATGTGCTAAATGATATCATGAATGATAATGATGGTTCACTTGGCAGCCTGACAGGTCTCTGATCCATTTATAACTGCACAGAAACTGGAGCACAGGAGCTGCTGCCAGATGGCATTGGCAATAAGCGGGGATAAACTGGGCAAATTCAGCACCGTGCAGCCAGCCACCCAGTGTTCGGTGGCCGGCAGGCATAGGGGCTGTGAGCCATGGCCACAAACCTGGGCCAGCCTGGCTCCGGGGCTGGCTGGCAGCAGCGGCTGTGTGGACACCAAACAGCACAGCCTGAACAACTGAAAAATATACCTGATAAGCCCTCTGTTAATAGTCGTCATTGTGCCACTTCTTCTCACCCAAAATCACATTAGATGCGAGAACATTAGCGACAATGAATTGCACAAATCTTTTTTTCTGTAACAAATATCTATTTATCATTTAGTTTTATTACAGGTTGTGTTACTTTCTTTTGTCTTAAACTATTGATTTCACCAAGTTTTTCAGTAAACAGAAAAATGTACACTTTGTATCAGTCTTGTTACCCTGAATAAGGCAACAACCACACACATGCACGTGAAGCAAATGATTTCGTGTGTTTATCTCTGTTGAGGAAGCAGCTGGAATTTCACAGCACGGTGTGTTTAGCAAGCAGTGCTCAGCATCACCTTGGAAATTATAATTAGGCCCGTTCCCCTTGCATGATGCTGAGCCCACTGTCATGGGAGTTACTCTCTTTAATTCACGCCTGTCTGTGGCTGGTAAGACCTTGTTTTCTTAACTCCTTTCTGCCGGTCACAGAAGGACTTAGAGCTGTTGTGGTGCTGGGAGGCATCCCTGAGTGCACTGGGTGGGCAGGGAGGGGACAACCATCTCCGTAGGCAGTGGCAGCTCAAAGTGGCCTTGGGGACATGGGGTAGAAGCACCACAAGGTGTTAAAGGAGATTGACTTGAGCTCCAGTACCTCCAGGGCCACTGCTGCTGGCAAAGCAACAATGTGTGGGTACCATCCCCTTCCAGCCATCCTGCCCATGGGCGCTGGGCTGACGGGCAGCACCCAGAGTTGTTGGTACAGTAAAGCTCACCCCGCGACAACAGCAGGTACGCCGGGGAGCACGGGCTCGGGCTGGCTCTTCTGTGTCTCGGACCTTGCTGTGCGGGAGGATGTGGCCTGGGTTCAGCCTGGCAGGGAGATCAGCCCAGCTGACACCCCTCTCCCCAGCCGTCACCAGCCTCCAGCAGTAGCTGGTGGGTGTCTGGGTCAGTGCTGGAGCAGGGTGGGGATGGGGCCGGCACAGGCTTCTCAGAGGGGAGAGCACAGCGGGCAAAAGTCTGATGGGGAAAAACTCTCATGATACCAATCACTGCAGTTGCTGTGATGGTTTAGGTTTTATTCCAGAGAGACAGAGGTGGCCTCTCCGGGCTTGGCAAACCGCTGTGCAGTCCCTGAGTGCCTGGGACTGGTCATGCTGTGCCATGATGAACAATCACCCACCAAGGAAAATGCCTTGAGCACTGTCTAAATGAGGTGTTGGGGCATATCGCCAGCACCCAGGTCTGCTTTGCTGTCTCTTAGAGACCCCTCCTCTCACAGGGGACCTGTGCCCTGTGCTCTGCCGCTGGCAGGTTAATCCTCCAGCCTGGCAAACTTGGCCTCACCACTTCTCATGATCAGGGACCCTGCTGAAAACAATGCCCTCATGCAGATAAAACCTGATGAATTACAGCTCCTCGAGTCTTTAGTACAATGAAATGTTATGCAAAGAAAAAGAGCAAGAGACCGTTTCAGAGCCTTTTATGGTGATTCATCTGGGAAATTATCTGAGAGCAGATAATTTAATGCTAATGGCTTTTTCTTTTTTGTCCAGTGTCATTGTGAGATGATATTCCAGCATCCTTTCTCCATGCAAAATGGGCTGGGTTTTGCTTTGAGGTTCTTCAGCTATGCAGCTAGTGAGATGAGCGGGTAATGAGCACCCAAGATCAGGAAATATTTGGGGGGGAACTATGGTACCTCCCAGGGACTGAGGTTTGTACCAACTCTGTGCAGTGTAAGGCAAAATCATAGTTTAGGAACTAAATTCTTTGTTGGTGCCAGGTGAGTTAACTCCAGGGATTTTAGAAAATTTTACTTCGCAGGAGCATTAGGTGCAGCAGAGGCAATGTACGCAGGGAAGAAGCAGAAGTGCTTGGAAGTAGAGAAGGCAGGGGATGGGCAGAGTAAGGGAATGGTTTTGGTCATTTAGTTTACTGAAAATGCTGGAATTGTTCATTTGTCATGTAAACACTGTTTAATTTTCAAGCCCTTATAATAAATGCAGCGTAGCAGAGAGGCAGGTGCTTTGTTAGCCTCCTGCCAAAGGCCGTTAGCCAAGCGATTAAAGCCCTTGGCAGAGCATGGGAGAGCCTGATTCAGCTCTCCAGCAGCATGCCCTTGCTGCTAGCTCTCTGCATTTTCTTTCCTCTTCCTGACACACCCAGCCTGTAAGAAGGGCTGGCATGACCAGAACAGCCCAAGCAGCCCAGCCTCTCCTGGAGGTGCAGGAGAGCTTCCTCCAGTGCCTCACTGCGCATTGGGCTGGCAAGCAACAATTTTTCATCCAGGTGCAGGATGTATTATCTTTACTCTCAAAGTTTCTAAAATGTTCCTAGAGCATGTCCCACAGCCTGAGACTGCTCTTCGTTTTATCATTCCCCAGCACTGCTGAACAGCTCATGATTTCTGGTATTCATACTTAGAAAGAAATGCCCTTTGGTCTGGAGAGTTCAAAGCAAAAGTTTTCCGCATTATTACACAGTCCCCAATATGCACCCTTGCCACCTCCAGCTCCACTTCTTTTTTGGACGGTAATTGAACCCAGTGGTATTCTAAGAGTTGATGTATAATAGAAAATAGCCTGAAACAAAGTGGAAGAAAATGTATTTATGATCAAAATGACCCTAAGGTGCAACATGTGCTTTCTCTGCCACATCTCATGATCAATGGTGACACAGGCACACAGCTGAGATGCTGAGGCCACACTGGCAAGCCATTTGTTTCATGTCAGAAAGCGATGCTAAATCATGGCTATTATTTTCATGCTAAATCATGGCTATTATTTTCATGCCAGTGGTCAAAAAAAGCCCCTTGTGCGAAAGCTGTAGAGGAAACATTACCTTCAGCTAAATACAGATTCTGCAAGATCATGACTCCTTTATGCATGCACAAGATGAAGGAAAATAATTTTCACTAATTTATTTTCAATTTTACATACCTCTTAATATACCTACAGATCTTTTGCCTCTTGCTTAATGTTTTCTCAGGTGTGAAAACCTCTTGATAGAGAGCTTTGTAATTTTCTGTCTCCATGCATGGTTTTGACATAATATTTTGCATTCTTAAAAAAACCTTTGAAACTCTCTTTCCCCTATCCTTATTCTCTTGTGGTACAAAGTAAAAGTCAGCGTGATCATTTCATAGCAGAAAAGTAAATTATTTGATAATGAAATTCAGGGAAATACCTTTTTCTTTCCTTATTTTTTTATTTTTTTTCCTGGCAATGTTTAAACATTAGCTAGATAAAAGAGGGAAATGGGAAAATACAAAAGAGCTGTTTAATCAAGTCTCTACTATCTGACCAGTCTTCAAAGCAGCAGGAATCAGTCTCATGCTAAAGCCTTGCTGTTTCTTCTATGTCTCTGGCAATCTTAGCTGTAAATAAAATTTAAAATGACAGATGTGCAAGCTTGCAGAATAATTGCTCTCAGAGTAAAAAGTTGGCAACAGATTTGGTGCTGATCCTGGGATTTTTTCTGGGGACAGTTTTGCAAACCTGACTGGTCTCATATTCACCTTTTCTACTATTTTGTATGGGCTCATAGATACCAGCCTGAAATGTGCTTTTAAAAGAACAGTATCTTATGCATGTTTAAACAAGGACGTGGAATTTAAGTGCTGCTCAAAGCGCACCTTGGGCGTCCTATAGGGTGCTGATGTGCAGCAGTGGGTGCAGAAAACGGTCCTTCACAGTGGCGATGTTATGGACTCATGGGAACACCAGGAGCCACGGGGAGCAGATGTGGCAGAGCTTCAGATTTCCTGATCTTCAGTTTTTCTGTCAAACATCCTCAGCGCAGCTCCTGGTGGGCTTTTTGTTGCTTTCATGCTGCGGGGGCAGATTTCCATCCCTCCCCGCAGTGTGAGCCCTGTGGGAAGGGCTCCCACCGTCCATCCCACTCCCTGGGCAGATGCTCTGCCAGTGGGTGCTGTCCATTCTCTCAGATCTTTAAAACCATAAAGCTCAGCATGTAGAGACATAAAATATAAGAATAATAAACCACAAATATTACAAATATGAGCATTAAAGTCAATGGCACTGCAAAGTTAGAGGCCGTTCCTGCTCCATCTCTGACCACAGCCGGGTGTCACTCTCCTTTGTTGGGCAACGCTGGTGGGTGGCACCTTGGCCACAGCTGGCTGTGCCCTGCGAGCAGCCTGGGCAAGGGCAGCAGCTTCCACCAGGGCATGTGAAGCCTCCAGTGGGAGCTCTGGCTGGAGTGTGCTTTATCCATGTTTAGATGGGAAACTCAGTCCTGAGGGGAAACAAATCTTGAAAGATTATTTTTTTTTTTTTTTTTTTTTTTTTTAATCTTATTTCTTAGGTACTGGGCTTCCAAGCCCATCAAATTGGTGTCTGAATCTAACACACTAAAAACCACTCAGGCAGCTCCTCTGTCCCCAGACCCAGTCAATCACTGTTTAAGATACTCCGTTGCTTCTGCAAAATCAGGGACTACAGATGGGTCAAGCAGAAAAGCTTGCCCCAGGTTCCCCCACAGGCTTCAGGTTTGCCTTGGGGGGAGGGTGTTGGGGATGCTGGAGAGCCCTTGTTACTCAGGATGGGATGAGATGGGAGAAGCTGGGAGCTCTGCAAGTGTGCAATCACATGCCTGCTCTGAGAAAAAAACAGGACCTGGGAGTTAATTGTTCAAAGGCAGCTCCTTTGCCCTGTTTTTTGGAGAGGAGTTCAAAATGTTGCGGGTACACCCTGTGCTTTTTAAACTGCACTTCATTACTTCAAGTTCTGTTTTAAGGTTTTGACAGGCAGTTTGTTTGGCTGCTTCAAACAACAAATAATTCAGCACACCCCCCACCCAAATGGCTTTTTGCAATTAATAAAATCATGTTTATGCCATTGAATTAAAATATTGAAGACAGTAAGATGACTGTGAGTAACACAGTCATGAATCTCATCCACAGTTTTGCAACCTGCTGTTCAGTAACGCTTCTTCCACTGCTGCTTATTAGTTGTTTATTTGCTAACTGCTTTGTCAATGTTGGAGAAGCTCAAAATAATTTCTCTGGGCCAGGCTGGGGGGATGCAGCCCCTGATCAGGGCAGGGCTCTTCTGGCCTTAGCAGGGCCACTGGGCAACCCCCAGCTCCTGGCTGCGAAGGGCCACTCACCTCATGGGTCCTGGAGAGGAAGGAGCTCTCCACCCCCCAGCAAGCCCCTCTGGATCATGTTTAGGTGGTGGTGTGGAAAAGGATGGCATTTTGAAAGTTTACTGTGATTTCTTTTGCCAAATATAAAAGAGTAAGTAGAGTCGTGACTTAGTAAACATGGACCTTTAAAATGGTTATTTACGTAGCATACCTTGTTGCTTTGCTTATGTGCACTTTGCTTTGCCGTGGTTGCTTGCAGGATGCTCAGTGTGTTCAGCCAGCACCTCCCCCTTGGCTGGGCACATCCCACAGCTGTAGGTGCAGAGGTTCGGAAGAACCTTTCCCAGTTGGAGAGTCTGAAAGTGAGGTGCTTTTTACTGGGGTGCTTTTGCAGAGGTGCATTTTGACTCCAGTCACTACCCTGAGGCTACTTTAAGAGTTCAAGGCCGCTGGGCTGAAGGGATGGGGCTGCAGGGGGGGCAGGCTGCAGCCCCCTGCATGCTCCGTCTACACAGCAGCGGTGGCTGTCCCAGCGCCCGTCCCACAGGTGTCTCCTCATGCTTGAGCTCACAGGAACTCCTCCAAGGAAATCCAGCAGCATCTGTCATAAAAATGCAAAGGGAATAAGGCAGATGAAATTTCTACCTTTTCCTTGGCACCATATAGCTGTTTGTTTACCTTACTAGCTACCAAGTGATGCATATTTATGTATTCCCCGTGCCAGGATCGCTCCTTCTGTCAATGAAAGGGCACAGCCTGCGGAACAGGGAGCACAGCAGCTGCGTTTGCAAATGTAAAAAACATGAATAGTGAAGATAAGCATTCACAGCAGTTTTCCCAAACAGTCCTTTTTTAAGTCTAACAGTGTCTGTAAAGAGATTCCCGTGGCATTTCCACCAAGTTGGCCTGCAGCATGTAACGCTCGGTCTTGGCAGACTGGATGCAGTTTATCTGGAGTAAGGAGCCGCCTGTGTTTGTGCCCAAATAGCTGACTCAGCAACCTTTCAGCCCTCACTCATCCTTGGTTTTATTGGGAAAGTGCTCTTCCTCTATTATTGTGAGCTGTGCTTTAGCTGTAATAGCTAAATAAAAGTGTGATTTATGTTTTCTCTTACATGACGGTTCTTCTGGCAGGGACACTGGCTTCGCGCTGCTCTGCCACCGCACACAGACAGGACCTTCCCACCAGCAGAATAAAAATGTTGCCAAGTTAAGTGCTCGAAATATAGTGATGCCAGAATGAAAGTTGTCTGTACAAAATTAACCTGCAGTCCTGGCCATAAATCCTGGAAATGCAGATCTGGCAGGGAGAAACACATGAGGAGCCCTGAGAAAGGGAAGCCCAGGCCCAGCAGCCAAAGAGACTGTTCAATTATTTTATTAACAGAAAAAACAGGTGTTTTTCTATAGCTTCACCTACAAAACCAGCTGAGTTGCTATGGCTGGATTTCCAAAAAGAATTAAAAAAAATTAGGCTGACACATTTTTCCAATGCAATAATACAATACAAAACACTAAAAGTTTTAGCTTCAAACACGGAGCAGGGGACATTGCAGCGGGCAGTGCCAGGCAGCCAGCGCTAGCAGACTGCTCCGGTCCCACCTATGCCTCTTAAATAGGTTTATTACGAAGATTTAATCCACGATGCAGTGGAGTGACTGTGTGATTTATACTGGCATAACATGTGTCATCTTGTATCTACTGGTTTTATACTTACTGACTCCATAGTTAATTCTATGGACATTACTTCGAAGTTCATTTGGCAAATAGACAAGCTAGTGCCGGGGAGCGCTTGTCACAGAGACTTTTCAAAATTGCTTTACCAGTAACAAAACATTAAATAATAAAATGACAGCACACAATCCACTGTAAGAAAAGCCTCCCTTGTTTCCTCTGCCATAGTAGCTTCCATTGATTGATTTCACAAAGTTAATCATGTTTTAAGGGGTGGGACCATCAATCATGTACCTTGGGCTGTCTCTGACGCAGGATGCAGTTGTGATGATCTGGATGAATACGAATGTGTTGCCAAAACATCTGTCCCCACGTGTGGTGTCACAAGAGTGTGGAGATGAGGAATATTATTCATTCTAACTGGGAGGGGTTTCAGATCCCTGGAAGTGTGTCTAGAAGAAAACAGCAGAGAAATTAAGTCATATCATTTAAACCTAGTCTCGCAGCGTTAATTGATAGTTGCTAGGCATCAGAGAAATCTAATAATTTATCAGTCAATCATAAAAGCAATGTATTGGCAAAGTGGTACCAAATGTCAGTTGGAGTTCAGTGGGGGATTAACCGTGAGAAGAATGCAAGTGCAACGCTCCTCTCTCCTTACATTCCTTCTTTCTCTTTGCTGAAGCCCTCTGTTTATTTGCCTGCACAGAATGAACGGCTGTTAACTGCTTCTTCTGCAGCACCATCATCTGTTACAACAAAGGGTAAAGCAAAAAGAATGACAACAAAAACCTGCAGAAAGCCTTCTTTTCATTTCACAAACAAGTCAAATAGAAAAGGTGGTAACTCAGGTATTTGCATTTAGCAGAATATGAAAGGAAACTCAGAGGAACCAACCTCATTTTTGCCTGCTGTCTCAGTTTAGTGCACATCTGTTCAACATGAGAAATAGTAAAAAAATGAGCTATTTCCCTCTACCCTGTAGCGCGTGCCTAGTGCAGTCTCTGGGTCCCACCCCGCCACTCCTTTCTGCTCACTCCCACCCAGCACCGGTAACTTTTTTTGCAGACTGACCGTGGTTTATTGTCTTGATTTCATCTTAGCTGCTGCTTGAGCTTAAGTTTCACTAACATTGCAAAGAACACCTCTGGAAGTTGAGTTGGAGCACTTGCTGCATCCCTGGGGATGCGGCTGGGGGAGTGCATCCCCCCGAGCCTTTGCCTGCTGCAAGGTGTCTGGTCAGCAGGAGAAAAAAGAAAGGAACAGCCCACTTTACTGTGTGTTATTTCTATTCCTCACCCTTTATGGTGAAGAGATATTTTTTTTCCTGATGTCCATCTCTCCTTCTAAGTCTTCCAGCTGTTCTGATTGCATGAAATATTTCCTTTATTTAAAAAAAGAAGAGAAAGAAAACGGGGGGAGGGGGAAAAAAAAGCATTCCTTTTTTTTGGGTTTTTTTTTTTTTTGGAGTGGAAGTGTAGCAAAATCCCATCCCCACAGTACTAGAAGATCCTCAGCATTGGCTTTTCCATGATGTATCCCGTTAGCAGCTGTAACGCTGGTGCCCATGCAGTGTTTCGTGTCCCAAGCTGTTTGCCAGGCTGGGGCTGCAGGTTGGCCAGGATTCCGCAGCATGGGGCAGCAGGATGGACTCACCGGTGTGTTCTGTCCTGAGCTCAAGGGTTAGAAGTGCTGAGCCCTCAGACTAGCTTTCCTTTCCCTCCGATGGGAGTATCTGCTTTGTATTGCCCTGTAAAACAGAGGGATGAGTTGAGCTAACGGCTAGCACATTGTGTAATAATATATCAACACTTAGGAATCTGCTGGCAAATAAATACCCAACAATGAAATTACAGCCATGCCTCCCTTGGGTTGCTTCCCTTCTCCCCAGAGCACAGTGCTCTGCTTAAACCAGGTGAAATTTATAAAGGACGCATTCCCGGACAACACTGTGGAGCCATGTTCTAATAGCATTATAGAAGCCCATGAATAGCGATGAGGGGTCGGAAGAGCTAAGCCGGCTGCCAGCCTCTGAGGGGGGTCAGTGTACTCAGGTGGAGATAGGGCAAATCAGAAAACATTTCTCATGCAGTTGTGCAGGGATCTGCGATAGGGCAGGTTTTTCCCCATCTATTTTGCTAGATTTACTCAGTCATTTAGAAAGTAATATAATTGGAAAATCTCTTTAGCTCGGGATTACATTTGCTGGTAGAAGATAGAGAAGGTATTGGTAAACAGACAGGATTATTATACAGTGTGCCAGCAAAAATTGATTTGTTTTTCTTGGGTGGGGGAAAATATTAACATTGTCCTATTTCTGTCATATGTCCTTGAGAAAGACAGCTGCAAGGTTTTATATCAGATTGTCTTCACCTATCCTGTTGCATATCAAAAGCCACCCACTGCAGCGGAGTGGGCACAGGAGCAGCGTGTGTGAGCAGGGCAGGTCCTGCAGCTCCTGCCCATGCACAGACATGCGTGCTCTGTGCTGCATGCTGGCACTGCTGCACGGGACGTTATATGCCTCCCTACTGACACTGAGGCTGTCTGTTCTTTCTGATGGCCACCACAATTAATATGTTGTGTGTAACATAATAGATTGATGGACAGTTCGGAAGTTATTGCGGTCACAGGATACCACAGATGATCTGAATTCGGTACCCAGACAGGACAGAATCGGGCTCCTCCTGATCCATCAGCATAGCCAGAACCTTCCCCTACCTGTGCAGCTGTGTAAGGTCTTTTCAGTTGTTCGCTGCCATTGCATTTACTAGAATGGTTTGGTAGAGATGAGAACTACCTCCTTCATCATGGGTTTGATGAGTATGTAGGCACTAGGAGCAGCCTACACCTTCCATTTCCACCTTGGCAGGATATATGCCCCCGAGCAGAGTTTTATGTGAAATGCAGAGACAAGCATTTACATAGAAATTTTCTTAACTTTCCAAAGAATTGTCTTCTTTGAGATGCAAAGTTTTTATCCAAATCTGAGTTTTCAGTGTGTAAAGAAAATAAGGGCAAACATTTAGCACTAAATAAATTAGATGCACAATGAACTAACTGAGTTTCATCTGCCAGAATTACTCAGCAGTAACATTTCATTAACATTAGATGTTTAGCAATAGGTTTACAAATTAAAGTGCTCTAACAACTTTCCCGTGACTTCAGGCAGCTGCTAAAGGGCCGGGGAGCAGCCAGCTGACCTCGGTTGTGCGTCGGCACGTTGCACGTTACGGCACCGGGCTTTGTGCTGACTCAGCGCACTTGTCCAGCAATCCCTCCAAGGGATGCTGGGGTTGTTCTTGCTAGAAAATGAATCCACTCATGAAGGTTGATTGCTGGCCTTTTTAAAAGGAAAAAACAAATGAAGCTGTAAACCAGTATTTAACTGATATAATAGTTTTCCTTATTCCTGCCACACCGGAGTAAAGTGCAAAGCAGGCTCTTCGGTGGCTGTGTAACCATGTTGGCAATGCTGTTTTCTGATCTCTGCTGGGCTGTAGGCCCTATCCAGTGGTGGGCAGAAGAAAAGTTCATGGCTGCATTCATGAGACTTAACTTAATGAACCTTAATTAACCTTCAATAATCATTTTGTACGATTCCACAGAGGGAGGTCACAGCCAGGACTGGATTGAGGCACTTTGCCCATAGCAGCCTTTCTCTTGCCCCCTCGTGCGTGATGGAGAGCTCCTTCCCTGTTCACCTCCCCGCCCCAGTGGAAGTGCTGTCGGTGCTGCTTTTCCCACCCGAACATGCAGACAGCAAGCGCGGCACCTGCCTGGCATCACCTAATGAGGTAGCAATAAAGACAAAAGCTGAAGTAAGAACTCATTAACCATTACTTCTCCCTTCTGGACAGAACAGTTTTTCAGGCTGATGTGGTCTGAAGAATATATACGTAAGTACATATGTCTAAGTATGTACACATACAGGAATATATAGATATATAAAAAGAATACCTAAATGTATGGATCACTGGGCTGAAGAACCCCCTTGATAAACTTGGATGACTGCCAAGTCTCGCTCAATGAACAGGTTCCCTCAGCATCTCACCCAGCATATGGGGCTTTTGTTTCCATACTGAGGATGGAATCGTACCCTCAGATACTTCAGTCCCAGTGTCGGTCTTAAAATAAGTTTTCTGGTTTCTGCTGGTATCCTTAAACCAGCAGCATATTTAGGTGGTAAAACAGGATGCGAACTAAAACAGGTGAAACTGCAAGTCTGACGCTACGGCCACCAACGGCCTCTTGGGAGGAGCCCATTTGTGCAATTTTGATCATTGTTTATGCCATGAGCTCCTCCACCCCAAGCTACCCTGCCCAAAAGGCATGTGGAGCAAACCCCAGCATTTTTGAATACAAGCTACAAATGTATTCCAGAAGATAGAGATTTGGTGCATCCTCAGGTGTAGAACATTTAAAAACCTTCCCTATTCAAAGATGTACCTGGTAAACATCCAGGCAGCAGCTTTTTGCAATTTTAATGTTATTTATATATTAATGTTCCCTAGCGTTAATATAATAGGCTAAGTATAGAAGATAGCTGGGGACTTCAGGATACATCGGGAAGAATACAGCTTCATGAAAACAACATTTGGAGCTAATTACAAGACCAATGGGTTAGAACAACACTAAGCTGCCAAAAATCCCTGGATAGTTACTTATTCATAGCAAAATGAAACCCAGCAATTGAGTGGGGAAATGTAGCTGTAATAGAAATCATGCCTGGAATATTCATAGAGAAGTTTATCAGAATTCTGTGGAAAATACAGTATTAACATTCATAGGCCTTGAATGCATCCTTTAGGACACTTCTAATTTCACTTTGAGCTACATCATCTTTATGCAGCAATAAGTTTATTTCAGCACACCATGTTCATTTAAAAAAAAACAAAAAAGATTGCTTACATGGAAACATATTTAATGAAATCTGAAGCTAGGTAAGGACAGATACCTGTAGCAGTATTAACCTTGCAGAGGAAGGGTGGGATCTGTTAGGATTGTTCATATTCAGCTGCATGCAGTCAGGGTTAATCTTTGCTATTCCTGCTGTTGCAACACAAAAATTATTTTCTTTTCCCTTCAGTAACAAAACAGAGGAGAACTTGGCTGTTGAGCAAAGATTTAAACATCATACCTCCTCAAACAGGCGTGTGTTGGGTCACCCTTTGATGACTTGCATAAATGTTACTTTAGGAGACTAGTTATAGGATTTCCCCATACAATTTTCTTTTGTGGGGTGTTTTCTTTCTTTCTTTTTTTTTTTTTTCTGTATTGATGATATCGGCCTTGAGATTCAATGGTGCTGAGGAAACTACAGGGCTAAGTGCAATGGGATTTGTTCCCTAATTCTCTCCGTCTGGAGCTGGTTATGGAAGAGCAGTTGCTGGGCGTTGTGTTTGCATTCTGCAGCTACAGTCGTGGTAGGAGGTTTGATTAGAAGCAAAGCAGAGCACAAGGCTGGAGACGACACCTCGGTGAGAGGCTGCTGCTGTGGGTAGGAGGGGATCGGTTGTGGGAGCTGGGGAGGGAGGCAGCACAGCAAGGGGCAATGAATGCAGAGGTGTGGGAACTGCATCTGCCAGAGAGCCCCGATGGCTTACAGAGGCATACCACTCCCTGGCTTCTCTCTTCTTTTGCTCTTTTACAAAATGCCTGTAAATTGAGAGTCCCATGTGCTTTTAACAGTGTTTAGTGCTGTGTTAGGTTTTGACTCTGACATTTTGCTATAGAGGATTGGAAATCGCTGGCTTTTCTCCTAGCTCAAAGTTAAAACAAGAAATATTTGGGAAATGTTTCTGAATATTTTTTTCCTTCTTGAAAATCTGTTTTCTATAGAAAGCAAAGAAAAGCAAAGAGAGATCCTCATCTTCTCATCTGAAAACCTGTAAACTTGTGTTTTGCTTGTAGCTACAAAGAGCTATAAAAGATGGAGCCATTCCATGGAAGTTCCTGTTTCATTCACAAAACCATTTTTTCCTGATGAGTTACAAAGCACTTCCACCACCTATGCTTGCATAGTTTGAAAAGAGGAGTCTCAGCTTTTATTAGACCAACCAATGTAATCAGCAGGCAAGGCAAAGCCTGGAGGTGGTGCAGCTCCCAAATATCTCTGTGCTGCGTTTGGGGAAAGGTTTCAAATGTAAATATTTCTTATCAGCATCCAGAGAGCTTTGGTTCTCCTTCACTACCCTATCGACGTTTCAGCATCACTGAGCCTTTGCCCTGTCGCTGTTGGGACATACAGCGTTACATACCCAGCAGTGTGTGTGTAGCCCCCCATATCCTGGAATCGGGGCTTCCAGCCACTTCCCATTAACATCAGCCTGTTGGAAAGACCCACTCTGTAGTGAAGGCTAAGATGCTGCACACCAGCCAGTCTGCCAGAAGCTTCTCATTACTGACAAGTGCCATTAAATTTTATCCTGTTTAATGTCTGCGTTAGAGCAGAGCCTTCCTTTGCTTTGTGAGGTTTAATGAAAGATTAGGGGTGGGGAGTGTCTGGTTCTGTTGTCGCTAACGGAATGCCACCACAGCTAACAGACAGTATCAAATACTTTTTTGGTGCCAGTTTGCAGGCAGAATCACCTTGCTTTGCTTTCATCCATTCCTTTGCTCCTTTCCTTCATCTCCCATTCAGTCTCCTAACATCAGTCACATGAAGAGCGCAGTCACAGGGGTTATCTGCCTGCCTGCTGTAATGCCGTGGTTTTACGGTCAAGTTTCTGTGGCTTTAAAGAAAATATGAAAAAGGATTGTGTTGCACACAGGCTCACCCAGCATACCATCAGCTAAACGGTGAATTCAATTAATGAGCAGTAAAGATTGATGGTGGCTCAAAAGGATCATTATTAAAGGCTGCGACAGGGGTCTGCTTCCTCCAGGTGATGCTTAACCTGATAATCCAGAAAGATCCATCCTTTTTCTTTGCTCCGTGAGGAGGGCACTGCCAAGCTCAGCACTGTTAGACATGCCTGTGCTGGACTTTATTAATGTATCAATATATTGTCTGAGGTATGCAAACTTTTTCAAGACTTAAGCTTCTTTTCCTATGGCTTCAGTAAAAATCTTTGTTCTTCCTGCTCTGAGTGAGCCCGAATCACTGCCCTTCTGGTTTGGTTGGAGCTGCCCACCTCCACTGCCAACTCGGTACGTGTGGACAGGGAGGGAAAGTGAGTCCAGCCAGTAAAACACTACCTTTTGCTCTGTATACACTATGGCAACTGACATCTAAAGGAAAATTGGACTTCTGGTCTGGACAAAAATCTATAGACTAAATAAGCTGTTGTTACTACTCTCTTTAAAATAAGCTGAGGACAGAATTTAACATCCTGGACACCCCAACAGTAAAAAAGCAGCTGCTACTGCCACAACTTAAGATGATCCAAGGTGGCAAGGTTTGAAAAGAGGAGTCTCAGCTTTTATTAGACCAACCAATGTAATCAGCAGACAAGGCAAATCCTGGAGACTCAAGTACTTCAAATCCCTTGTTGGTTTTAGACCGATTGTTTAATTTAGTCTAGCAAAAGATACATTTTCCTTCAAATCCTGTTACCTTTACTTCCGTAAACAACTTGTTATTTTTATCTTCAAGAAAACCCACTTAAAGCTCAACTTTTCCACTAAAACTATTTTTCAGTTTTTTAGAGAATTTTTTATAACCTGTTCACCTGCATGATTGCCCCTGACTGACCACTGCACGTGTCCCAGTGCTGCCGGTCAGATTGCTTCTCCCTTTTTCTGTAAAGCAAGCCTCTTCTGTAATGATCTAGTAATAGAGAAGTTGAATTTTAATGTTCCACATAGGTGCTGCTTTGGAGTCTTTAATCTTCGGTTAACCCTGATACACCTCCATTTGTACTGCTGCTCATTGGACTATACTAAGAGGAAGGGCTTAATGTCTGTGTTTATATAATGTGCTGTAATTCCTGGTCTGTATTGTGCAGTGTGTGTCTGATCTGTCCCATCTGGTTCGAGGGCTCAGAGGGCCTGTACGTGCCTGCAGGCACCAATGTTGGTCCTTCGTGTGCTGGGGTTGCCCAGCCAGGGCAAGTCCCTGCTCCCATTGCTGCCCAGCCCCAGTACTACCCGCTGCAACGTGGCTTACGGAGGTGCTGGAGTACGTAAGGCTTGCTGGGGAATGGGAATGTCAGGGTGACTCCTCTGCAGCCAGGGTTACACCTTCTTACAGTGTTTTACCGACTTTTGATAAAAAGGTAATCCAAACTACCAGGAATACCCAGCTGAAACATGCAGAAAACACAGGTTTTATAATAATTGATTTGAAATGGGGAAGAAAAAAAAATGCTTTCAGCTGTAATCCCCTCCCATCTTGACCTACATTAGCTGGGAATTCAGAGTGAATGCAGTTATGGTGGCCTCTGTGCAAATAATCCCTCCCCGCTCTGTGCACTCTCCCCAAACCTCTGCTGTTCCCTTTCCCCTGTGACACCAGGCATGCTGGCAGCTGCTGTAGCTGCAGCACGTGTGCTCGGTTCCTGGACTCGTCCCATTTAGTCACTGCAGACTGTGTTTTCTGGGGAATTTCTCACCATTTGTTTGGATACACAAACATCTCTATCATGATTTTTGCAGTGAATAAACAGCATTTTCATTTTATGGAAACAAAAATGCATTCAAAAGGTAGAATGCCTCATAGGACTTTGTTGTTACTATTGTTCCCTTTGTGCTTTTTTTAAAAATATTTTTCATTATAGTTTGTGTCCCTAAAAAAATTGGGACATCCCCCTAAAGCTTCTCTTCCTATTTCCACAACTGCCAGATATGGATGTGAATTAAACAAGCAAGCCAAGTTATCTGTGATGCTACAGAACACTATTGCATGCCAAATGGTTGTGGTGAAAGGGAGCTGCTTCGATTGTTTATCTCAGATTTAGCCCCTTGTTTTTGGTTTCCATGTAATTTTGTGAATCAGTTCTGATTTCAGTGGAATCAGTTGTTTGTTACTAAGCATTTGCAGGAGGGAAATTCTTAGTCCGTGGATAGGGTTTTTTTGACTGTTTGCTGCAATGATGGGTCATCTAATTACCTGGTGATGCCTGTTCTTGGCATGTGGGTCTCTGAAATGCCAGGCTGCATCAGCAGAGAGGTAACAATAAAGGAGTTCTCGGTGCAAGGTTGGGAGAGGGGAGATTCATTTGTGGAAGACTGAAATTCATGAGTATTCTTCCAAATACTCTTCAGACTACTCAACTGATGACTAACATCCCTGTGCGTAAGAATGCTTCTGTATTGGTTTAGCAACCAATTATTATATTATTTCATCAGTGTCATAGTAATTACAAAGGATTTTTCAAAATCAGAAAACTTGAACTTCTCCCTTGGAAACCTGGTCAAAAGGTTGCACACTACACCTCTTATTATCCATCGTAATATCCTCCTGTGTATTTCTGCCCCTACAAACCCTTTCAAGCACTGGGACTTCACCAGCTCCCTCTGCTGTGTCACAGTTAGCTCTCAGCAGTCAACCGTTTGTAGCATTATAGTCTCTTGTTCTTACTCAAAACCTCAACGTTTCTCACTCCTTAGTGTTCCATCAGCTTTGTATTTGCTAACAGCTAAATATTCTATTTGCATCAAAATGAAGACAGGATTTTTCAAAGAGAATGAGGTGCTTATATAGCCTTAACACCAAGGAACTGGGGCACGTGATTCCCCTAAGCGCAGGGCAGAAAAATTTCAATCCTTTCGGTTTTTGGTGATTACCCTGTCTGCTGATGTGGGGAACGGGTGCAACCTTTTATCTGCAGGCATGTCTGTGTCTGGTACCAGTTTTCTTATAATTTTTTTTCTGATGATACCAGGAATATAAATATCCAACCTAAGCTAGGATCTGTTGTACGCTGGGTTGTAATTACCTGGAAGAGACCAAACTAACAGAGATAAGAATGTGCCTAGATAAGCTGTGAGGGAGCGCCCTACAAAAAGATGCAGGAAAGTCTTCTTGTCCTACTATGTCTTAGCAGGAGCTGCAGGGCTTCCCCCTGCGGTGATGCTTGCCAGGGACAAGGGGTTGCTGTGATGGGAGTCCACAGGAGCCCCAGATAGTCACCGGAGGGGAGTCTCTGGTTGTGGAGGTCTCAGGAGTGTGTGGCCGCAAGTGTTTAAGGGGAATGGGGAGAACCCAGACTCTGGAGAAACTCAGCAGCACAATGGTTTGTGCAGGGCAGCCAGGCAGAAGGTTAGGTTACACTTTTCAGTAGCAGTGGAGTGCCACCAAGGGCTGTGCTGAAAGAGCTGGACCACGGCACTTTCCGTGAGGTAGTAAGTGGAACTCTGGTTACTCAGTATGGATGAATCTTAAAATTAGACAGTAACTGTGACGTTTGCAAAGCTGGAACAGAGTATCAGCACTTCTGCTTTCTGATGGTCCCTCTGTACAATTTTAAGCATAAATAATTTTACAAAGCCATATATTTTTGCATCTGAGGTGAAATACCCTTGTATTTGGTCATTAATTAACAGTACAGCAAATTAAAAATTGACATTTGGTTGTACAGAATTTGTCAGCAGAATTGGAATAAATTGCTCTGGGTATATGTAAAGGTCCTGGTATTCCTGCAGCTAGTTGTTCATGTGCATTGAGATGGACTCCTGCTCCTGCCTGGTTGTGATTCCTTGCCCAGATGAAGTAAGAGATATGGGAGTAAGGACACAGTGTCTAGCACTGGAATTTCCAGACATATTGGAATTTCCTGGGATTTCCCTCATTTGAGGGTTCTGCAGAGCCAGACTCAGCTTAGCCTGCAGACCCCATGCTCCCTGTGAGCCTGAGGTGGCCAGCATCGGCACAGTCCAGCTGGACCCTCCTGACAGCAGCCACAGCCACCATGGCGTTGGGGAGAGCACAGACAGCCCAAGGGCTCTTTTGTAGGTTTTCAGTTCTGTTTTAAAACTTGGGGAAGGATTTCAGTGCTAGCACTGTGTGATAACACAGGCAGCTGGTCCCCACTCCTCATTAACAGTGCAGGGAACGACATCTCCACCAAAGCAGACAGGGAAAAAAGTCCTGACTGCCACATTGCAATAAATCGTGTAGCTCCACTGCAAGCTGTGGGAGGGCTAAATTTAAACCCCTGGGTTTGTGAAGCCCAAATTGAAAGACAGAAAAACAAGAAAAGCCTCTTTGCTGAACACTCATCCAACATCACCCGCTCCGGAGAGGCTCTGAGGTGCTGTGGCCCTGCACCGCTGCTCCAGGCTGCCTTGGGGTCACCAGTCCTGGACTGGGTGCTACAAGGCAGCTTCACACCAGAGCACTTGAAACTCCTGGAAAATGTGCAATAGCCAGCAGTGCTGGGGAAAGGCTGCCAACAGCCCCCAAGTGTCACGGTACATTTTGGGCAAAAGCAGTCCTGTGCAGGAGGGGCCGCTGCACCCCAGGGCTGGGGCATGAGCCTGGCCGTCCCACAAGGGCTCTCCCCCTGCTCCTGCTTAGGCAGCGGGGCCAGAAGCAATGGGTCAAGACCATCACGGTCCCCAAGTGACTGCTGGGTGACACACCGTTACAGGTCAGAGATCCAGATAACACCTAGACTTTAACATGCATCGACGAGCACAAAATACCTGTCTTACTCAAGTTTTATGTTTTAGAAATCTTTGCTGCTTATTGAGTTTCTGTGAGCCATGTGGTGATGCCTTTTTTGATTTTGAGATATTTCCATTATGCAAAATCCATATCCATCCTTATACTTGGCTGCTCCCACATGGAGCCGGCCTTTCCAGGGGTAATACCAGTAATGCAATCAGTGAGCGTGCCGCAGGGAGCACCAGTTGCAGTTGCTTTCCCAGAGCACTGTGTCTCAGGGTTGGGTGTGACTTCCCAAAGGGTGGCTGCTCTGTTTTGACACTGTGCTGCCACTCACCCATGGCAAGTTCGGGTTTTCATACCGGCCTCCTGCCTCTTCCTGCAGGCCACCCCCTCTGCAGGGAGTTTGCAAATCGTTAATGCATCCCTTGAACGGGGACATTTGCAGAGAAAGCTGATACAAAGTGACACCAAGAAGGAATTTTTAGCTCAGATGTAGCCTTTGGAAGCAGAATATACAATATAAAGCTGCAGTTCTTGACATGCTGTCCCTGAGACCACACAGCTCTAGGTGGTTTGTTGCATTCAATTCTTGCTTTTTAAAATATTGGCTTAATCAAACACTTTTAGCCAGAATAAAACAGCATGAAAGGCATCTAAAAAAGATTCATTTTACTGTCATCTTATGCTTTTTGTTACTACTACTGCAAATATGAATCAAGATTGTTTCATGTTAATGAAGTTTCCTTAAGCTGTGGGATATAAACTGCATGTTGTATGGAAATTATGGAGCTGAAGCACAGAATAGTGTAAGATAGCATATGCTTTTCTCTTTCCATTCCTAAAATATCAAACTGTGTCTTTTTCCTAGTATGTTGGCATTCTTTACCAGGTGTCTAGCCTCTTTTAATGAGCATGTCTGTTCTGTAAAGGTGTCACACAAAGGAATTTGCAGTAGTAGCTGCTGGCGTTCAGCCCTGTCAGCAGGGATGCCCAGCTAAAGGCATCAGTTCGTACCTTATTGACAAATCTTTCAATTATTCTATTTCTTAAGATTTCTCTGAGTTTTCCATGGAAGCACTCCACAAGCCGTGGTCCTTCAGGAACTCCCCGGGCATTTGTCCTTCAGTAATTCTGATTATATTGGAGCGAGTCTGACATTCAGGGTTGATGTTGAGCATCTAGCTCACTCAGCCTATGCCCACGAGCCACCTGCCCCTATTGTATCCTGCATGAGAACGGGCTGTAACGAGTCTGTTCCTCCTTCAAGGAAAATTTACCGAGGAGACAGCATCGCTGACAGCATGGCATCAGCTGTAGGAATGAGACCCAAGCTACTGCTCCTGCTCTAGAACAGGGCAGGCAGGATCTCTCATGTCCCTCCTGGAAAAGGTGAAAAACCTCAGATAAATGAAAAAATCGTAATGGAGATGAACACACAGGGGGCAGAGTGCTGGCGGTGTGCAGTTGAACGCAGCTGGAATGCCTGGCTTTCCCATGGCTCCAGCTAGTAATAGAATGATGGAGTAAATGGTTCAGAAAAACGTGCCCTCTGTCTTTCAGGTTTTGTGTGCAATAACACAGAGTTTTGATTTTTTTTTTGCTTGTTCCTCAGTGTTTTCACTTGTTCTGTACTTTGAGAGCTGTTTTCTCCTCTTTCTATAATTTTGTAATTTTCATGCAGATTGCTTTTACTTCTGGCTTCTCCACGCTTGTAACAGACCTTGGACTCCCCGTAAAGAACAGTTTTGTTGGTCTGTTTATAGTTTTCTCTTTCTCAAGTAAAATTGCTCCACAGCAATCCAGTGGGGCTTTTGCTCCATTTCATATTAAATTCCAATTGAAAGGCAACGTGTCATAACAGAAAAACCTGATGCCTGTCTTTCAAATGACCTCAGTGATTTAATTTAGCACTGGTAGATGGCTGATTGCAAGAGGGCTGCAACATGAGGCACACTATCTCTCTTGCTGTGACCATCAGCTGCCACCTCACTGCTCCCGGGCACAGGGTGCTCCTGGCCGTGTTGGCAGGATTTGCATTTCTCTTCTCCTTTCTTAGCTATTTTCCAAGTTCAAACTCCATCACCAGAACTGCTTCAGCCCCTCATCTTTCTCCATGCTCTCCAGCATTGGGTGCTGCTGTGGGTGCTGGGTGGTGTGGGCAAGGTGCCATGGGGCTGCCCAGGTGCCCTCCCCATAGTGGGGCCCAGGACTGCCCCTGCCCCATTGTAGACCTGGGTGATTTCTCCTTCTCACTTGTGTTTGGGCTGTGTCCTTCCCTGCATGCTGCTGTGCACTCACATACTGCTAAGGAGAAAGAAGCATAAAGACTCCAGAGCATTAAAAATACACTTGCTTTAATATAGAGCCCTATGGGAAGCAAGAGAAGGGATTGAAATTCTGGTGGCGGATGCTGGATGTTTCAGCTCGCAGCTATATCAAATATCCCCAGCGTTAGAATAAATCTTCAGAATGCGAGATCTGGGGTTGGTATTAAACCTCAGTCCAAGCAGTCCTGAGGTTACAAGTCACCTCATCCAGTCAGACCACTTATTAGTTTTAGTTTTGAACTAAATTCTGCAAATTGGACCAAGCGTGTAAGTGCAGGGAGCCCTTTCTGCAGCTGAGCAGGCTGGCCGGTGGCTTGGCTGCTCTGCTGCAGGACCCTGACCCGTCCCCACGTACGGCACATTGGCTGCAGCCCCTTTCGGGAGCAAATCTACTCCCAGCTGCCACTGCAGTCTTCATGAAACAAACTCTGCAAGACAAGCCAACCCCTTAGTGCATGCTGCAATTATTTCTACCTTTCCATTTTATTTTTCTGACCTCAAGAGACCTGAAAAATCCTGCTTAAAGCTGCGCTAGCTCTGTATCCTCCTGGATTTTCTCCCTCATGTGACAGATCACTCTTTAACAGAGAAACATAGTCACATAGGGGACAGGTGCCTGGGATGACAATATTTTAATATTTGTTTTAAGATTACTCTGGGAAAATGGATTGACATAACAATTGTTTAACTCATCAACTCTTAAAACATGTGCTCTGTGGAAAGTAAAGGGAAATATGGTTTAACCTGAAGGACGGTAGAGAGCTGTGACTCATCCCTCAGGGAAAATTTCTCTTTTGTATCATGAATTGATGCACTGTAGGCCAGTCGGGAAGATAATTCAGAGCAGTACACGGCAAAAAGACTTTTAACTTAGAAGCAAGTTCTTGTATTGACAGCACAAATTATATAAGTAATTTGTTTGAAATTAGTACTTTTTCTAAAGTAATTCATGGCTCAGGAAATTCTCTTTGGTTAGAAGTTTTCCTATTTTATGAACAGATCTACTTCTGTTAGCCAGTGAGTCATGCTGCTCCCTCCAGCTAATACAGAATGATGCTCGCAATTATGGGAGCTATCAGCTCCTTAATGATAAGGATTTTAATTTGGCTGCTTCTAAGACATGCCATGAATAGAAATCACAAGGGCCTCAACTCCTTCTGCACAAATCTTAATTGCAAGTGAAACTTCAGCAACTAGTTCACAGGATAAGTCTTCTTTAAGGTACTGGATGCATTCACTAGTGAGCCCTTGGAGAGATCTGCAAGTAGCTCTATGGCAGGAGGAGGCTTATGCTGGCAGAAAGCCATGCAGATAAACTCTGTGGTCTAAAACTGGGGATCAGCTGTGCTTGTGAAATGGCTGAACCTCTGGCACAGCCTGAGAGGTGAAGCATGGTGCTGCACCCCAAATGCTGCCTCCTGCGATGCCCCTCAGGCAGGGACAGGGCAGCAATGTGTGGGGCAGGGCGGCTGGGCTGAGCGGCACGCATCCTGATTTGGGTGCTGGGCACCCTGGGCACTGCTCCTGCAGCCCAGCCGCGTCCTCTAGTGAATCACATCAGGGTTGTCTACTGCAGAACTTCTCTCTCCGGCTTTTCATCACTTGGTTGTGATAAAAAGACACAAAAAATGAAATAAAACCATCAATCAAAAGACAATTTAAAACTTAAATCTGCAGATCAAGAATGGTGTATTATGATTCTTGTCTTACTTTTTCGCATTTTCCATCCTAGTTCGATTTAATTCTGCAGCTGTTTACCTAGAAATATAGGTGCTTTTTTAAGGACCTGTGCTTTTTTGCTTCCACAACAGGACCAAAGATGTATCACATAACTGCTAGACTGCAGGAGATCTCTCTGCTACTATGTACAATAAATAATTTTAATACAGTTCCATCTCTTCCACCCTCTCTGAAATGATTAAGAGCCCTGTTTGGATTCTGAACTGTGTTTGCAAGGTGGCATTAAAGCCAATGTCTTAATGAAAAAGGTTTGCCCATGTCAGGGGGAAATATAAATTATATTTACCTTTATGGAGACTTTGTTTTGAAATGTCTTTGAAAGCAGCAACCTATATCAAGAACTTCATTTTTATATGGCTCAAGGCTTTCCTGGTCTGCCAGTGATGGTGGCTCCATGAACAGCAGTGAATCACTCTGGCCTGGCTGGCTGCCACAATTAATGCGAGCACATGCTGCCTTCCCGTAATTACTGTGCACTCAGTGTGGATTTGGAGCGATCCTTCAGCGTGTGGTCCATGTGCTTCAGACACAGAACAGTCTTGCTCTCATGGTCCTTTCTCAAGTTCTCCTCTGGGTGTCACAGCTTAGTGAAATAGAAGCAGATTTCTGTAAATAATTTAGATGCCCTGGTTTTCATTATTCTGTATTTTCCATCCATTTTCACAGCAGGTTTCGTACTGGTTGTATCATACTTCGGTTACTGATAGCTACAGGTAGCATTGATTGATAGGCAGGTTTTTCCAGCTTAAAGCACGCTCTTAGATTTTGGGTTGGGGATGTTGATTGATTTTAGTTGAGACACACTGAACCCAGATTTTCACAAACCTCAGAGCCCCTGGGCACCCTTGGCATGAACATGACTTTGAGAGTTGCAAAGCTCTCCCCATGTCCCAGATATCCAGGGCTACTCAGCAGCAGCAGGTCTGGGGCTTGATAAACTGGCATTTATTGTGACCAAAGATTTCCTACCAGCACTACTTCTAGCTGCATGCTGATGCTCTGTGTACAGTCCCATGTGGTGTTTACTTTACCTTGATAAAAATCAGGACCTACAGTCACCGGCTCGAGTGTTTGACACTGCATGCTCTGCCTGTGCTGCTGGAAGGTCCTTCCCTCTTATTCATTACTGATTTATGAAAAATAAGTTGGCAGTGTGTGTACAATGTCTGTTGGAAAATAAATGTTCCCCTCGTGCTTGGCATCCTTCTTGGCAGATGTAGTATTGACAGCAGGAGGAGAATTCATCTTCTCCTGGTTATGGCCTCCACAGCCACCGGTGGGGACGGAGCAGGGGTTTGGTGCGTTGCATAGCTGGAACAGGGACATGTTTCAGGGCCATTCGCTGACCAGATTTCAGTAGCAAAACGTAGCTACTAAAATACATATTTTTGAAATACATAAATCCTACAGTTTCTGAGTTTAACAGTCTTCTGCCAAATTATTTTTATTTAGAAAAGTGTGTCTTTTGGAGCCTGAGTCTCTTTGAACCTTCCTGGTCTTTTGTGCTTGGTGTGGTGTGACTCCTTCCACAGCTGTGACTGCAAACAGTTTTGATCTACTCAAGAGTTAAACATAGAAAAGGATGTAAATTCGCGTGGCGAAAGAGAAAATCTGCTGATCTGTTGTTTGAAGAATCCAGGCACTGCCTCATGAGGGAGCCATCTCCAGCTCAGTTCCTTGACTTCACAGATAAGCTTTTAAAAGCTTCTACCTAAAATAGCTGTGTGTACCTTGGGGGTTGCAGTTTAAGACTCCGTGGCCCTGCTGTGTGCTGCTGACTAATTGCTGTTGCCCTCCTTTAGCCGATATAATCACTCTCGCTCCTTCCCAGCAACTGATACACGTGCCCCATCCGCTGGCCCTTTGCTCTTTCATCTCCAAGTGGCAGGAGGGGAAAAACTGATATTCAGTGGGAGTAAGAGACATTGAATGTCACTGAGTTTTAGTGCTTGAGTGCAAGGTTTATGCATGCTACAGAGGTTGGTTTGCTTCTCCCAAAAGATGGGGAAAATGGGCTGAAACCCTATTCTCTGCACATTTTGTTTTCCTACATAGTTACTCACCTCAGGTTCCTGAGAGAGTTGGGCCCATGTCGATCCAGACTTCATGAGACAGGGGATTTACAGCAAGCTGAGCTTTTAATAACTGTGAGTTATGGGAAAGGACACCAGCCATAAACCTCTGCTAACCTGCCTGCTGCTGCTCTGGGCACACAGAGATCACTGCAGGGGCTGTGGGTGGGTGACAGAAGAAGCACCCAGCTGATGGAGCAGCTCATGTGCTGCCTCACGCTGATAAAACTTACTGAGTCAGGGCAGGCTGCAAAGCTCCCTTGCCCCAGTGAAAGCTGCCTGTGTTTTCCTGGCAGACCTTAGCTCAGTTTTTTTCCCAAGTCTTGCAGACTGCAGGAGTTGTAGACACGACCTAGTCCAGCTCCTGCTAGTGGGAGCCCAGCTTGGATGCACTGCACAGCTGGTTTTGCGTCTTGGCATGCCTGGCACCAGGGTAGCTCTGCTTTGTGGATTTGTAACACCTCACCTGGATGGACACCCCAGCCGCAGTGACAGCCTCTGACCTCTTGTGATTTAGTATTTGCTATTGCTTCAGTGCAGGGAGCATAGCCACTAGGTACGTGGACACATGCAGAATGCAAAGTGGGAACCGCTGCAGTTTCTGTGTAGATTTCTGTTGGTGCAAAAGTGAACGGAGTGCTCCAAGCCAGCATCTGCTCCACTGTTCACGCTGGGGAAATGCCTATGTGTGGGGCTGAAGCTGGATCCTTTATGTTATGCTAAATCAGACTCCACCTGCCTTGAAAACCTCTTCAACTCTGCCCTTTCCAAAAAAAGACAAACAAACAAAAAAAAACCTAGCCCACCTATAAATGAGCAGAACGTGTTCTATCTCTGTTTTAAGAGGAGACAACTAAACACAATTATTTGTCATGATCAAAGATTAGAAGAAGAGGCTTTCAGGCCATTATCCTTACTGTATGCAGGGAAGATTGAATTTAAAAACAAACAAACAAAACAAAACAAACAAAAAACCTCAAAGATTTTAAAACAAGAGATTTGAGGAACCAAACTGAACTACAAGACTGTGATGCTCCAGCTGCAGTTTGGAGGGGAAGACTACAGCCACTTCCACTGCCATATGGTACAAACACATTCCTTGTTTACAACACCCTTAAGCTTTGCAAAGGACGCACTCTCATAAATCAGATAGTTAAACAGGGCTTTACTAACTCTCTTTTATGAAGACCCTGTGCAGCGCAGCCACCAGGCAAGCCCTGACCCTGCTGACCCCAGCACAGACGTAACCCCAGGCCCCTGCCTGCAGCCACAGCAGCCCCAGAGTCTGCCCCTGGGCTTCCGGAGTTTTCCATCCTTCTTCCTCTGCCAGGTTTGCACCGTGACACCATATGGCCGCAGTGCTGCGCTCCCTCTTCATCTGCCTGCCTCCAGCCAGTGTGGATGGACCTGCTGCACCTTGCAGCCAGCTATGAGCAGGTTTGCATCAGCCTTTGCTATTAAAGACAGACACCAGAAATGCCAAGGGCTTTACAAAGTAAAAAAATAAAAGGAATTCTGTGCTCCAAAAGGTATTAAGGTATTGCTTTTTAGGCATTTTTTTTTTCTGCCGGAAGAGTTTCACTTACTCATTAGTCAAATCCCTTCTGAAAACCCATTTATTCTGAGGCTCACAAGTACTAATCTGCATACATCATATCATTACCTTTGCAGTTTACAAGGAAAGGGATTTACATCTAGCTCTGAGATCTCCTACTGTGTGGGTGTCTTCTCTGACTTTTTTTTTTCCCCACTCTTTATTTTGTAAATGCAGGGAGGCAGAGCACCCTCTTCTCTCTTCTACAGCGCCAGCCATACTGTCAGCACATAAGGAGCAAATCATAACTGTCAAATCCTTTCCTATTTTACTGTTCCAGCAGCAATCCACAAGCAGCAAACCACATATTCTAGTTTTCCACCGACATTTCAGTAGCCCTGTCTGCGTTTTGGTATTTAATTCTTCAGCTGATGGTTCAAAAGAAAATTCTCAAGATTGTCCTCCCAGTGGGAGCTTGGCATCCTGTGCTTGGTGATAATGTTGGTATGTCCCATGTCACTTGGTCTGGACAACAGAAAACAGTACCCTTCAAAAGCAGTTGGTTGCTTCTAACAACATTAAATCTACGGCTTTGTGCAGTGGAAAAAATATGTACTGCAAAAATAGGTGTTATTATTGACAGGGGCATAAGCAAGAGTGCAGCTTCAGGAAACAGTGAGACACTTTGGCCTAATTACTAAAAATCTATGTTTCAGAGTAGAGATAAAGGACTTGGCAGCATGGGGCATGATGTGTGGGTCAGCGAAGGATGGAAATTAATGTGGTGAACAGTATGGGGAAGTGGGGTGATTCATTTTGTTCCTTACAAGTTGCTGTGACACCAGTCGGGTGCGTTCGGAACCGCTGGGCAAGCAGCAGAGACGGGAGGGTTTGCTCTTGGCAGGAGCTGCTCTCTCTGCCATGGAATTCTCAGCTCTGAGGTGCTCTACAGGCAAGATTTCAGTCAGCATTTTGAAAAGTATTCAAAGATATCAAGTCTATAATTCTCATGGCAGATGTTGCTTAGCCTTCCCGGTTGTTTCTGTGCCTTCCATGTGTGCAGCCCCGTGTAAAAGCCAACACCTCTACAAGCATCTTCAGGGATGTGCAGGAGCCGGCTGAGCTGCAAGAGTAGCAAGCGGCTCCCATGCAGCCCCAGGTACAGCTGTGCTGGCGTGCAGGGACCCTGAGAGCTGCAGCCAGCCCTCAAAACGTTGGCATTAGGCTTGGGAGCTGCGTACAGACATTTGGGTTGGTTGGGTTCCGCTTGCCAGTGGGCAATCAAACCTGCCTTTGGAGGAGGCAGACGTTGGGACTGGGTTGGAGCGTTGTCAATCTGAGACAGTGTCTTCTTTTGTGGCACGTAATTCTCAGTCCCTGTTCTTTTCATCAACTTCTCATGGACTATATAGGCAGAAAAATAAAAGGTTCGCTGTCTCTTGCAAGTAATGTAGGGTATTTGAAATGTTTGTGTGTGCACATAAATACAACTGAAATTAAAGGGCAGTGAAGACACCTGAAAATGAACTCAACAGACAATTCTTGAAGCACTTGTGTTGCTTAGAATAAGCCAGCATTTAATTTCAGCAACAGCATGGGGATCTATAATTTGCATTTTATAGCACAATCTGTATAATTTAAAAGCCATATTAATGCTTTTCCATGTAAATCAATAGTGTGAACATCTCAGCTATATCTACCGGCTACTGAAACAGTCGGTCTGGGGGAGAATCTGCAGATGCCTCTGGTCAGGGCACTTGCTCAGGGTGTCAGAGACGGAGGGGCAGACCTGCCTCTGACCACAGGGCTGCACGAGCCTTTTTGGCTTGTCCCACTCTTCCAGCAGTTGGGTGATGCTTCCAGACACTTCGAAGTGCTTGAACGTGACTTTTCCCTCCAGATTGAATGAGATGTTTTAGCTCTACCAAAGCTGAAATCAAACTGAAAAAAATCTTTGCTTTTTTTCTTCCCTGGTAGCAATGCAAACACAAATTATTTGAGCAGCCAAACCATAGAGCTATACTGGCACTAAAGGAAAAACTTCAGCGACTATTCCAGGATGCTCACTGGGTAAGTGTGTGTCTGCATGCCCAAAAAAAAGGGACAGAGCTATGGAATTAATCTAGTAGGTAGGACTGTCCTGGAGCTGTGTCACACTATTTTGCCTGTGTCACTGGTGACCATGCAGGGAGCTGCTGTACGTCTGTGGAAAACCCAGCACTCCTGGTGCAAAGGGCAATGAAATAAGAAAGTCTCTAGAGGAACAAGATGAACAGGTGAAGGTAAAAGAGTTTCTCCAGGTGTGTTGTTTGAAAATAATTACAGCAACTCCAACCTGCTCTGCCTTTCCGACAGCCCTGCGCTTCCTCTCACTGACACCTCTGAGCTTGTCTAGGGTAGTAAACCAACACTCTGGCAGGATCAAAATCACAAAAAGAGATTCTGAATAAAATCAAGCATTATTAAAGGGTGCTTAATTGCGTGAGAATTATTGCCCTCTCACAAGCTAGACTGCAAAACTGTGTTTTCTGCAGACCTGGGACTGATAAGTCTAGGTAATGTGACGGCGGTCTGCAATGTACAAGATGAGCTGGCAAACTGGAGTTTACCTTTGTGGAGAATGCGACTGTGGCACTAAGCGTGGATGCTGCTCGGAAACTTGTGTGTAGCTGGGTGCTGCTGACCTCATCTGGCAAAATGCAGGCAGGCACCGAGGGAAGGCAGCTGCCCTCACTGTCCTGGCTTCGGTGTGAGGACAGGGTTTATCTCACTGCTGGCTGATAACATGGGTGTAAGGGTACGCACAGGCTTTCCCTGCTGCAACAGGAGGTCCCGATGCTGTGAGGTTCCTGGTCTGCTTTTTATATATATAATGCAGTTTTATAAAATGGGCAAGGCTTTTCCATGTGTATATTAGGCCAGTCTAAATTTCCAGGTCATTTAAAATGAAATTACAAGCTATCTAGTTTCTTCTTAAGTTATTTAAATCTATTATTTAACCTTTCCTGGGAAAGAACTCTGTCATCAATATTTATATATGTGAAGCACAAAAAAAGTGGAAGGTTAAGTTACCAGAACAAAATACCATGTGTGCCAAAATATTTCTATACCTTCCTTTTTTCTATACCTTTCTTCCACTTGCAAAAGCTATTTACACGTGCTAATTACACGCGTAGTTTTTTCATGTGAACTATGTCACTTAGGCAGGCAACACTCTGAGACCTTCCTTGCCCCATAACTCAACTTCTAGTCTTGAAACTAAACAAGTTGTGGTTCTTCTAGCCTGTGCCCAGTTTGGGATGACTTTTGTGCTGAAGTTCATGTCCATCCAGCTCCCAGGGTCTCTGCAGCACATAACCTGTGATATTTGTAATCTTCATGGAAAGGCAGTTTCCAGTTTAACATGTTCTTGCATTTCTTTCTGAAGCTTTTGCCTTGGCTGTAGTTTTTAACTGTCTGTAAAGTTCAGATGATGGTGACTGGGGCAAAACCACAACATAAATGTGTGGGGCCTCAGCATGCAGCTGACTGTGGAAGTGGCCAGATTATTTGGCTTTATTCTTACACTCTTTGCTCGCTGATCTCTGTAGGTGATTTTGCACAGAAGTTTCCCATCAAGTTAGATATCCACCTGTCCGGAATTTCCTTGCATATTTTACACTATAATTGCGCTACAGAGAATATGGGAAGTTCAGTGATAGATTTCCTGCATATTTTAAAGTTTCCTATCTCAGACTCAAAATACAGACAATGTAAGTAATTTATCACATAGAAACCTGCTAATTCATTTGCAGGCATCTCACTGCTGGAGCTTAAGCCAACACCCAAATAAATAATTTTTTTTAAAAAATATATATAAGTAAATACAAAGGTTGTTAACTCACATCCCTAACAAGTAAGTTTCATTGGAATTTCTGTTTCTTTAATGCAAGCACACCTCTAGTCCATCATCAGTAAATCTATAATCATTTTAATAGCTCAAATTCAATCAGCCCTGTAAGCCTCATTTTCTGTAAGTTTCTGCTATAAGGGAGCTAGTAATTTCATATTTAAACAAATGACCTTTATCTCATGGATAATGATTTTAAAATAACAGGAGAGCCATAACATGATCAAAGGCCATAAAACGGAAGGATTACTCTGATATATTGTGGGCTGTAACACATTGGGAGTAGCTAAACCTCTTAGCTTTTTGGAGATGCTTTCTAAATTTTTCATGTGATGCAAAACACCACCTTGTCTGCAACTACACCTGCTTTACATCTCCCTCGGAGAGGTCCCCCAGGCCATGTGTACCTTCCTCCTTCCCTGCCACACACCCTACATCTCTCAAACCTGAGAGGTGGCCAGTGTCCAAACCATGGCCGTGGCTTCTCCACGCTGCTATCGGACATCCCGGCATGGATCCTGGGCCCCAGCAGCTGAGCTGCTGTACCACTCTTGATTAAAAAAATGAGAGAAGACTCTTTAAATATGAATCACTCCCTGCTCCCAAGAATTACAACCAGGTTTTTAGGTAACAAGGGAATATGGCTCACTTTGAAGTACAGTCAGTAAAAAAACTCAGAAAGATGAAATACATCTCTGGGTATTAGATCATTAAAACACTGCTTCTTATATGCTACTGGGATCACAGAGAGTGGACTTAACTAGGAAAATAAGAATTAAAATCCTGAAGATATTTGCTATGCTCCTTGCAATCAATATGATGGAAATTCAACTTAAATTATTTGAAAATACATTAAAGCATCACATGATTTCAGTAGTTTTGTACAAATTGCTTCAGCTGAAAAAATTTCAAGAAAGATTTCCAGCTACATCTCTATCACAGTCTTACGTATCTGAGATTTTCTTTTCATTGCTGATTTGTCTTTAGAGCTATTATGGAGGTATGGTGGTGTGTGGTATAATTCAGGGTGGGCAAGGCTGAAATCTAGAGGGCCGAGGGCAAGTAAATAAGGTATCTAATAGATTCAGTGGACACGTTGAGAAGTAACAGTGTGTATGAGTTTAGCCTACTGGAATTAATGCTGAGGGTTTATTTAAACCACTTCTGTTGCAAAATGACAGTTGTTTTACACTACGTTTAGATCCTAGGTTAATAAAGAGTAAACCTTTGCTACTTTTCCTGAACCTCTCCCAGTCCGAAGGCACGGATGTCAGAGCAATGCTGGCTGTGTGGGGTGCACCACAAACCCCGAGGTACCTGCTTGCACCGCCTCGGGGCACAGCTCACCCCCTCCAGGCAGGCAGGGCCCTCGCACCCACCGCGGGAGGTGGGCAGAAGCAAGCCAGGCTGCTCCTGGGCAGAACAGTAACATCAGGAAGTATTGCATAGAAAACAGAACAGTTTAAGGGCTTTATGCTTAAGAAATGTTTTCCAGGGGTGCCAGCAGAACATCTGAACTATTTTCTGTGTCAGTTCAACGAAATCTTCAGGACAATTCGTTAAAATTTTTGGAATTCCCTCCAAGTTGTACAGTAGGAGGCTGCATTTGCTTATTGAACATAAACCAGAGAGAAGGTGGCACAAAACAGCAGATGGTCATTCCGTTGTGTTGTCCTGTTTCAGAAGGCATTCTCCAATGGTGAGGGCTCAGAATAATGTGCCGAGCTCCTGTCCTGGTTTCAGCTGAGGTAGAGTTAATTTTCTTCTTATTAGTTAGTACAGTGCTGTGTTTTGGGTTTGGTGTGAGAACAATGTTGACAGCACACTGATGGCTTTACTTGTTGCTGGGTGATGTTTATAGTAAATCAAGGACTTTTCAGTTCCTTGGGCCCTGCCAGCCAGAGGGCTGGGGGTCACGGGAAATTGGGAGGGGACATAGCCAGGACAGGTGACCCAAACTAGCCAGAGAGGTATTCCATGCCATATGACGTCATGCTGAGTATATAAACTGGGGGAAGAAGGAGGAAGGGGGGGAACATGCTACATTATGGCGTTTGTCTTAACCCGAGTACCCATTACGCGTGATGAAGCCCCACTGCCCTGGGGATGGCTGAACACCTGCCTGCCCGTGGGGAGTGGGGAATGAATTCCTTGCTTTGCTTGTGTGTGCAGTTTTTGCTTTACCTATTAAATTGTTCTTATCTCAACCCCTGAGTTTTACATTCCTTTCCAATTCTCCTTCCCATCCCTCTGGGTGGGAGGGAGTGAGCAAGTGGCTGCATGGGGCTTGGTTGCCGGCCGGGGTTAAACCATGATGGCTCCTTAATCTTGTGTTGGAGCTGCTGTTGTACCAGTGCCCAACATTTTGTCTGCTATGGTTTTAAACACCAGACCCTGTGCACCATCACTGCTACTGTTAGTCAGCGTTCCTATATCCAGCTGTGCAAAGCTGGCTATTTGCATTTCAAGTGTCTCAACTAAGGGCTAGTGGAAGACTTTCACCTGGAAAACTAATCATTTAGAGTACAAAGGGTCAGGACTGAAGAATCTTTTACGGTCACAAGATCATGTTTTTCAGAAGCAAGGTGTTGAGAAAAGCCTTTAAAAATAGATCTTTGTAGGCTCAGAACTGTGCAGGAACATGCACAGACATGATCTGTTCCTTTACAAACTTTTCGGAGAGGTTTCTCTGCGGTTCACCCGGAGCAGGCATGGGGCTGTTGCTGAGCTGTACGCACAGCATGATGCTGCAGAGCAGTCCGTGAGGGTGAGGGCCCTGTGCCAGCGGCAGGGTGAGCGGTGTAACTGGGCTCTTGTCAGTCCTCGTGCTCAGGAATTGCTGCCAGTTGGGTTTGGGCTGTTAAAAACACGACCAGGGAGGCTGCAGCCGCGGTTGGGCTGGCTGATCCGGAGCGTGAGCACATAGGCTTTGCAGTCTGGGCTGAGTTTTGGTTCCAAGTGTGGAATTCCCAGGAGAAATATTTGTCTTTGGAAGACAAACCCATTGGTTCACTATACATCAAAGTTAAACTGTTAGGGGAGATTGTGCTGCATGGAAAACAAATACCTCTATGACAGTTAATCCTCCACTAAGCGCTTTGGCTCCAGAGGTGCCTTCCAACCTCAACTGTTCATTGATTCAATGAGACACTCAAATGGGATTGAGTACATTTCTCTGCCTGACCTTAACGGCTGTTGAAGCAATAATTCTTCTTGTTCGAACACTTGTCAAATTCCTGACATTAAAATTTTAAATTATAATTCAGATGAAATAAAGAAATCTCAGGCTGCCTCTCACAGCCTCATTATTTCATGCTGATTAATGTTGCTGCAAACTTCTCATTGAAGCTGGTGAGCTGAGAGGAGCTGAGGTAAGGTCTTAACCTCTAAAATCCCTGTAGAGTTGTATCAGGGGCAGTAGCCTTTCAACAGGATTTTTTATACCAATCTGTATTTCTCGTTGCAGGGTATAACTATATGTTTAATTGCATAGGAAGGTCTAAAGAGCCTGCAGAGAGGAAGCAACTTACTGTCAGGTTCTTTAATTTTTAAAAACACAGTTTGAGAACACGTCAGTTGGGTTATGGGGTTGCTTTCCAGCTGTATGTTCTCCTCATCAAACTACTGTGTATAAGAACCACTTGGCTAGGTATAATGCTAAGGACGGTCAGTGCAGGTTCTTTTTGACATTTAAATAATTTAGAAAATGTTGTATATAATGTTATAAACCAGTCATCCTTGTGGCTGCTATGCAATCTGTCAGGTAATGCAAGAGCAGAAAGGTCATTTGATTGTGTGTAAAGGCAGTATTTTTGATAGTGACCATTCCTCTGTGCTTGGAATAAATGTTTATATCCTTCTAAATTTTCACAAAGGTCCTTGCTGCAAGTTGTGCAGTGCTTAACCAAGTAGCAAGATTTTTAAAAATCTTGTTTAAAAACAAGTTTTAAACTCTTGCGTTTCTGGGTGACTTTTATCCATGGGGACCCCAAGGTATCTTCCAGCTTCCAGTGCCTGCTATGTATTGCATAGACTTTCCAGAAGTTAAACTGGTGAAGTAATTTTGAAGAGTTGCCCAAAGCTTGAAAAGTACTTTATATGTTATATTCTGTTTAATACAGGCTCAGAATAAGAAAGGATTAAGTTAGCTGAAGACAAAAACCATGTCTTTTCCATAGTTGTTATCAAAATCTCAATGCTTCACACTTTATAGGCAGCTAAAAAGGAACCTTTGCAGCTTTTCTGAGAAACACAATGTTGTTTGATTTTGGAAAGAAATGACGGAGCCCAAGAAACCTGAGGCCAACAGCACTAATATATATGACAGCTGCCTTGATTTCCCTGTTCCTCCTTCGTTAGATGCAGAGGTTTTTGTCTTTGAGTTGGGCATAAAAAAGACCTGAAGGAAAATTAATACTCTTCCCTTTTCCTCACTGGATTCAGACAAGCAGTTTAAAAATTCTTCAGAAATTAAATCCCTCTGTGAGCTGCCCTCTTCTGCTCTGAAACATCACACGGGGAGGAGCTCGTTTTGGCAAGAAACATGCTGGCTGCCTTCGTGAGAACGGACTGACAGATAGCACTGCCACAGCTCTGCAGTGCGGGTGCGTCTGGCTGGTGCAAAGGGCCAGTTTGCTGCACGTTAATCTTTGGGAGGACCCCCAGTGTCTCAGATCAGCTGAAATCTGAGAAACCACTAAAATATATCCCCAAATCCCTGATAGCTGCACTAAGCACCTTCTCCCAAGGCAGTTTGCTTGATGCTTTCAGGCAGTGCCAGATTTTCTCTTTCTTGTTAGCAGTAAACCAGAGAAAAGCAAGATGGTTGTGGCGAGCTGTAGCAACTGTTACGGTGTGGGTTGTTCAGGCAAACCCTCATTTTGTTGTGTAGACCCAAAAACGCTGCAGCAGAGCTGGCCACCGAGGCTTCATCTTGAGATGTCTTGCATAGACTTGAGTGTCCGTGCCCTCACCCCACACCGGGCTGCTGCACGAGAGGGCGACATAGTTTTTAAGCTTCTTGCTGGAGCTGGCAGCGGTATGATGTGGGGTGCTGCTGGGCTGCCACAGCCTGGGCTGCTCTGGCCATGCGTGTCCAGGAGCTTGGGGGGTACCAGTGGCCCCTGAGGTGGGGGCATGGCCACCTTGTGGTATGCCCTGCATCCCTCCCCTGCCAGCGCTGTGCAGCACAGCACTCTCGCGGCACATCATTTACACTTCAGGCATAGTCAGCTAAATATGTGAATTTAGCAGATAGTTGCCTCCCTGGGAGCTGCTGTCAGGGCCGGGCCTGGTGGTTAGGCGGTGGGGTGCACTGACAGAGGGCTTTGCTGCTCTCCCACGTGACAGTACGTGGCCACTGCAGAGCCTTTCCCCCTAAAATGTTTTTGTCCGAGCTACAGCCCCTCTGGTCATGTGGCTGGGGACTGTGGGCAGCCAGCGAGCACAGGGCAGTGCCGTGGGGGCAGCCCAGGGGCACAGCCACCCCCTCCTTCCCACCATCCCTGCCTGCAGCAGGAGGCAATGGCTGGGAAGGGGCTGCTCCACTTGGGACAAGCACGTTCCTCCCTCCCTCCCCAGGAGCCTCATGCCCTTTTCAGTGAAAGAAAGCAAATTTGCTACTCTCTCAAAACTGTATTTTGGTTTTGAACTTACTTTTCATTGTGCTCCAAACAAACCATTCACCAGCTCTGCTCCTCCTGCCTGTGCTCTGCCAGGGAAGTGTCAGAGATGCTTCAACAGTGGGGAAATGGCATAAGAGGTAAAAATCTGCATGTTAATGTTCTTGTTGGCCAGTTCTTAACGCCTGCACAAATGCTTGCAACTCCATAGTGCAGCACAAGTGGAAATCACTCTTGAATTATTATCACCTGATTAAGAGACGGAAACAAATTGTGGCAACTGAGGTTTGCTGTGTAAACCTGAGGAATGTGAAATGGGATTTAATGGGGTCTTGACTTTGGCTTGTTAAGCTTGCTGATGAGGGTTATAAATCAAGCACTTATGGAAATGAACTGTTCACTAATAAGTAAAATAAGGCGTGCATTGAAAAAGATAGGTGTGAAGAGTGCTATCTAGTGTTATGCATGTCTGAAGCTACGCTGGACGTTTTTTGATCTTGGAGCAAAGCTAAAGTTTAGCCTGGATTTTAACAGCTCTTTGCTGTCTATTGTTGGAAGGGGCATATTATGACAACACTTCATTTTTTAATTGCTGACTTGAATTTACATTTGTTTACTGAGATGCTAAAATGAACTGAGGATAGTAATAAATAAATAATAATAAAAAAAAAAGACTAGCAGATGTGGTCAAAGCAGCTGGCTAGTAGAAACAGGCTTTGTGAAATTTAGATTAGACCAAGATTTTATTTTATTTTCACGAAATTTTTGCTGTCTACAAAATGTCCCATAAAAATTCTTTATTTTTGTAAAAGAAAGTGAAATTGCTTTTATGGCTATTTCCCTTTTGGTTTTATGTTGTTTCAAGGTGTCTGTGCAGCATCACAGTAGAGGCATCACAACGGTGTTTTAAATACCGGGCACCTGCTGCTAATGTTCGAGCTGTTTCACTATACCACACACAGGAAAAGCTTCTGTTTTAAAATAAATCATGAAGAATATTCACATAAGAAATCTGAAGATTTGGAGGCTTGTACCAGCTCAGTACTCTTCACGGGGAATTCAGTCTGGTGTGTACGCTTTGCATACATGTTCATGTTACTTCTCACCTGTAATACGGAGATTGGAAAATTGTGGTCAATTTGCTGATTCTGAGAACATCAGTCAAATGGTAAATAATCTTACTAGGAAAAATCTTTTAAAAAATCACACTTATTGCTAGTCTTTGAACTACACTGACTCAGCCAATACTGGTCATCAATACCAGAAAAGAAAGTTTCAGCCAGATATGCTGAACTTGGGCTCATTATGAACCCCTAAGCCCTTGCCGTAGTGCAGTACTGATGCTGCTGTGTCTTGCCAAGGCAGTCATGTCCTGCAAATAACATTTTCTTAAATTGTTCTATAAATTTGAAATTACGATGGAGGTCATGCAGGTTCGTAGGAAAGCTAAGCCATTTCTAATGGATTCCTGTTCTTCACAAATGAAGTGCAGCTCAAGAGAGCACTTCATTAGCACCCCAATCACACATTTTTCAAGTGGGATGTTTTCAGTACAATGTTGTAGATTCACAGAGTTGTGCACTGGTACGTTAGAGCAAAACTCTTCAGTAACATTGGCTAAAATATATGCAGTCTTAAAAACAGGCAGGGGACTCTGCTGGGAAGTTCTCAGATTTCCAGATGCGAGAAGTGTTTCCCTCTTTTGTCCTTTCAATACTGGCATAGTGATAAACTGTGATGGGACTGCTTCAGCTTCCCAGGCACTACCTGAAATCCAGCAGGTAGCTCCCATAGCGAACTCATGACCTGAGCACCAGCAGCTTCCATTTACAGAGGTATACAGGCACTGAAACAATAAGACAATAATTTCCCAAATGGTGTGCGTGTGCAGCCTTACAGCTGAACACCTGTGAGATTCACCTCCTCCTAGCCAAGAATATGCCCACGTTCTGCACCCCTGGTACTATTATGGTAATCCCTCTTGAATGAGAACCCTTGCTTTCACCTGATTAGCTGTCTGGGAATCTGTTCTCAATGTAGCTTTGATTGCCGGTAATAAAGACAATTTGATTCTCCCTTATGCCTCAGCTGCCTGTTAAATTCACTTTGGACAGATAACACCAGCATTTTGCAAAGGCATGTTAAAAAAAATTGATGTGTTATTGCCTACAGAAAGATCAACCCACTGAATATCTTCTTGGTGTCGATTTGAGACGCTCATCTGAGAACCCCAAGAGCTGGTTTAATGCTGCAAGCAGATTGGCACAACCCTTTTGTTTTTTTCTGGTTTTTCATACAGCATCAGAATCAAATCCAAGCAGGATGGGTTTGCTAAACGGGTAATGTAGGCAGTGCAGCCCCCAGCACACCCAGCTGTGTCCTGCAGCCCGGCAGCACACTGAGGCATCCCTAGACACACTTGGATGCTGCTATGTTGGGCTGACATCAACAGCTTTGACCCTTTGTATTAATAAGGCACTGCAGTATTCGGTAAGATGTGAATTATAGGTACGTTTATCAAACAAATCCATGTTTCTCTTGGCTCTGGCACTGTATGGAGAGGTAATGTTGGGCAGGGCTAGTGAATTCCAGGGCGTGGAAACAAAGTACAAAGTCTGGTAGTGCCTGTTTGTGTCACCAGTTAAACGTAGTTCCTATTGCATATCTGGGTTGAGTAAGAGTAAATAACGTGGTCACTTCAGAGCAGGCTGTTGTGGTGGCATCACTGGGCAGTGAAGCCTGGCTTAGAGTAACAGGTGAATGTAGAAGCACCATGATACAATTGCAAGAGTGATTATTTTGTATTTATGCGGCAAATGCAGAAATTTAATGTTGCAGTGCAGCATGTGGGAAATTCCAGATTTTGCCAGGTATTTACAATCTTTTGGTAGGGCTGCCTGCTGAAGTCAGATGTCCCCTTAAAGGAGCAGACAGTAATCGCAATCTAACATCATCCCATGAACTGCTACGATCCTCTCTATTACAGCAAGTGCAAGCAAGTGAGCCCAGCATGCTGGAGCTGGAGATGTCTATTTTGCACTGACTATGTTTTCCTCCATATTAAATAAAGTACCACTGCTTCGTAGCAGTTTAGCAGCAATTGAGACATGCTTGAGAAGTGAGACATGCACACACACTTTGAAACCTCAGATCAAAAAGTTAAATAAAAAATACATTGCATGTTACTGGGCTTTTTATAAGACAAGGGTTTAACGACATTACCATCTCAAAAAATTCAAATCGATGACATGTCGGGGAACAGACTCTAGGGACTGAAGACCATTTTGTTGGTTGTTAATGCAGTGATGATTTCCTGTCTAAAGCCAAAGGGATCAATAACTCCAGTTAGAAAGAAAACCCTTCAGGGAAAGAGAACTTGTGTCAGAGATGTTTGCTGGACTGTTTAAGTAACAATATTTTATAGATCCAACAAACAAGCTATTCCCAGCCCAGTAAGCAACATTCCTCAGCTGCAGGTCAGGTACAGCAGAAATTAATTTAGCTCAATAATGTGTGTAGCTTGTAGTACCATCCACAGCATTACAGAATTAATTTGGCAACATTTCCCATTCAAGCCAGGCTCTCCACGAGGTGGCTCACAAAGGAGGATCATAGACTTACCTGTAACTACATGGAATGATTTGGAAAACACCATGTAGAATTCATTCTGTGTGGCTGGATAGAATCATAGAATCATTTAAACTGGAAAACACCTTTAAGATCATTGAGTCTAAGCATTAACCCAGCACTGCCAAGTCCACCACTAAACCATGTCCCTAAGTGCCACATCTACATGTCTTTTAAATGCCTCCAAGGATGGCGCCTCAACCACCTCCCTGGGCAGCCTGTTCCAGTGCCTGACCACCCTTTTGGTGAAAAACTTTTTCCTTATATCCAACCTAAACCTCCCCTGCTGCAACTTGAGGCCGTTTCCTCTTGTCCTGTCACTTGTTACCTGGAGAAGAGACCGACCCCCCCCTGCCTACAGCCCCTGTCAGGCAGCTGTGGGGAGCGATAAGGTCCCCCCGGAGCCTTCTCCAGACTAAAACCCCCAGTTCCCCCCGCCGCCCCTCCCAGCACTTGTGCCCCAGCCCCTTCCCGAGCCCCGTGCCCAGCTCTGGACACGCTCCAGCCCCTCCACGTCCCTCTGGCTGTGAGGGGCCCAAACCCGAAGCCAGGGTTCGAGGGGCCAGCGGGATGTGACTCCATTCCCCACCGCTCTCCGGCCCAGCCGCCCAGCCAGCTTTGACCCCAGCGCAGAGCCCCCCGGGCAGCCATGAGCAGCCGGTGGCTGCAGGAGATGCTGTGGGAGACGGTGTCAGAGGCTTCACTAAGGCCCAGGACACACCAGCCACAGCCTCTCCCTCGCCCACCAGGCCGGGCAGCTGCTCGTAGCAGGAGATCGGGGCTGTCAGGTAGGACCCACCTTTCATAACCACTGTGCTGGTAGGTGTTTCCCTTCTGCATCAACTGTAACAGGAAGGTTTTATCCATCCCAGCAGATCAATGTCTGCTTGAAATACAGTCACAAATGAGCATCACCTCTGTGTGATTAAAGCAGGTCAGAAAAGACTTCCTAAAACAGACCATTGGAACAGCTTGAACTGGGAAAATGTTTGCTCATTAGGTGTGTTTTGCATTCATACATAAATGGTAGTGAAGGACCTGACGGGGTCATCTCAAGCCCGTTCCCTCCCAGTGCTGTTGATTGCCATTGTCTCATGTCAATGAAGAGCTAGTGATGAGCTACATATATTAAATGCCAAATATGGTTTCAATTTACATGTTGATGTAAAGTATAAAGTCAGTGTATGGAAAAGTTTTCCTGAGAAACTTATCTATGGCCTCACAGAATGAGTAACAACTTCTGTCCCTTGATGTAGTAGCAATGTACTAGCAGGTGGGGACTCCTGCACTTGGTGACTGTCTGCCAAAGGGATGTTCTTATTTCTGAAGAAGGAGGACAGTCCTTGTGGAGGGAGAATGTTTAAACCGCTTCCTGATGCAGTGAAGGCTCAGGTACCCTTGGGACATTTGGATGGAAATGAGCCCGCCGGGGAAGGTGTGCAGGCTGCTGGCCAGGACAAGCCCGGAGCCAGGGTGAGGGAAGTGCCTGCAGTTCTGGGGGTGAGGAATGAGAAGGAAAGGCAGGCTTCTGACTATGAGGCTCTGTGAAGTATCTCGAGTGTTATTTTTCTTTCCTTTTTAGCACCTGTGTCTTTGCAATTTTTTTGCTTACTGCTCCTTTTGTGTGCTGTCTAAATACCTATTTTATATTTTTAAGACTTGAGTAAAGGGTGCTTTTGAAGTAACGGAAGAGCTCTGTTGCAATGGCTGTAGTGGTGCTTGTAACCGACGCGTTTGAGTGCTCACGCGGTGTGGGACAGTGAGACATTGCTTCCGAATGCCCAGAGGATGGGTGCCCGCTCGACCACACGGGCTGCTTCAGGAGCTCCTGGTGTAGGAGTCTGAGAGGAAGAGGTGCCTTCTGGTGTTGGCGTCGGGATGCTCCCTCGTCTTTGGAAAGTCAGGGGACACTTCTGCAGCCAGGGTGGTCCATGGCAGAAACGTATGGCTGGCAGCCTTGGATTTGAGAGGATTTCTACATATGCTTCTGTGCACTAGTCTGCCCAAAGTGGGCATAACCAGTGTTCAGCTTCATCTTAGACTGCTGCTGGGAATGATTGTCTTTAATTTGCTTTAGCCAAGCCTATCTCTAGCTCTACATAAGTGGGGTGTCTTTTTTTTCCCCTCTGTTCTCACAGGTTCTTTTATTGCCATGCAAATATTGATCTGGAATTAGCATAGACCTAGCTCTACTCCCACAGACATTGCAGAAAAATTTAGGACTGCGCTTAAAATAACAGTTGTTTTGACTACCTCATCCTAATATGAAGTGCCAGTTCTTGATGACTGATATCAAATCACCAGTTTTGCCTAGACTCTCTTACCCCTGTGGAGGGATATCATTCTGTGCTTAGCACCTGAAATAGGATTTTAAGTTAAAATGTTGTATCCAGATCTCTATATTTAGCTCTTCTTGTTTCAGAGATATTCAACTTGCAAATGCCTATTTTATATAAATCTTTTTTTCAGGTATTTGCATTTAAAATTTGGTTGGACTTATGTGAAAGGCTCTGCATAGCATAAGACAGCTTGCTTTGGAGGCAGAAAAATAAATATACCTCCCACTGAAAAGTAACAACCGTGCATGTTCCTCAAAATGCGCGAGCGATGATCACGTCTCACAGTGCTATTTTTCCACTGTGACTAATGCCCCAATTCCACTGTCCCCTGTCCATCTTTTCCAGTGCAAAACACTGTAATTCATGCATGGAGCTACACCCACAGATATGGACGCCAAGAGCACTTAGCAGCCTATGATTCAGCTCAGCAGACTAAGATAATGTATCCTATAGATAAAGAAAAATATGCTTTTAGTCTACTGCTAACCTTTTTTCTCCGAAAGGAAAGGAATTATCTGAGCAGGGTGCTCCTCTTCTCCAAAGGCAACAGCTGTGCAGAGATTAAAATGCCTGTGTCTGTACACAGCCTAGCCAGTCCCTGGGGTAAATGCAGCTCAGGTAAGGGTGCTTTACTTCGTGCTTCTGTGTGAGCCACCGAGACCTCAGTTTAGCTAAAGAGTCCTCATCGGTTCTTCTTAACCACATGCAGTGATCATTCTTACAGCATGGGCTGGTTTCCATCTCTGATAGAGTATGAGTACTTCTAACATCACTTGGAAGCAGGCAGTCATTGGGATACTTCCTAACATCATCATTACACCAGAGGGAATCTGCAGAGACCGTGGCAAACAGCAGGACTTTTGTGTGAAAGCTACTGATCACTGTAATAGCCTCCTTCTCTGAAGGGAAAAATGGATATACCTGGAGCTGAAATCCAAGGAGACCCTGAGGTACTTTATAGCTATAGTTAATGGAAATGAGCACCCAAACAGCTCTGGGAATCCGTCTTTCTGTAAGAAACCCTTGTGACATGGCTGGACATGCTGTGGGACATGGAATGAGAGAAGCAGGGCATCTACTGCCAGCTGTCACACTGGCCCTGGAGATGGAGAGAAACCAATCTCTGCCTTCTCACCACCTGGAGTAAGGACTGTTGCCCTAGTTTTGAGGGACAGCTTTGTTGGAGTTTAACATCGTCTGATGTGACCTGAAGAACTAGAGCAGCAGTGTCCCATCACTCTGTTAGGAGCCATAAGTCCTGTCTACTGGTAAGTTTGTCCCATTTTTCCTTTTTATTGAACGTCTTTCAGAGATGGACGAGGTGAGAGCTTGTGGGCTGTGTATACAGGGTGGACAGCCTTCTTTGGTCATGCAGCAGGTGGGCATCCAATTCCTCTGGACACTAGACTGTTCTCAGGGGCCCTCAGGAAAAAAAGGGGTTAAAATGGGCTCTTATTCACAGGAATTGCACTTGAAGGTTGGGCAGTAGCAAAAGGGGTCTCATTTCACTGCATTGGGATTTTGTTTCATGACAAAAACCGTCCATGCTCTGGCTTGGTGGATGATTTTCAACTTCATGTGAATTCATCAGGCTTTCATGATGACAGTAACTTGTGACCTGTGTGTTCGGTGAGCCGCACTGAGGATCATTCAAAAAACACCCAAAAAGCAGCAGCAAAAGATGGAATACCTGCCTTACGAAGAATAAACTCTCAGTAACAGAGAGTCCAGATGCCAGAAGGATCAGGGCTGTAGGATGTAAGATTGGAGCTTGATCTCTGGAACACCTGGTGGGTGGCTTTTCCCTGAAGTACAGCAAGGGGTAACAAAATGCTCTTAGTGGCCCATCAGCCTGCAGGCACTGATGGCTGCACAAATACGAAAAGGTACATGGCTGTTAAAATATTGCCTTTGCGGAGCTGTTATGACAAAAGATATCTAATGGTAGATTCAGACTGTACTAGCAAAAGCAAGCCATCAATAAGTAAGATTTTGTTTAGACCAAAATTTCACTGAAGGACTAGGGTAGGGGAGCCCCTACTTTGAAGAAAACAACTAAAATAAAAAGTTAAATGCAGCCAAATCTGTCCTGCAAAATCATTTCAAAATGGAAGCCAGAACTCTGAAACATCTTATATTTGTTTTTACTTTGAAGTTGGAACAAACTATTGAATTTGGTACCAGTCAGAAACAGGTCAGATTGACCACAACATAGTAAACATGAATGCATTTTTATTTGTCCTTTTTTTTTTTTTTCCCTGTGACTTTTGAATTGTTGGTAATTTTAAGGTGTTTTTGAAAACAGAAAAGAATGCTGCCCCCCACCCCTGCAGGGCAGAGAACAGCTTGAATTTCATGTTTTCAATTTAAGGGGAGTAGTGGGTTCTTTCACGCCAGAGCCAGCTTTGTGGGCAGACTGCTGTAATACACCGATAGTATGTCCAGATTACTCCCCTTTTATTGTGTGCTTTGTCATTTTGAAAACCATGCTTCATTCTTGTGAGTTGGATTTCCCAATATAGCAGAGAGGAAGAGAATCTTTTGGCTTCTAATTTGTAAACAAAGTGCTTAGGACCAGCTGTTTCTCCAATGTGGTGAGCCAGCTGCCCCTGCTGTCTGTATCTGCCTGGCACCAGCTTTTTCCTCAGTTCCTTCCTGCAGCAGATGCTAGGGGTTAATCCTTGGGAGCTAGCACTTCATTTTGTGAAGCAGAAAGTTGTTTTCTACATTTATTTGCATCCAGGTGTTTTTACTCAGTGCATCTAGCTATTCACAGGACTGCAGTTGCCTTTCAGGTCAAGAAGTCTGTGCTAAGTTTCCACCCACTGGCATATTATCCTCCATGTAAGGCAAAGCAGGGATTTTCTGGGCAGTGTCCATGTGTCACCAGCACAGCGTGTGGGTGAGGACACAGCAGGATTCGCAGGCAAGAACGACAGCAGGTGCCTTACACTGGTTGCAAGTGAGGAACGCTGGGATGGCATCAGTCTTTGGTCCCTTGAATTGTATCTATAGTGTGTTGTAAAGTAATTTTACTGAAATGAGGCTTTACAAGCCACTTAAAATCTAAAACCCCCTTAAAAATCACTTAAAAATGAAAGAAAAAAAAAAAAAAAAAGAAGAATGGGAGGGTTGTGTAATGAAAAACCCAGAAACTTCACATTTACTACAAACTCCTGAACTTTAAACATCTATGTACTCAAGAGGAGATTTAATACTTTTTCTCACTTTGATGCCATTATGATAGAACACTTTACAACATCTGAGCTGCCCAAGAATGTGAACGGGGATGGTCTTTGAGATGGTAGAAATCTCAAAGTGGAAATGAATTCACTAGAGATAGGTTAGTTCCTGAAGTCTCTTTATAAAAATGTTTCTCTCAGTCTGTTAAGATTATCTGCTGCTGTGCCAACTCCCTGTGACAACACAGGAAATGAAAAAATGATGGTAAGAAATCTCAGACTGCTTGTTAAGCCTTTTTTAACCATCATACAAAACCAAGGGAGCAATGTACTCAAAAGAGGATTTCCCAGTCTCTCAGAAGCACAAACATCACTGAAGATTGGGCTGCACTTGGTATCTGGATAAGGGGAAAAGTTGTGGGGGTTTATTTTGTTGTTCTTGGTTTTTTTTTCTTTTTTAATGTTCCTTATCAAGAGTATTAAAAAACCCCAAAAAACCACAACAACATGAAAACAATCAGGTAGCTAGGTTTTATTTCTCGTTTCTGACTGGAGTCTCCTCAGTTGCATATTGGCAGAAATCATGCCTGAGAATGATTAGACAAAATTTACCTTGGAACTTTTCCTCACATCTGTAACAGAAAGTCACGTTGTTTGGGTCTTCTGCAAAAGCAATTGTCACCATATATGTTGTGACAGAAGGACTGGAGGGAAAGAAAAGCTGGCGTTACAGCTTTGGCCTTGCCCTGTCTGTTCTTTGGTACAGCCAAAGAGCGGCGGGACTCCCCCTGCGCCGCTCCCCAGGTGCATCGTCGTGCTTTCATGGATTGTTTCATACTGTGATGTTTGATGTTGATACAAAAATGGTGTTGCAGGCACAGTGGTGCAATTATATGGATTTCACTGGGCTTGTAGGGGATCTCCTTTGGTATAGCCCCTCCTTCTTTGCCCCTTTCCACTGGCTCAGTCCAAGGAGGAGTTTCCCACAAGTAAGGAAAGGGTGAAAAGATAATGTTTCCAGGGACCGCAGTCTCCAATCACTTATGTCTCTACTGGTTGTAAATTATTGGCTAATAATGGAAGTACTTGGTTTGTGTGTTGGGTTAGTTCAATAAAAGCAATGTTAAGGACAGCCTTTAGTACCGTAAAGCTAGGAGCTGTATGGCTTTGCTTGAAATGTGTTAATTTACGGATGGGTAGCCTGCAAAATGTTCTGACCCAGCAGTTACAAGAGGTGTAGCTCATTCAATTTAGCCACTCACTTTTCAGAAGATCTTGCTTTCAGTTAGGGTTTTTTGTGTTATCCATCACTGCAGCATCTCCAGACCTTTTTTCAGATCGGTAATTAGGCATGTGCTTAGATCTCATCAGCTAGAAAGCGAAGTATATCCTTGAGCACTCTGAAATGAGATGGGAATACCCATATGCCTGAATGCTTCTCTAAATGGGGTTAACCATGTGGAATATAACCCATCCTGTAGTATTTACACTATGACAGTTTGTCTTTGGTGCAGTGGGCTATCAGTAATTCGAAGATGAACTGTGTGTTCCTGACACTGTCTGCGCTCTTTAAACTGAGGTAGTTCCTGGACTCCAGGATGTTTTTTCTCCATTCCCGCTCCCCAGAGAGCCCTCAAAGCTGAAGAAGTTCATTGGCTGTGTTAGAGGCTGGGCATAAATAACAAAATTTCCCTCATTTCCTTTAAGTTTTTAGTAGGTAAATCCAAAAGAGTCAGGCAAGGAAGGAGCTGCTTTGCTGTGCTTGCATAAAAGCTGGAATTTGCTGGCGGTGATCCTTGCTGCCTTATTCTGAGCTTACAACTGAAGGGCGGAGGATATCTGGGGGTCTCTGGATCATTGACTTGACTATGCAGTAACTGCCATCAGAGGGCTTCATGGGGGACCTGTGAGAGATCAGCTGTAGATCCTTGTGTCTCTAGTGTGGCACAAGGCTCCCTGAGCTGCACTCTCTAGCTGGGATCTGCTCCCTTTTACACTTGCCAGAGCAGCTGGCACAGGGCCTTTGATCCTTGTGACAGTGGCCAAGCACAGTTTGCATATACATGTACAGGGTACTAAAGTATCACATTACCATGTGTATCTATACCTAAGATAACAGTTTGACATCCTCAGGAGGTATTAGAGTGAAAGGGAGTGGTCACAGGATAACATGTTTTGTTGGGAGATGCAAAGAATTTGAAAGTGGAAAGACAAAGCACTGAGCAAGCATTCAGTGTGTTTGCTGCAAATTAATTGTTTATTGTCTCTGTGCTCTGGTGCCTGCCTACGCCACTGGCAAATGTTTGGTAATTTACTCTGAACAGTGTCTATATTGCTATAGGTTTTGTCATAAAACAGCCCGGAGAATGCAAAGCTGCTCTAAAGTCATGATTCCTTTCATGGGATTGTCAGTTTAGTCATAAACAGATAGAAGCTGTTAAGAAAGCACCTACAAAGTAGATTACGCCGTGAAAAAACTGAACTCCTCTTCAAATGTTGTCTTTGTAAGAAGATGTCTTAGCAGTCTATAAAGCAGACTTTCTAATAACGACGAGTTTTTGCTTTTCTTGCTTTCCTCCTAAAAACTGTGAAAGGCAGAGCCTGTATATCCAAGTGCCTCTGTCAGGGTGAGCTGACTACATGGACACTGGTCACTTAAAGACAGGCTTCCACTGCCCAGGAGAGAAGCACGTCACTAAGTGCTTTGATTCTGAGTTACTTTCCTAAACTACATATAAAAACAGAGAGAAGGCTTGAGCGTAAAGGATGCAATTTTCCACAGGGGCACTATTAGGCAATGCAAGGCCTATAATTTTTGTCATTCATCAGAGAGTCCCTATGGACTCTAAGTATATGCTTTATGCTGCTTAAGAAGGTAAGATCAAGACACCTGCCGTAGCTAGGTTTAGCCAGAAGGCTATGCACCACCATCCTTTGACTTCAGGTTAAATGGTCTCGGTACCCCAAGAACTGGTCTGCAGGTAACTTGTTTTTAAGCATCTTGTCTTGCCTTTACCTCACATAATCTTCTGCTTTCCCAAAAGGAAAGCAAAATGCTCTTTAGGAATCTCATTAATAAGGGACAAACAAATATTTATAATAGTCCTCACTTGGATGTAATTCCAGTGCTGTTCTAGACAAAAGAGGACAAGGGGCAAAAGCCATAAAGGGACTTTGTGGGTGCTGCCAGCTGCTGGCACAAATGGCCGCTTGGTGTATTTCTCCTTTTTCAGCCTGGACTTTGTATCTTTATCTTCTTTCTACATCCTCATTGTCAAGACCCTTTCTTCTCCTTGCAACCTGATGCAGTACACACCCACATCAGATCAACACCTCTTACAATTCATTGCATGCTCCAGTACACCCCTCTTATCTCTTACCCTAGTCCTTTCCTCTTGGTGACCGTTACCCTTCTGTGCTCACTGGAAGAGGCTCTGACCTAAATCCTGCTGCTTCCAGGGGCAGGAATGGTCCAGGTGTCCTGGGGCTGGGACAGGCACTGTGATGTTCTTACCACCTCTCAGAACCCCATTGCCAGTTGTTACTTTTAAGGGCAGAAATTCAATAATTCAAATAAGATGGAATGCTCATGATTATATTTGTATGTTTTAGAAGGCACTGACTTCATTTGAATGAAAGTTACAGATGCTTTGACTTTGAGCCTGGCAACGTTGTGATATGAAATAAACCTTAAAGGATGTTCTTGGCTGGAACTGACATCTCCCTGGGCCGCTGGCCAGCCAGCCTTGGCTGCTCCAGCTTGGTGGCACCCAGAGCTACGCTGGGGCTGAGCTTTCTGCCTTTGGGCTGTTTGCTGCCATTATCTGGGGTTGCATTGGCTGAGGATTGGGGAAATAAATAAAATAAAACAAAATAACAACAAAAAGAGAGAGGCCCTGGCTGCTCCTACCTGCTGCTTCCTTGGCTCTAGCTTCCACATTCCTCTCTCAAACTTCTACCTGTTGCTGGCTGTGCTGAGCCCACTGCCGCCGGGCCCCGCGCCGGGGCTGAGCACCCTCCCAGCACGGCCCCGCGGGGTGCTGGCAGCCCCAGCCCCTGTGCTGGGCTGGCTGAGCCCCTTGCCCCTGCCCCCGTGCTGGGCAGGCTGAGCCCCCTGCCCCTGCCCCCGTGCTGGGCTGGCTGAGCCCCCTGCCACTGCACCGGGAGGTGCAGGGCTGTGCAGGCACTACAGACCCATTTCACGTTTTTCTCTGTTTGCTGGCATCCACAGAGCCATATTTGCTGTTGCCTGTGTATTGAGGATTGGGCCACAAATGCAGATTTCTGTAGGGAAGAAAACAAGGTTTTTCCAGGATTGCACATGCAAACATCAAAGATTATTTGTACAGCGACATAAGATTATGGTAGGATTGCCCTTTGACATTTTGAGTGTCAATGTGCAAAGTCAGTAAAGCACAAATTGGAGTCACTTATTCGCCAGGAAAGGAGGAGAATTCCTCGAGGAGATAAACCTAAATTTGTATATTCTGTCTCCTGCATCATTCCTGGCTGCCTGCCGGGGCGGGCGGGGCGCTGCAGGTGCGCGGCGCGGCCAGCAGAGGGCAGCAGGAGCCCGCACCGCCCGGCAGCGCCGCAGGGGCGGGGGGAGCGGCTGGGAACCCGCGTGGGAAAGGTGCGGGTTAAACCCTGGGAGCTGCAAGGGCGCTTTGCTGTTTAAAACATTGCGAAGTCCTTAACGTTACATCCGGACGCCAGGAATCTGAGGATGTTTTATCTGTATCTGCCTTTAACTGTCCCTGTCTGACAAACACCCAATAGTGTATTCCTGTTGTGGTAGGATTAAATGCAATCTGGAGAAAACGGTATTCCCAAAATAAGGCTGACTGCTGGCTTTTTGCTTTTGTTTCTTCACCATGATGTCAATGCCACAAGGTGGAGATAAGAACCTGTTTAGATTTCTATCAGATTTTCCTTCCCAGTTACTTACTGGGGCTGGGTCCTCCGGCGGTGTTGGAGTACGGCCCTGGTGGTCTGGCACGCTTGGTGGACAGTCAATGTTTGCCAACAGCTTTTACCCACTCGTTAACTGCTTGATACAAGTCTTCTCGGCCATCATCTTGAAGGTGATGTCTCTCTTCAGCCTCTTGCTAATGCAGAACATGGGACAGCTCGCCAGCAGGTAACCTGCCAGGGACACTGCGCTCCGACGGCGTTTTCCGTGACCCCTCGAAGGTGGTGCCTCAATCGGCAGCATAGTAGCAGAATTTTAAAAGTAGATAAACTCATTTGATGGTTGGAGAGAGCAAAAGAATAAGATACATTTCTTGGCATTTACCCTTCGTACATCACTGAGCTGACTAGCTCAGAGCACCTCCCAAGACCAGGCAGTGCTGTCTTCATCGTGATGGAGCACAGAGGTGCTGGTGGTTTGAGCAAGTCAGACTTGCCCAAAGGCCCCTCAGAAGCATGTGGCAAGTCTCGGCCGTGTCACCGTTAGCCAACAGACAGTGCTTCCTCACACCTGAAATAACAGGAGTAATTTCCTCTCCAGCTGCTATTGTGCTATTGCAGGTGCTGAGACGTCAAAGGCATGGTACTGCGTCGTGTGTAGCGTTTGCCTTTGAGTAACCTGGATTTGACAGCTCTGAGAGACTGATTATTTCAGGTGCTTCTGATAGCACAGAAATATATTTTTATCAGCTGATAATGTAGAAATTCATGTGTTTTAATCCAAAGTCCTTCTCCATCTCTTTGACTAAGGCTATATCCTAAATAGCCAGAAATTTTTGTACCACATTAGGGAAGCATTTCCAGTGCTTTCAGAATTATCTCTAGATATATTTAGCTTTTCATATTGGCTGCTGCAGATGTCCTTTTCCATAATATTCAGAATTGAATATCCATCTGGTCAAAAAAATATCCTGTCTCCTATTCTCCTAGTATGTCATAGTTATTACTCAGTATTATTTGCCTAAGCAGCGTTAGCAGAGCATCCTAGAACCAGGTTCTGTATAGCAGTGAATGAAGTTAGTTATTTTTCAGTCTATTATGTGTATGTATGTTTATATGTCCTGTGTTCAGACAAAGACTTCAGCTCTTATAATGGGGGAAACAATGAGTTATCACAAAATGGAGACAGAAGGCTTAGCCTGGTATTATTTAATCTTTTTTTTTTTATTTATTTCTTGAGTCTCTAGCAGCAAGCTATAAAATCATCCTTTCCTGTTTGCTTCTCCCTGTTTTTCAAAGAGCCCTTTGAGCCACAACATCCTCCCTGAGCTCCATTGCTGGAGTGATTTGCATACGCTTATGGTTTTGCCCCACTTTCAAAGAAACCCATTGCTTGGTGGATTCTTGCACAGATGTTGCTTCCCGTGTTAATGTAAGACAGAAGTGTAAGAGAAATGTGATTTGCATAGCAATTGCCAACCAGGATACTGCCCCACACACATGCTGCAAAAACAATGGTGAGAAGGTGCACAGCAGGAACTTGGGAACAAGCTTCTTAGGCCATTAAATTGTTCTTGAGGTTATAATTTTTACATTCTCCTTGTCAGATAATGGCAGATAATATTTATTTTTCATATTATAAGCAAAAGTACCAACAGACTGTCTCCTATATAGTGTCAGCAGCCAGTCCATGTACTTGTTGGCATGCTGTCAGGGGCATGCTGAGTCTTACAATTTCTGCAGAATTTAATGAAGGAAAAATACCCTGGAAGTGTGCAAAAGAATAAAGGGAAAATATTTGCAATGAGGGATGGGCAAAGTAACGTCAGGTATCATGGACTTCTGCAGATTTATCTTTATTAGTAAATTGCCTGTCAGTTTACGTGAACGTTTCCACAGACAGTTGCATTAAGTTGCTGTCTTCACAGCAGGATTGTGTATAGCCAAATATCGACATTGGTCTGGTTGGCTCTATTTTCCATACACTCAGATCAAAGTGTAGTACTTTTCATCCCAAAATCTTTTATCATGTCATGTTAGCTGAACACCTGGCTTTCCATAGCTGGCTAGGCATGGTTCTAGGAGGCTCTCTATGCATTAAAGTAAAAATAGAAAGTGAGTGGTTTGCTCAGTAATTTCAGCAGCCCAGGTATACACAACTGAGGAGGTCCACGTGTTTGGGGTGTCAATGGTTCTAACATCAAAAAGCTGAGATCCTTAACTTTAAACCACCCGTTTTTTGACTTAGCTGTAGAGCAGCTCTTCTGAAATGGGTTAATAGCTACAGTGCAACACAGAAACTCCACTTTAAGATTCCTTGAGTTTTTCGTGCTCCTCGTCTCGCGGCTAAGTGGGAGTTTGCTATTTGCAGTAAAGCTACATGATGGAGGAGTCCAACATAGCATTGGGCAGTGGAGGATGCTGCTCTTTAGGTCCCTGGGGTTCACTATGCCTCTTTTCTGCACTCCTGCTAGTAGGGTGCCCAGAAAGCCATGTTTCCATTTCTAAGGGAAGCAGCCACAGCAGAAGTAGATCTTCTTTTTTACCACCTTCCTTATGGTAAATGGAAGCAGCCACAGCAGAAGTAGATCTTCTTTTTTACCACCTTCCTTATGGTAGATGTGACAAGAATTATTTTCCACAATCTGCCAAAGCAGAGGACCAAGGACTGAGAACATCCTTGGGGTGCACCATGTAACACGTACTTGACAAGCAACGCTACTGTTGCTTTCTGACACATGAAGTACCAGGTGCATGGAGCTGTAATAAAATCTCAGGGGCAGAGTGCTGAGTCCGAAAGTCATTTTGTTTCAGGCTCTTTTTATGTAAAAGTTGAGTTTTCAGCTGAGGAGCATTTCTTGGACAACATCTTCCTTCTCATTTCAGTGACATGATTGCTATCCCCTGGGTGGTGGCTCCTGGCACATCCCACTACCCCACCATGACAGATGCCCGTGTAGGGTGCCTGTGTTCCCCCACCAGTTCTGAGCTGAAAAACTGAGGACTTTGCCTTGCCTCCCTGAAGGGCTTGGCTCCTGGAAGGGAAAAAGAGGAGAAAGGAGACCAGGCATGCCTCTCTGCCCTGGGGAGACAAACACACCCTCGGTAGTCAGATCCTGTGTACTGGCAAAAACATAGTAGGAAAGTCTCCATCTTCCAGTCTCTGAAAAACAGGCTGATGTTTCCTACAGAGCTGTCAAAACACACTCACATCACGCATAGTAAAACATCTCCTTAGCCAAGTTTTACGGTGAAAAGCTGCAGAGACTACAGCCTCTTCAGAGACAGGCAACGGCAGATGCAACCCCAATGCTGCTGGGTGGGGAGACCTTATGCACAGGACAGCCGTTTGCATTGTTACCATCCTTGGGATGCAGAAAGGTGCACGCTGTGCTTTGGTGTTTGGGTCATGTCGATGCATTGGGCAGCCAGTGGTGTCAGAAATCTGTGAAACCCGGGGTGGGATGTACCTCATGGAGCACTTTGAGGTGGAAACAGCAGTCTGCCACCCATGGTGGGAGAGGCCCTTCTCATGATGCTTATTAAACCACCTTTCATGAATTTACTGTGGCAAAGAGGAAAAAAAGTTTCTCTCAAACAGTTTTCATCCAAATGTCTTGTAAAGAAAACAGCTGGGAGACTGAGGTAAGGGAACTTGCTAGAAAAGCTCAGCTTACTCTATACATTGGGGTCCAAGCACTTGCTACCATTGCAGGAACAGTTCACCATGGAGCTGGTGGGTTACTACCTTACTTCTATTTAAAAGCTCAGTTACAAGTATATGCACCCCATCTTTCTAAATCTGCTCATCCTTGCGCTTAATCCTGCTGTTTCAAGCAATGCACTCTGTTGCACTGTGAAGCAGCAGGGGAAAGAAAAGCTGGGGGTGGGAGACAAGACTGTGTGAGCAGACAAAACAGAACTTTGTAATAAGAAGAAAGTCAACAGATATTATGTTTTGCCCTTTGGCAATGCAACATTTTGTAATTAAATTATCAGGATGGAAAAGGCTATCTTAATTATTTAAGGGCTAGGAAAAATGTATAGTCAAATAAATAATTCATTATACTGCAAACAGTTATTTTAACTCTAGTACTGTGAAATTTTTCAGAGATCCATTATTTATTTTCAACTCAGTGACAGATTTTTAAGTTTGAAGCTGTAACCCAAAATTTGCATTTTGTTTTCTTGCAGGTAAGTCTGGATCGGTCTGTTTGAACTGTGCAGTTTGGGAATGTGAGTGAACAAAGTAAGCCTTCTTCAACTGTCCCAGCCTGTTAACAAGGTCAGAGTGTTGTCTTTATTTTTGATCTCTAATACTTCACATTGAAATGAAAATGGAATGGATAACGTAATTGAAGATTGATACAGCTATGCAGACACAATGTGGTCTTTCTGTTTGTCAGATGCGAATGCTACAAGAACAAGTATGTGTTACTGAGAACTATTATGCAGGCTACTGTTTCACCTGTTCATGCTTAATCCAGGAGTGGATTGAGAAAATATGAAATATTCACATTACCGATATTCTAGAGGGTAACACAGCCTTTTATAATATTTTTTCATTGATCATTTAAATGGGTTCTCTGGTTATGACAGATAACAAGATACAAAAATTTCAGTGCCTCCTCTTGAACAGGGCCAAGTTAACAGGTCACATGCTGAAAAGCTTACTTTGTGGATCACTCAGAACAGGTTATCTTTTATTAATCACCTGGCAATAGGATCTTGCTATAAGTCAGTAAGATACTGTTATTGGACTGGCATGCTTTGCTTCCTACCTCAGCCTTGCTCTGTGACAACTCCTGCTAGCAGTAAGAAACCTCTTAACCTTGCAAGCTTGCTTGCATTGGAATGAGCAGACTCCACTGAGATGGCATCATGTTTATTGTGTCAGAGTTGAAAATTATTTCCTTTGAATTTTTCTTCCTCTCTTTTCTTCTCCCACTATCTCCACGTGCAATTAAATTCACCTCTTGTCAGAGGCTTGTGTTGGCTTTCTTTTGAAGTGGTGTCTGCATAAATCAAACTGTGGCTTCTTTAGAAGTCCATACTATGAAGGATTCTTTGTCCTAATCTCTGATTCTTGTTCATGTACCAGTATCAGTACCAAAAAGCTTTTTGCAATCTTTCTGTATGCCCATGTTGTGGTATGTGTTCAGATCAGTGCTGTTGTGATGTTAATTGCAGGACAGATGTTGATGATCAATATACAGAAAATGGTACACAAGGCACGTTCCCTTGCAATCATTTGTGAAGCTTAAAATTGTTCACTTTCCAAACACAAATTTTTTCATATTTCAGCTGGACACTGTAAAAGCTATTCATGTTCCTCAGATTCATTGATTAGTTCTGTACCACTCTAGCTTTTATACATTTGGTTATCTCATTTCAATTACTGTTCAGATCAACCAGCAAAATCTTCTATGAATGCTAAGAATCTTCTTGTGCTTGGCTTTTTTCCTTTCCTTTCTACTTCTGTTGACTGATGTTAGGATGTTTTGTTATCAATTGAGAAAAAGGGCTGTATGTTCTTTACAGCTACATCACCACTACCATTTTGAGGATGAAGTAACAAGGGAGTATTTTCCCATGCTAATGAGTGCCTCACTTCTGAAGTGAAGCTGGGATTTGAATGGTAGCAAAATGTGTTACCAGATTCACATATGCTGTATTTCTATCTCTGAATCACCTATAGTTTTGTAATAGCTGCTGTATTTTGTTCTTCTGAAAGATTGCAGTGGTTTTGGTCATGCTCACCTGTCTCTTTGGGCACACTAGAGATAACATCCTCAATATGCCTTCACATCCAATTTTGGATGCCTCCTGGCTACCAGTTTTATACCTTAGCTCGCATCCTGCACTTGGCATAGAACAACTAATTCACCACAGAAGGGTTACACTTTCCGTTTGATCCTTTCAAAGCCTTTTGATTCCAGCTTTCCATTTTTGGCTTTTGAAATCAGTTTGGCTTCCAAAACCCGGGTGGGCAGAGTCTTTTGCTCTGCAGCAGTTGACTGGTCTCTAGTGCACGTGTGTACCATTGACTCTGCCATGACATGTGATACTTCTGTGTCTTTTCATGCACAACGTCCTGAGCTCATACCATAGGTACCCAGCCGTATTCCCCCTCCACACTCCTTAGATTGCCTCATCCACCTTGGCTTGGAGAGTTCTGCACAAGAAGCAGTCTCCATACTCCTTGAACGATTTATTCATTGATTCCAAAAGCAATAAGCATCACTTTTAACCAGGCATGTTGCACGTTATCAATGGAATAAATATGCTGTAGTGTAACAAGGCTGTGTATTATTTCTCATATTATAAGGAACTCTGGAGCTATTGAGGAAAGAGGGGCTGGATGTGAAAACAACATCCATCATGTCTCATTGCAATGAAAAGGAGGTTTGTATTTCAGCATTTCTGTTTGAAATGTAGAAATGCCTTTTTCAAGGGTTTTTAGACATAAGCAGATAAAAAGTTATTAGATGTGAATATGAATACTGACAAATCAAAAATAAAGCCTTAAAAATAAACACCTGATGTAGTCTAAGTTATGAGCAGCATTTTGGAAAGAAACTCCAATTTAAAGAAATATACAAAAAATAATCTTCTGCAGATCCGCTGAAGTCATAATTAATAATCAGATCAGATGGTCCTTACACGGGCTGCAGAAATGATGCTGAGGGGTTTAGGAGATAGGTTAAAAATGAATGGTTTTGAAAATGCTGTCCATATATAGCCATTTCTTACCCTAGTGTATCTCAGAACTCAGCACGATGGTAGATTTCATCAGCTTTAGAACTTCCTTTGTAAAAATATACCTCTTCTGTAAGCCTCACATAGCAAGAAGTATTCCTTTGTTGCCCTCAGGCTGCTGGTAATATACAAAGAAAACTATTCTGCCTTAAACCAAAATGAAACCTTAAACCCCGAGGGCTGGGATTGGCAGTTATCTTCAGTAATAACTGGCATGTGTGATGTCTATAGAAAGCTGCACTGTCAATTTAGACCTTGGGAGGCTGTGAAACAAGGAGCATTGGGAAGTTTGAATATGTGGGAGTCCTTCAGATGAAAGAGGATTGGTTTGGGAAGCATCTACTCCAGCTCACCTGGGGCTGTGCTCTGAGGATTGATTGTGGGATTGCAATCTGACATCTGTTGTGACAGCCTGCAGCTTGTGATTTATACCTGTATGTTGATGCTGAAATCCTCCTTGTCATTGTTTTAGTAGAGAAGAGGAACGAGTCAGAAGCTATTGCTCTTGGAAAATGTAGGAAGGACAGGCTTGTGATTAGACTTTTGATCAGGCAGGTTATTGGGATACCACCAGTGGAAAAGCAACAGGCAGACAGAAAGGGTGGAGAGCATTCCTACTTTTGAGATATTTGCAACTTCAGTATGAAAAATGACTAAGTTTATTTCTTACATTTAATATCAAATCAGTATTTATAAAGGCAGGGCTATGTTTATTTATAAAGAGAATTCTACTTGTTCAGGGTCTTTGCGCTGTTCTTGGGGGAATGGAGTGCAGAGCTGTAATATATTTAAAAATATATTTTTAAACAAATTCTTAAGTGTCTTTGTTTGGGGTCCTGGGATTAGCAGAGGAGCCTTGCAGGGTGCCGGACGTACCATCAGTTTCAGTCTTGCCTACTTAATCAGGCACAGCACAATGCAAGAGATTTCATTGAGTGTGATGTGACCTTAGACGTATTTTTCATGATTAATTGAGCTTGCTAGGCACTGCTGCAAAAGAAATTGCTAATATGGTTGGGAGGGGAATAAAATAAAGGTTGTAAGATTAAAAGTATACTGATTTTTCTTTAAACCTTGTAGCTGTGGAACCCAAATGGCACTCACGAGCCCAGATAAAGCTGCCATGGTAGTTTAACCATAGTTCTGTAGCAAAAGTTTCTTTTGCTATAGTTCTCCAAGTATCCACGGGCTAGGGAACTGATCGTGCTCGTGTATTAAAACTTCTCTGATTTTGAATGAAAATAAATACGACTTTTGTGTTTAATTTATAGAACTGTTTGCTCAGCTTTAGCTGTAGAGTCATTATTTCATGCTTTTCCTACTGTAGATTTATGTATTTGGCAGGCGTGGTCTTGAAAGCACTGATGTGATGCAAGATGCTGAAGAGCAGAGCGCTTTAAATCTCCTCTAAGCAGGCTCAGCCATTCTGGTCCTTGAAATGCCAGTCAGCTCCCTGAGACCTTTCTGGGTGAAAAATCATACTGATGCTACTCTCAGGGGCATTGTGTGAGCAGTAATGCAGCAGTGGAAATGTTTTAGCCGGTAACCTGAAGTTGAACAATAATCAACTTTAGTAAAAACCCAGAAGAAACCTCAGGCTGCTCTTGGGGTTTTTTTCTGCTGCAACTCAGTAGCTGAGAAAGCAGCTTACCTCCTCTGAAACAAAACTACTGTCTGGAACCAAGTGACTTACCACCTGAAGTAGAGGTGCTTAGTGCTTTGGAGTTAAATGGCTTAAATTTATCGTGAAACAGACTGTGGAGGAGAAAAGCAGGGCTTTTTGGGGGTTGTTTTCTAGAGATTTGGTTTTGTCTTGCACTGTTCTACATTATTTCTGAGTGTTCCTTTTCCCATAACAATGTCTCCCTTGTGTCTGAGAAAAATCTTGACAAAATAATTCTCCCTGAATTTCTTGTTTCTCTGGACTGCTGATGCTTGTACCAATGATGGGAAGTGGTACATCATCAGGGTGTCTAGATAACCCACCTATTTCTGAAGCCCACATAGTGGTTCTGGCAGTAAGAAGAGTCTGAAAGATAGAGCATGTCTTAAGATTTCCATTAAATAATTTGTGCAAAAATTGAAGCTCGGAACCCCACTTCACCATGTGTTCTTCAAACATTCTTTGAGGTAGAAGTTGAACGCTCAGTAGTCATTTATATATTGAGGAGTACACAGACTTTAAAAATAATGTCTTACCAGTGCACAGATGTATATTAAATGCCACATCATGAGCACAGGCACAGCTCAGTTCTTGCCAAACCCTGAGACAAAACTGTTTTGTTTTGAAGGTGTTTGTGCCAATGTAAAATTGCGAATATCTGTGCCATTCTCAGCCATAGTTTAGATTTTACAGAACTTTTCACAAGGGCACTAGGGTTACACCAAAGTTTCTGAGGACAAATAGGCTTCCTATATCGGGATGACATATATTTAGTTCACAGCATCACTTCTAGTCTTCTGAGGGGAATGAAACTGGCACCTTGTGTTCCTGGTGCAACTTTCTCTCATGATATTAAGACATAATAAGAATGTAAAACCTACACGTCTTGTGATAGGGCCTTCCTTTCTGATGGAGAACATAAATTCCCCTCAGTAACACAAAATCAGATAGTCTGTGATTTTATTAGATTCACTGATCTTACTAGCTCAGCTTTGTCTTCAAGGGGGTTCCTGTATTTTAGATCTCTTTCAGCATCTCTTCATCTTTGTTGTCTGAAATTATCACTACCAAAAAAGGTAGGAAATAGCATATTTAAGAAAATGTTTTCTGTGCTGCTGTCTCCTGTATGCCAAAGCAATGGCAACATCCGTACAGCCGACAGATATGTATCTGTGATGTTTGAGAACTATCAGATTACTGCCCATCTGCTTTCTAGTTCAGTCATAATGTTATTTCCTGTAAAAATGGAAAACACCGAGCATAGCTCATGTTCACTCATGCCACTCAAAGCTGTAAGTGTCTGCATCACCGATGCTTTACTCTCAATAAATGAGATATTTTGCTATTAGGAAAATGTTTGACATGGAAAAGACAAATACCCCACACCAAGCAGAGGGCTGTGTTTTGTGGCTGGGAAGTGCGGCTGTAAGGCAGCCGGTCTGTGAAGCCTCGGGCAACAAGTCATTTCTTCAATTCCAGGTAGACTTACACATGTAAAACATCAGCTTCCTCTTCCTGCTTTCAACTTGCTCCCAGCTGACTTTAGCCCCACAATTCAATAATTTTTTTTTTCTTTTCTTAAGAAGGGCTGTACGAAAGGATGCACCTGTCCTGTTCCATGGCCAGAGTGTTTGCCTTTTGTGTGCTCAGGTATCTCATAGGTAACTTGCTTCTTGCTGTAACCATCTCCTGTGTTACTGCAGTGTGCAGATCTTCATAATTTATTGCTATATACTTCCGGCTATTTAATCTCTCCTTGTCTGTTAGAGCCATAAACAGTTTAGCAGGTGAATACATTGCCACTATGATGCAATCATCATGACAAAAAATGATTTCTTAATTCTGTATAATTTTTCTAGATCTTCTGCTTGTCTGTCTCTGTGTCTCTCAGAGATGGTTGCCCAAAGCAATTGTTTTTTGTTGTATTTTATCTGAGTTGAGAAGTGTCAGTGAACCTCATGCATTTACCTAACTCAGGAAAGTTTATTTGTTGATATATATATATCTTAAATACAAGCACAGTGTGTGCAAATACTAGGCTCTGCTTCACCAAATTCAAAAGCATATTCTCCCTCTAACTTTATAGCCCCTCAATAATTTAGTTGAGACCAGGGAATGGCACTTGGCCTGCCAGAAAGTTATTAGCATCACTAAAGAGTTGAAACCAGCTAATGCTTTAGGAGAAGAAAGTGGAATTTTCTTTTGAATTAGTTAAAAATTAATCAGTCCATGAGGGACTTGCGGGAGTTTGAAGGTAAATGTATCAGCAAGAAAACCTGTGTGGCATGAAAGTGAAGCTGGAGAGTCCTGGCGAGTCCTTCTCCTGTGCTGAATTGATCATTGCTGGGTTACACGACAGTTGGAAGTTTGCCAGATCTCTGAAGCCTGTTGAATTTGGTTCTGGAGATAAGAAAATTAAATGTGGTTGTTTTTAGTTTCCTGTCAGCTTTGTCCTTATAAAGATTTCTGATTCTGTTGTCCATTTTGAATTGAATAAGTGCTGTTTGTTTTTTGGTGACCATTTCTTTGTTAAGGACAAATTCTAGGAAATTGGGTAACATGACACAGTTTCCCCTTGTGAGATGTAGTGAGCCTGAACGTCTGGGTACCTCAGTGGTCCTGGGGGTCAACATCCCTTGGCTTCTCTGCTGTCTTCTGGCAGGGGTCTAGCCAACTACAGTTGCTCTGTAATATAGCTGTAAAATATGTTTGCTTACCATGCTTTCACACTTTTTATTTGATGTTCATACAGACCAGGCATCACTGTTGTCAGGCCCCTGTTACCCACTAATCTGTATTGAAAAAGATCAAACACCACATTCAGATTTCCCCCACATTGCAGGGATGCGTGTTGATACGTGTTGCAGGGAACAAGGTCTCTCATTTCCCTGGGTTTCTGTTCAGGCATCTGCAGGACAGCGAGCGTCTCCATTGTAAGCTTCCGTATTTCAAAGTTCTCCCAGCACAGGCTGGGGCAAGACAAGAAGAGATGAGTCAGCCCTTTGCAAATGCTCTGGAGGAGCAAACAATGTCAGCGGAATGCTTTGTTGATGCTCTTCATCAGTGAATGCAGATTTCAGTGAATATTTCAGGAAATCTTCATTAACTCAGAGAGTACTCTAGCAGGGAAACTGTGGGTCTAAGTGAGAGTCTTGCCTATAGATGAAATTCGGGGTCAGACCTTCACTTTCCTTTGGCACTGCTTCATCCCATTATTTTCAGCTATGCTCTGTAAACCTCCACAACAGTTCTGATTTTTATGCCCTTTAAATATACATGGACAGTTAACAACTTTTCCTGAGTCAAGTTATAAATATTTATTTTTTTAAATCTACCTCTGTAAGTGATCTGTAGCAGCCTTGTGGACACAGCCTTGTCATTCCTGCTGATGTACAGGATCAGCCGCTCAGCTGGAGTCTTGCTTTGAGCAGCTGGAAACTGCCCAGGGCCATGGTGGTGCAATTACTGTGTGGCACGTCAGCCCGAGATGTGAATTTCTGTGACCTGCTAAGCTGCAGAGGGCATACTTTAATATCTTCTGCATAGCTCAATTTACAGCTCTAATTTCTGAAAGAGAAAGAGAGAAAGTCAGAGCTCACCTCCAAGTAACTTTGAAATGGTTTTCCTCCTAAGCAAGCGCAATAGAAAATTCTGTAGGAGACATGAGTGCTCCCGTACATGAAACAAGCCAGGCAGCTTTCTGCACATCTGCTTGTCAAGCAGCACATTGCGTCTTCATTTCTTAAATGTTTTGTTCGGAGCCATGATGAAAGGAACATAGCTGCTAACACAAGGGGCTGCCTTCCGACATGAGGGACATCTGTCAGAACGCTGCCTCAGAACAAACGTCGAGTATTCTTCTGTTGATATTTCCTAAGCTCTTAATGTATGTTTTCTGATGTGATATTGGCTAAACTTGCTGTTTTAGAGTGGAGTGCTTATGCGTAAGATTTGTTTCCTTAAAAAAGGAAGTGGTGTTTTGGATTCTCATAAAATTGAATTACTGGGGACCTGCAGTAGATCTGGATGCTTTGCTTCAGGCCCTAGTTCTGCTACTCTTAATGGCGACATGGTGAAAAAAAGACATGACCTTGATTCACATCAACCCTCTGAATGAGGCAAGTTTGAATACAAGCCTGTGCCTGGTGTAGGCATCCCTCCCAGGAATGGAGGAGACCTGGGGAAGTCTGGAGAGCCGAGTGAACGTCCTGCCTGTGGAGCCCCAGGGCGTGCGCAGCAGGGGGCTGGTGGGACAGAGCTCCATCATGCCCAACACCCCGGGCTGTGTGGGAGGAGAAGCTGTTGTATTGTGGCCTGAGCCCATAGGGTCCCGTTGGCTGCTGCCTCCCCAGGGGCTGCAGACACGAGAATGGCTGAAGAACGAACGGCGCTGCAGCTGTGGCTGGCAAAAAGAGGTGGACGTGGCCAATGCCCAGAATGGGCTCATGTCGAAACGCAGTAGGTAGCAGCTCCTTCAGATTATAAGACATTTCTTGCTGGAAATTGATACATATGATGGGAGGGATCGCAAGGCACTTTGTCTTCCTATATAGTTCTCATTTTTCCTTTTGAACATGACTTTGTCTTGAGGGTGTTGGTTTTGGTTTTTTTTTCCTCATTATAATTAGAATTCAGAAAGTGAAGGCAACTGGCCTAATAATGCCGCCATGCTGTTTTAAAATTTAATGGCCAAAGCTGCAGGTCAGATGCAGTGGCCAGGCTCGAAGTTGTACTTGGGATGAGAATGTGGCAACATCCCCGTGGCAATCAGCGGACCTGCTGCTCCAGCAGGCACAAAGCCTGCCGTGCCTCCCTGCTGCAAGCCAAGCTCGGCATGTAATTGCTGGGTCACTCATTGTCTAGTATAAGGCCAGGAAGGTGAAAGCTTCACGTAATCATGTTAAAGATTAAAACAGAGCTGGATTTTTTGGCAAGCCTGTATGTTGTGCTAAGATAAGGGTTGTTTTTTTCTTCAAGAAAGCCTTTTGAAATAGCTTCCTGTATGATAATCTTAAATTGGGACTAAAATGTAAAAAAGGTAAAGCGTTTCCTCTTTTGGGTATCACACGCTGCTTGCTGAGGCAGGGCTGGTTCAGCACAGCGGTGCTTCTGTGTTTGAGCAGACTGCTGGGTGCTCCCCTCTCCTCTGTCACAGCACTCTCCAAACTATCAAGCTGCAACAAGGCCTTTTACCATCTCATACCAGCACACTCTTCATACAACCCCTCTGCTGCCTTCTCCTCATCTTGCCTCACCCAGGGCACGCTGTCTCTCTCCTCTTGCTTCTTCCTCTCTCCTCTTCTTCCTCTCACCTTCTCTTCCTCGGCTGCTCTCTCTTCATCGGCTCTCAACCACCTAACTTAACCAGCCACAGCTGCACCTTACCTACATCGGCCAACCCGCCGCCCCCGAAGCCAACCCACAGTTGTATATTATCATTGCTAATTAACCCAGCTTCATTCCACTACGCTTCCCTAGGAAATTCCTGTTGTATATTACAGACAGTTATGATAGCCCCTTTTAGACATTTTTAAAAGTGGAGGAAAATGGTGTATCCAAGAAAACTGCGGGAGTTCCATGTTGTCCTAATCAGGTTCTTTCAGTGAAACAAATTCTTCTCACAGGTTTCTGCACACATCTATGCAATGACAACATTAACACCTTTGAGCCTTCTCTGTGGTCGGGACAGAGTGTTGTGCACTGAATACTCAGCACAGTTTTGCTTATCACCAACAGGTGACTGCTTGCTCAGATGCTGGATGCTTCAGGGTTTTCCTGCTGGCAGATCCTGTCATTAAGCGTTGTTCTCTGCTGTGATGATTACTTTGAGGAAAAATTCTTCAAACTAAGATTTCACAAAAATTTTGAAAACTTGTTTTAGTTTCCCCCTGCTCTGCTACACACCATATGGGCATTTTTCTCATACCATTAGCACCCTTTATGTCCTTTTTATAGCAGAGAAAAGACCATCATGGTATTCACTGTGTCGGGTATCTGGGACGCTCTCCATCATCACTCAGTGGAGGGAGTTGAGGCTTCTTTAAAGCTCTATCAGTGTGATGTAGCTTATTTGACTAAAGCTTCAGAAAGGAAATAAGAACTCATAAGCAGTGCGTTTGCAAACAGCACATAGCCCTGACAGCTGTGCAAGCCTGTGGCAGCTGGTTTAACCCCAATTTGTTTTAATGTGAGTGGTTTAGCTGCTTTCCATGCCTGGTGTTATTTGTCCTCCCTGCTAAATCCATGAAAGCAGAATGGCTTCGCATGGTTGGGAAGATACTGAAGAATGACTGGGAGCCTCATTCTCTTCCACTGACTCTGCCAGAACAGGCTCAGTGACCTTCTCCAAGTCCCTTCACCACGCTGTGCATTCCATTCTCCACCTGCAACCCAGATCCATGATATACCCACATGCTTGGAAATGGTTCATAAAGTGCATTACCGGGCATTAGGTGATGCTGCTGTTGCCTGTCAGCTTTTTCTTCCACAGCAGCTCTTGGTGCTGGTTTGCTGCTGTTCTGCTCACAGCTGGTTTTGTATTCTCTTGCTGCTGGTGCAGGCATCCAGCAAGCCTGCATATGGAACCACAGACTTCTGTTTCTAAGTTAGCCTTAAAGAGCCTCTTTAGAAAATGGACCATGCTGTAAATGGAAGTTTAGTACAGATGTTAACTATTACTTTGGAATTAAATGTGTGCCTCATAATCACTTTGGACATCACTAACATCACTGAACCATAATCAAAGCATCATTTTTTTCAGTGGTACAAGCTGGATTTTCTTCTCAGCATTCATCTGAAAATTAAATCTCTACATGAGATATCTTAATTTAATATTTTATCATTTATTTAAACTGAGAAGGTCCCACATTGCTTCTGAAATAAGAACTGTAAAAATAAAGAATTACAATGTGAGCTGCTATCAGGCTCTGGGGGTTGGGAAAACTGAAACACACTTTGCAAGTGTTTTGCACTGCCTTTTCTGGGATGGAGTAGCAACAGAAATGTGGCAGTTGCTTGTGTTGAAAGTTTAATTTGGTGTCCTTATTGCTGATTGTCCATGGATTACATCACTGAACACTGTTTATAGTGTCCATATTAAGAACATGGTTAGTAGTCTGAAAAAAATAAGATTACACTGTCTATATTAAGGGTATGACTAGGATGTTTTGAAAAAAAACTAGTGTGGCAAAGTTTATCTGTGAAACACTGAAATGTGAAAATACTGCCCTGGACACCTAACCAATACTCACTGTACTGTTTCATTATACAGTGCATAAAGCAGGAAAATGACAGCTCTCTTTTCTGAAGGCTTAGATCCCATTTGCATTAAATTCTCCCTGCATCTTTTTGTATGACTGTATTGAAAAAGTAATTATATTATTGGATGTGAATTTTATTCACTGAATAAATTGGCCTGGAATTTAACATTATTAGCATTTGAGAAAATACTGAGAGCATTAAAGGAAATATTGAAAGAGCTGGAACTGACACATTTGCCTTAAGTTTCACAGAGCTGAATTTAAAAAAGATGTGCATGCAAAGATACCAAGGCATAATGAAGCCTCCTACACACACCATAGGATGAAATATTTATACCGTAATCATACTATTAATAAAATGATGGATTAGCCAGCATCTGCTGCAACAAAACTCAGCTGAGAGACCGGTTACTGTCTAGAAGAGCAAAGCAATGTAAGAACTGAGGAGCAGAAGCATATGGACTAGCTTGGGAATCCCTGTCCTGAATTAGCTGTGTAATTGTGGAATCCACTGACTTTGCAGAACAGCCTCATGTTGCAGCTGGCACTTGCCCCCTTCCTTATTTCTTGTGGCAAGTGAAGGCCCAGGGAGCAGAAGGAAGGGCTGCAGCTCTGCTTGTGCTGCCACCATGCCTGGGTGGATCACCGTGAGTGCCGTCAGGATTTTATGCAATGATCTGCCTTGTTCTCTGTTGCTGGTAGATGTCATTCTGAGGCCATCAGGAACATATGGGCTCAATCAGAGCAGGGCAATGTCAGGGGCTTTACTGTCGGTTGCTACCCTACCCAGAGTGCTGCTGTGATGCTGAACAAGTCATTTTCTCCTCTTTGGACTTGGCCCAGATTCCAAGGTTAAAAGAAAAAGATAAAAAACCTAAGAGGTTTGTGTAGGGAAGGAATGACAGATGGAAATGAGAAGAACAGTGCATCTGGGCTGTGAACCGACACGGTGGAGACAAATCTTAGACATGCCCTTAAGAGTAACTGTACAGGAAATTTTACCTAACAGGTAAAAACTTGGTGCTCTCCTGATTGCTTTCCCAATTCCTCTGTTTGATGCACGTGTGAGTTAGCTTAGAGATCTCTCCTTGTTTGCCAGGAATGGAAGGGTGATGTTTCTCACAGGCCACTGCCATGAGCCGTTCATCTGTGTGGCCCCTAGACTTGCACCCACCACTTTATCTGCCAGACCCATCTGGATGCCTGGGTCTGCACCAGTTCAAACTGCATTCAACATCAGAGCACTCTGTGAACATCTCCCAGAGAAAAGCTGTATGTAGTGTCGCTTTTTTTTACCCATGTCTTTCTCCTCTTTCTCTCTCCTTGTTGTTTTGTCCTTCATGCACCTTAATTTTTATCTCATGCTGTGAATACTAACTGCAAAGCAGATGCTAATTAAGCAGTTACTTAGGGCTAGTGTCCATACATAGTGAACTCTCAGGAATGTTGGGTTCTGTGTACATATTGTAGTGTTAAAAGTTTGATTTCTAGTTGTTCTGTGTCCCTCCTGTGCGCTGTGATGGCCTGGAAGTCCTGGAGGACTGGCTAACTTGCCCCCTGGCATTGCGGCCCACTCCTGGCCTGGCACCCAGCCTTCCTCCTGGAACAGAGAGGAGGTATTCGAGCAGCCATGCCCACCGTGTCGCGGCATGGAGATAGGTGGATGTATAACCCGGTACTGCCATCAGCGGTAATTGGACATTTTCCTCCCAGAACACCAGTGCGTTTCTCTGTTGACAGGAGTGTTTTCCTTCACGGTGAATTGCTGAAGCTCAAAAAAGAACAACTGAAAATTATATTGAGAGTTTGTTACAAATATGATATACTGCTATGAAGAAGTAACTAGTAGCAAATGCACAGCCTGCAGCTTTGTTCTGTCAGCTCGTCCAAGCTAAATAAGCTTTGATTGGAGTATATTTGAGTAGGCTTCTTTTCTCTCTCTTTTTTTCTCTCTCCCCAAAAATGCTGTTACCGGTGGCTTGGGCTGCCCAGAAATCAGCTGGGAAGTACTCTGAGGTTTAAAAATTGGGGTTTTGTCTGAAAAAAAGAGGAAACATTTCAAATAGCTTCTAGGAAGTAGAGTGCAGAGCAACCAAAATTCAGTAACAGAAGTGTCACAAGAAGAAGGCAGGGTCTGTGGATGTCCCTTCTCTGCTTTCTGGGGGTGGGATTTGCCCTCCCTGACCAGAGCTGTGGTGCTGGGCAAGGGCAGCGCTCTGCTCTGCACAGGCTAAAGCAGACTTGGACTTGGCCTCTGGAATCCAAGCAGGGAGGGAGGGTGCCTCAACGTGTCAAGGAGCTGGGCTGCTCTGGAAATACAGCCTTTGTAAAAAAGATCCATTTCTGTGGATCATTTTTATTTTCTACAAAATAGATTTTTTGACAAGAAAAAGAAGTTATGTATTTGTTAATTGGTTGTGTTGGTGGCTCAGCGGAGCGCAGCAGCAAACCAGAACAGTGGTACAAGTGCACTGGACTCTGAGAAATACCCTTTCCAAACAGAAATAAAATTAATTTTTAATGCTTATTGGCATCACCCAGCTTATGCCACTTCTAGTAGGAGCAGAGGTTTTAAACTTGACCAAAATTAAGCTTAAGTTACTTTCTTCTTTTTCACCTTCTGTCCCAGTCCATTTCCGTCAGGTAGCGTTTCCTTCTTTTGTCTTCTGTACTAAGACATTCTTTATTGATATAAATTATGATACTTTATGTCTGAACTGTCCCAAAGTGGTTTCATTTCCATGGTGATTTGATTTGATACTTCACTAAATTATCAACCTCCCCTCAGGAGTGTTCAGGCTCAATGAGAAATTGGGTAAGAAGCTGTGAGATCCTCAAATGATGTTCAGTAATGAAGAGAAAAGTGTAAGATTTATTTTTGAATGGAGATACCTGAGAAAAGCTGTAGATGCTGATGATGTTAATTATATTGATAATGAGCTAATACCTCTGAAATAATAATATTTGGAATAATTGTATGGGAAATAGTGTCATTCAGGCCTTTAGCAACACAGCAAAGCATTGCTGAAGTCAATGAGAAAACCATTGACCAGCATTCCAAAGAGGCTCTGGGGCTGATCCTGCTGTATACAGCAATAAGGGTCCATTTTGTAGTTGCGGGGGGACGCTAGCATGCGTACAGAAGGCCTTAGTACTCAAGTCCTCGCAATAGCATTTAAGTACTTAATGCAATTGGACAAGATTACCCTGGGAGATATTAACTTAAAACATCAGCTAAAGATAGAAGTACACAAACAGTTAAAAATCAGTAAGTGAAAAGAGTCAGATTTCAGGCTTTCAGATGAGTATTGTTAATTTAATATAACAAATACAATACTAATGTAAGTGTAGACTTCTTTATTTTTCCATGTATCTGTCTCGCTTTCAAAGTCAGATTATCCCAAAATTAATTAAAAGAACAGTGAGTTTGGTAGGCGATGTTGTGCACTGAAGTGGCAGCCATTGCAGGCCAAATACTCAACAGTTATCAGAAGAAGTGGCCAGATTTTCAAAAGGGTGGGGTTGTGAGGTCGGGGTTTTTTTTTTCAATTCTGTGCATGTCAGAAACTGCCTGTAAATAAGGAGAGCTGAGTGAAGGTAAGTAGGAAGGACAGACAAGTGCTTGCTACTGTCTGCTATTAAGGTGCTATTAAGTCCTTCAGAGAATCTGTTCCTAAGTGTAAGGTCTGAGGACTTGGAAACAATTTCAGTTTTTCTGAGTGCTTGGAAAGGTGCTTCCTGAGGCAGAGCGGCATATTGCACGCAGTTCTGGCCATGGGCATACTGTGTCCTTGATGCCATTTCTTGCCTTTCCTCATCTGGAAACAGCCATGGGAACAGCAGCTGACCTACACCAAGGGCAGTTGTTCCAGCATCTGCACAGAGCCCCTAGTGCTGTGCAGCAAGAGGGAAAGGCTGTTGTTTCTCACATACCCCTCCAACTTTAAAACTGATTTTCCTCTAACAAGTCTTTTCATACCATATTTAATATTTTGCTAGATTCCTGTATCTGATGTAAAATGTGTGTGCAGTGTGGGAAAACAAGATACTCAAACATGTAGTAACTGTATTTCACTCGCTAGGGAAATACAGCGAAAGGTAATTTTCTAAATGAAATTATTTTGCTTTGAGTTTTCTGAAGTTCACTTTAGTATCAAGCAAAGAATGTGTTTGGACTTTTTCCTCTGTGTTGTTAAACTATGACATCATTTCATTTAGAAACTGTAGTTCACTGTGAAAAAGGGGCATCAGATTTTACTAGGTATCAGACAGATTTGGTGAATTTTGGCTGTGACAGAAAGGAAATGCTAAACAAAGTGGTTACTGTATATTCTGTTGCCTTAGAGACTGAAACATCTGTATCCATGCAGGCAAGTGATGCAGACATGGTAAGATTTGACTTCCTTACATTCCTGTGTTCATCTTGCTGTCAATGGAAATGTTTTATGGTGGGAATATGCTGGACTTCTTTAGCATTGTGTTTATCTGGTTATGTGGCATGTCTTGGACTAGGAGGGCTTTTTAATTAAAATCTAACTCTGAAGTCAGGACGCTCCCTAAGAAAAGATGCTTTTACATGAATAATTTTTCAAGATGAACTTGGAGGGACTTGAAATGATTGTTGTACTGGTGATAATTGTTGGATTTGTGAAGGCACTTGAGCATCTGGGTCTTCTAGAAGGCAATTATGAAGGTAGGATGTTAAGAAATAGAAAATATTTTATTCTGAAAGCCTTTTGCTGCAGAGCATTATACTTTAATCTGTACGTGCATGTGCAGTGTTTAAGTATCAGAGGAGCTGAACAGTAGCTGAATTAACTTTAAATGCTTTCTTTAGAGAAATGAAATGTATTTAAATGTCAATATAGTACTGTAGCTCTCATTGCAGCTCTGAAAATAAATGTGACAGTCTTAAACCCTTCTTTGTCTGTGTTTAAGATTGTTTCAAGAACTTTAATAAGATTTGTATGCTTTAGAAAACTGCAGCTTGCATCCCGAAGCTCTGAATGAAAGAAAGGTTTACATTTTTGTAAGTTTATCATTGTAACTTCTAATTTGTCCTAATTGCTGGAAATGTCCTGGCTTATTTTTAGATATTGGCTATTATTAACAGAAAATCCAAAAGCCTTACTGACCTTATTTGGATGCATGTTTCTGTTGCGATCAGTTTAGCCCTCTTTCAGAATATTTACCTTTAACAATTCTGCCTGGTCTTGTTCTTTAGTCTCATGTAGATTTTAGGAAAACACTACTATTTGAAATGTAAATATGCTTTGTAGAAGATAGTTTGAGAGACCTGACTGCAAAAGATAATTTAATTCTTGTTAACTCTCTGTTTTTATAAACAATGTAATTCATGTAGAAACACAGAAATATTAGAGGCAGAAGGGGTGAATTTTAGCCAGTGAGCTCTATAAATCAAAACATGCTGTACAGACAGCCTCACTGTTTAATAGGAAGAGTAGATTTACAGTGTTCCTAAATGTTCCTGAACATGATATACATTGAACAGCTGCTTTTTATAGAAACCTGAGGGTCATTTTTCATGGTAAGCTAGAAGTGTGCAAGTATTAAAATAACCTTCAGCTACCCACAGATACCAAACAATTATTCCTTTCTGCTTCAGAGCTCATGACAACCTGGAAAAGGCGAGGCTGCTGGCCTCATATTAATTACATGACAACATTTAGTACAAGGCTCAAAGAACCTTGGAGGCTAGCAGCAAGTACTTTACTAGAGGAAAAGTTATAAAACTTTTGGTTCATTGGTTGTTTGCTTTATTTTAGTTCTCATGCATGTACCTGTTTCTCCTACTTCCTGCTGCTTTGAGTATTTTTTCTAACCTCTTATGCGTATGGATTAATTAAGAGGTACCCAGTGATAACTGTTGCACAGCATTTTGAAGCTAGGGCAGTAATGCAGATTGTTTAGCAGTTGCTTTACGTACCAGCTCTAGCTTTGCAAGGTCTGTTGAAATGATTGAATTGTGCAAGCAAGACAGAGTGCCAACAGAGAAATGCATTTATTGTGGCTTTTATGAGCCTTCAGAAGTCTGTGTGCTCCTATCATAGAAAAGTGTTACATGGTATCTGATATACAGTTAATTTCCTGTCTCCAGCTCTGGCAAAGCCCGTTATGAATTGGTCTGTCTGAACCTGTTTTTTTGGAATCTTTTTGTTGTCTGCCTGGATGAATTCAAAGGGCAGATGCTATTTTGGTTTTAGTAACTTGGTTTTAAAAAAAACAACCAACCACAAAAAAAACAAAAAACAAAGAGAGAGCACTGAAGAAGGAAGCTTTAGGAGAGCACCTCTTGGATTTGCACAGCTGCATCTTCCCAGTGCCCAGTCTTGTCCTGTACCTCTGAGCTATACTCATGTCATGAGGGGGGAACTGCACATCTGGTGCTTCTAAGGAGAAGGAAGGATTGGGATATTTGAGCAAATCAGAGGAAATTTTAATGATGTCTAGTTGTTTTCTGTTTAAGTTCAATTGAAAATTTAAACATACTAAGCAGGAGATTGGGGTTACTTTGCAAATTATACTGAAAAGGGTTAAAGTAAACTTTACATTAGGTTGTTAGAACTTCAGGGGAGGTTGACATATTCAGACTCCGTAGTTTGAACACATACACAGTTCTGGCTTCATTACAGTTGCTTCTGCAACCACCCTCGTGTAAGGACATACAGTGTACACATACTTTAATGAAGCTCTTGTCATTGCTGCTTGCTTTGCTTTAACGGTAAGATGTCTTGAATGAGGTTTGTCACTCATTATTTTCCAGCAGAGATTATTGACTGTTTGTTACAATAAGTTAATTCATAATGCTTGCATGCTGGTTTTTATGAAAAGAAATTTTGCTTGATATTCTAGTGAGAAAAAGTTTTAACTGCTATTAACATCTATTAATTTTGATAGCCCTGCTTGACCCTGTAGGACTTTACAGAGTATCATGCTACACAGGAATCTACACTGCCACTATGGTATAAATTCCTCAAGTGTGGGTTATCCTAGCGACAAAACAAATTTCTGTGGCCACACTTCATCATGCAAAGACAAAATAAGGGTTGGATACATACAGCAGTAGAAAGGTGAGTGCTAAATCTCAGGCACAGCATACAGAGCGCTAGCAAACAAGAGCTGAAATAGCTGGAAGGTGCCTTTGGCCTAGATAACTCCCAGCTGCAGCTCCAACTGCCTGAAATAGTTGTGGACCTTGTTTACACTGCACAGCTTACAAAAGCACACTGCTAACTACTGCCTACATGTTGAAACCAATGCAATTTTTATTTAAACTCATCATTACTATCTGTATAGAGACTTACAAAGTGACTTTTACAAATATGAAATCTAAAATCTGTACATTTTTAAATGGAGGAAGAGGACCAGGACTGTCATGGGCAGAAACAGACTAAACTTCTTGAAACTCTGCACCTTCCAGGCAGTAATAATAGGCTCTTCTGAAGGTCACCATCACTAAAAGGGGATGCTAGCGCTGGAGTTGGAGTTCTTGGCTCTGGCTGTCCTTCTGCTCTTACTCTAACATTTGTGGGCACGTGGACAGGTGAGCCAGCTGAGAAGACTGTGCTGCTGAGAAAGTGCCTCAAACACTTAAACTTATAAGCTGCTTTGCAAAATCATTAGCCAAAACCACCTGCCATTAACTGAGTGAAGGGGAGGACTTCAAAGCTTTCCTAACTGAGTTTTTGTTTGTATCCATAACTGATTTTGAAACAATATACAAAATTTCACAAAAAACAAATACTCCCATGCCATTTCCCATCTTCTCCATTTGTATTAATATATAGTGGAGAACAGGTTCTGTAGCAGCTGCTGAACACTAGATGTTCCTAGGGAAAACTACTTCACAGCTTCAGCCTGTGGTTTACAAGGTACCAGAATTTGGTGTAGGGTAAAGGGAAGGAGTGAAGTTTCCCCCGACAGGCCAGGAGGTAGCTTCCAGCTTCCACGAGATACAAGATTCACTGTCTTAGTGATGAGGAGCCACAGTTTCTTTTCAGTACAGTCCTGTGCTCTGACCATGTCTTAGCAGGGAGTATAAAGCTTAAATTTCATTCCAGGCTGTTAAAAGCCAAACTTTCATTTTCTATTTGATTTAGCATAATGCCCATCTCTTCTGCTACTGGGAAGTATAGTGATCTGATGGTGTGACTGATTTAGACTATCAGCTACTGAGTAAATGATCAGGATGATAAGCCACTTTTGTTAAAGACCAAAGAAACTCATTGTGGGTCAGCCTGGACCAAATGTGAGTAATGTGCACCAAGAATCAGCACAGTGCATGAACTGACAGGTCTAAAATATCACGCAGTATTCTCCCAGAATTTTACTTGTTCCTTGCACTTGAAGCACACTGTCAGCCCTACCACCACTGCAGCAATTATTTGTCATAATTATTTAATACATAAAGTTTTGGCCCTTTGCAGGGGGTTGTCTTTGCTGACAGCCATCTCTGCATGCTGATTTCACAGACCTGCTTCACGTGGAGCTTGGCTCGTGCTCAGCGTGGAGCCTGCGTGGCTGCAGACACCACAGCTGCCTCTGAGCCAGGCAGGGACCATGCACGCCAGCAGCGCTCACGCCATGAGCACGGAGGACTCAAACCGCTGGGATGCGAGTGTCAAGACTGTTCCCTGAAGGGTTTAGTCTGTGTTTAGTGTATGTAGTTACCCTGTGGAAGGCAGCATGTCTAGTTGTTTCCTATGTAGTGGCAACTGGTGTTACAGAAATAGTATTCCTGTGAACATTGCATAGGAGCAGCCACAGTGTCTGCAATGCACAGTGTACAGCTGCGGCGTGATGGGGAAGGGGAGGGATGTAAGTGTCTGCAGAGAGAGAGACAGGCAGGGGAGATGGCTGTCTTGACCACCAAAGTTCAAATCTCCATGTGGACCTTGTAGTCTGCATTTAGTTTGAACACCTGTATATTAATTCCCATCATTTTGGGAGCTGGTAGCATGTAATCTTGAACTTTCAACTGTCTGTTCCTCAAACCTCTTAGCAACTTTTCATTTTCTTCCTTTGTTTTCTGTAAGAAGGTGCCTTTTCAAGTCTAGGCCCTGGCTCACTTCCTGTGCGTTGCTTTGCTCTGGCCTGGCTGTTTGGCAGCTCTTGGGTGTTGGACAAGGGTTTTTTGTAAAAGCCAGCTGCATTGCTCTTGAGGCAGTGGTACAAATGATGCTGCTGCAGTACATGTGGCTCTGTGTGTGGTTAACTGGATGGAGTGTGTGAACATGAGCAGGGCCATCTCGGACCGCGCTAGCACTTTTACTCAACAAAAGGCAAGAGCACTGCTAGAAATTTATGGTCACAGGATAGCTTAAAAGGCCAGATTTTGTATTTTCTGGTGCCCACACACAGGTTTCTCCCTTTGCTAATCCCCTTCCCAGTCCATCTGTGACTGCTCTTCCTCTTAAAAAAATATAATATTCATTGAGCCAATGCCCCTGAATGAGCTCAGAGTGCTGTCCTTGAGCGTACAGGACTGGCAGTGGGTAAGACTCTGCCAAAACGGCATCTTCCAGAATAACAAACAAGACAACTCTGTGTATGTGTTTCCCCTGGCAATCTGAGATACGTACTGAGATACGTACTGTACTTGCAAAAGGTGACAGAGCTAGCCAGCTGTCAAATGCTTGCTGGGTGAAAGGAAATAGTTAGCAGAAATGTAGTATTTTGTTTGTGTTATCCTAGCAGTTACAGCACGGTTGTTTGCTGTCTTCTCATACGTGTACTTGGTGCACACTTGACTCATTTGCCCACAGCACACCACACAACGTGCCTTCAAGAGAGCCTCCATTTCACCGGCCAGCACCTCTGCTTATGTCTGTGCCAAATTTTTGCAATTAATCTAAAAATGGGAGGTTTCAGTGGTATTTGTTGGTGTCATTAACAGACGTATTTGAGGGGTGTGTGCTTCAGCTGTGGATTCAGAATGAACTGTTTCTAGCAGGTGCTCAATTTTCTGTTCCAGCTTTGGGATTTTCACCTGTTGCATGTTCTTGTCTTTCTGAGTGGCTTATGAAATCTTTAGAAAGCATTTATACCTACAGAGGGGCTCTGACCTGCAAATCACTTGTGCACACTCATGTAAACTAACAGGACTGTGCCACTGTTTGTGAGCACAGAATAACCAAAGGACAGAAACATCCTGAACAGAAATAAACTTGTTTGCTACTGCCTGCCAGGGGTTTCTACGTCCTAACCATTACAGGAGCGTGTCAGAGGTTTTCCTCTCACTTCTTCGAGATGATGCTCAGACAGATGGAATGTCCTTTTCTCTCTGTACTCAATTTATTCATATGAAAAATGGAGTTAAAATTAATGACCAGGTTCATTTTCCTCCAAGCTTAACCTTGACCATAAAATACTTGGAACATTTCAACGGAAACATACTAAATCAGTAGACTTTAAACCCTAAGAATCTGCTAACAGTGTGTGCTATTATGTACCGCTGTGCACATAATAAACTTCTCTCTTTGCTCTGCCACAACTGACAGTCTCATCATAGTCGTCATCTAATTCATGCCTTAGAAGCTGGTTGAGAGAGTGTCACAGGAGGCTTCGTGGGTGTTATGCAGAATCAGGATCTCAACTTTTTTCCACTAATCGTACATTGCTTTTGGTTTGTAATATCAGCTGGATATTTTACATCTCTGCTTATCACGTACTCTTGAAAAATCTTTCCACTGAAAGTGCTTGATGCTTTCCAGGTAAATATACAGCTGAGCCTTTCTCATATTCAGTGTACTCCTCAGGCATACACACGTCCTTCAGATGTAGAAAGTAACAAAATAAGTTTCTGTCTTAGTGTGTAATTCCTAATAAGCTGTCGAGATGAAAAAGGCAGCAAAGCATGTTAGGGCAGAAGAACATACCTCTTCTCTCAAGGGTGGGCAGGAGTACCCACTGCAAGACAGAGCAGGATGGGCAAGAATTAAGTCTAGCCCTAACTCCTCCTACTACATAAGATAAGAAAACCTCTAAAAACATGATAAAAGTTCTATCCTCTAAACACATTTTCCAGTGTTGTCTTGTGTTACAGTGGCTGAGTTGAATTGATTTCTCTCATTGGCATACTGCTGTCATTCATGGTCTTCCTCTATATCAAGCAAAAAGGTTATTTTTATCCTGGCAGGCATTTTATGTTTATATCAGCTGCTATTTCAGTTTACCAAACATGCTAGATAGAGGACATCAGCGACGTGGGTGAGAGGAGCTGATAATTGTGATAGGAGTGGGATTGATTTTTTAGGAGAGATAAGGTCTGTTTCTTACATATAATCTAGATGTGCCTGGCATCTCATCAGGCAACTCGGAGTGTGGAGGGAGAAAAGAAGTAGGGCTAACCTGCTTCACATGTCAAAGACCAAAGGGTAAGTTGTAGCTGAAGGCCACGTGTGGTAACGAGACAAACCCAAGCATGCATGTTAACCAGCACCGAGCGTTCTTTCCTGCTTTCCTGCTGCAAGGCAACATGAAAACACTGTACTTTATCTTGGAAATCTGTATGGTGAGTCTCATACTGTGATCATGCTCCTTAGTTGTGCTATCATAAATTGCAGTGTGAGCCGGAGACCTATAGCAGGCACAGGGTGCAGCTGGATTGAGCTGTCCTGAGGAAGGTCCAAGAGTCCCAGTTATCAGCACTGTTGCTTCTTCCTTTGGATCCTTTAGCTGGAAGGGTTTGTTTAGTTCCTTACAAGAGTCACCTCTACTGAAGGAATCTGTAAATACCCGAGTCTCTCGGAAATAGAGTATCCACCTGCAGAGCTTGTTAATTGAAGACCCAGGTTAATGGATGCACTGGGCTGGTATGACTGCCTCTCAAACATCCAGGCTTCTCCTTGCACATGCTGGCAGCCTGCCCACCTCAGCCCAAGCAGCTGTCAGATCTGGGCTGTGAGATGGAGCCTGAAGGCCCTGTGGCACAAGGTCCATTTCATCCCATTCATCCAGGCTCCTTTTTAAATAGAATTCAAAAGCTCTTTCCATCCTTTTTCACACCTCCTCATTTCATACTGAGGGTTTCAATCCAATAAGAAGGCACAGAACAGCCCATATGCTGGTGGTGCTGTAGGTGATCATGTTTCCTCTTGTTTCTTAGAGAAGTCAGAAGTTAGCCCATCCAGTATATCGTGCAAAAGCGGGGAAATAAACAGTCACTCAGAACTGTTGTAAGAGTAACACAGAATTCTCACGCTGTTGTTCACGCAGATTTTCTCCCCAAACTGGAAACGCTATAATGTGGCCCTGATTTTTGTGAGCATATTTGCACAGCTTCCACACAGATTGTGCACACGGCTTTTTCTTCACTTAGATTTAAGGATGGCTGCCCTTATTTCCAGTGTTGTTTGATCAGTATTTTTGTCAGGAGAACGATCTGTGTACATATGGAAAGAGGCTGTATATAAAGTCCAGTTGCATTTTATAAGCACAGCTATTTGCTCAAAGACAGAGACAGATTTTGCCCAATGGAAGAATAACTTATTGGCCCTTAAAATAATAGTTTAAAGAGTTTCTATAGGCTTCAAAAAATCCACTTGATACAGGTATGACCACTCTATATTCTTATCTCACGAGATAATGAGACAGGTCGAACACTTCTTTTCAGCTTAGCTTGAAGTAGGTTTAGTGGCAGGTGGACTGCAGCAGCACTGTGTGTGAGTAGCTGATACGAAGTGGAGCCTCTTTGGCTGGTTTTTAATGAAAGCTGAACATCTTGGTCACCCTTGTCACTAGGTAGGGATGAGGAGTCACTTTGCTGTGGGTTACTGAAATGCCCTGTTTTATGGGGGTTTAAATACGCTTGTGCAATCACAAATTCACTTGTATCATGATTTGGATTAGAACTCTTGTAAAGAAAGAAAGAATTTCATTAATCTTTTTCACTTAACTTCTTTGGTGTTTTCATCGAGAGAAGACTTCTGAAGTGTTGATACACTCACATAAATAATTTCACTATTTTCTATATTCATTAAAACTTAACTACAGAAAGATTTATATAAGTTTAAACATGACAAAAACTGAAAGATTCCCTCAGCAATGCTGAAGCACTGCTTCACAGTGTCTGAGAAGTCAGAAGCATGTACAACCTCTTTGGCTACTACGTTAGTCCCTTGTGACTGTGAGCAATTGGTACAACCTCTTCAAGTGCATACCAGGCGACTTCTTTGCCTAAACACGCAACGGAGGAGTTAAAAATAGTAGTAGTAACACTTCATGGTCCAGATGTATAAACTACTTCCGCCCCAGACACCAAGAAGGTCCTTGAACCAGAGGTGAAGAGTGGATTTGTGCTGTTGTGCCGCAGCTAATATGTGGTAAGTACAGCCAGGTTCAGTGCTGCAGACACTGAGGTTTGCCAGGGATGCATAATTTTATCCTAACTAGATTAAAATATTTGTATTTACAAATCCATGGTGATACATGATGCCACTGAGCATAGGAGTGGGCATCCTTGGAGGCAGTGCCCTGGGAGGCTCTGGAGGAACATTTTGAAACTCAAGGGGAGCTCGGGAAAACTTAAAGAAGCTCACAACAGGAACAGCATACATTTTATCATTCTAATCGGTCTACAAAAAATTATAAGACTTCTTTTTTCAGGCAGAAACTGCTAGTATATGTGTGTCCCCAGGAGAAACTGTACCAGCACAAGAAACGGTGACCTCTGAGTGTCACTGCGAGCTGTTGTGTTGGTAGAGTTGATGTTCATGTGTCAGAAATGGTGCATGGCTCCATGTCAGCATTGTACCACCACTCACACGGGAACATACCAATCACTAAAAAATCCTACTGTAGGACAAGGCAAGTGGAAACTGGATGCAAGATACAGTGAGCTGATATGAAAGCCTGTCTCTATTTACAGCTTCATCATCCCAGGTCTTTCTGAATGGTTAGAGGAGCTTCTGTGGCCCCATGGTTCCCACAGAGTCCACTGTGGGGGGACATTTCTCTCTGGGGCACACAGGATTTTACTTACTACGTAATACCAAGTTCATATTGAAAGAATGTCAATTTTATTTCTATCTCAAAAAACCTCTAGCTTTGGGCTTGCTATTTAATCTAAGTTTGCTGTACTGTGAAGTAGAAGAAAACTTTTTGCTTTAGTCTGTGCTTCTCCATTGAACACCTGACCCACTTTTGTCCTAACTGTATGCTTCTGTGCTTAAAATTGCTTCATAGTTCAGTTCTCCAGGATTCAAAGGATTTTACTAGTTGTTGAAATTGTCCCTTTTTTTTTGCCTTTTGTCCTGACCTCTGAATTGTTACTATTCTTAAATAATATCTTCTACTGTGTCATTTGATGAGGTGGAAATATATGAATTCAATAAACATCCCAACAATGTTGAGATGACCTAATTCTGACATCTTCAGAAAGGTCTGGGTTTTTGCCCAGTTCATTCTTGTGAAATTTTTACTGTACAATATGCAAGTTTTAGGAGGGGAAAAATATGTACTCCATAAAAGTGTGGTGAATCTTAGTTTTCATTTATCATGTACTTCAAAATATTGCTCTTTCAGTAGCACATTTTTCAGTGCTTTGAACTCGCATAGTCTCACATACAGTCACTAATTTGTAGTGCCTTGGTCAATATACGCTGAATTAATGTATTGCATTGAAAATGTAGGCAAATAATTTTCCTCTGCCCTAGTGGTGATATACTGTAGTTCTATCAGTGTTATACACTGTAGTAGAATTGGAGTTATCTTTTGAGGGTGGAGGATCATTGCCTTGTATGAACCAAAAAGCAGAGTGAAGAGGCAGCCCAGAAATGAACACAAGAGAGGACCTCAAAGTTCCCCCTTCAGAAAGTATCTTTCCACACCCGAGAAAAAAAGAGAAAGGGAGCCCACAGGGATGAAATAGCCTGAAGAAAAACCACTTTTGTGGCATCTCAGGAGGTTAAATACAACCTTGGGGATGGACAGGTCGGGGTTCAGTGGACTGAAGAGAAGTTGTGGACCAGACGACACCTTCTTCCCTCCCACTTTGCCCACAGCCAGTCCTCAAGGGTTTCCCTGTGTGGGACCGGTGCTCATGCACAAGGCAGGCTGATGTCTGCATGAGCAGCAGCTGGTGGACACATCTTGGGGCTTTCTTTTGGGGGCAGGGAGCAGACTGCAATTCAAAAGACATCAGGTCTAGGGCAACAAGCGAGCTGCTCTACCAGTCTAATATAACTTGAAAACTTACTAGGAGATTTTGCTTAATAAAAGCAAATCATTACGCAGTACTGGAACTTGGGAGACCTGAATCTGTTGCCCATACCATCACTTTTCTGCCACCTTTACCAGACCCTGTGATGTTTTAGCTCCAGTAATTGCTTTCTGTTTTTCTTTCCCAAGAACATGAACACATCACTTGGTTCTTGTTGACCTAAGTTAATTTCCTAGCAGGACTGCGTGCTGGCTTGTTTCTCCTTGTCAGGTGGAGCATTGGCTCTTGCTGGCCATTGGCTCACCATCCACTGTCCCTTGCCTGCTGCTGGACACTTCCTTTCCTTGATCTTTTGTCCTCATATTTATAAAACTTGAGGATCCTATGCCTAGACTCAGTGCAGACCAGAGAGTCTGAAGAATAGCAGGGAATGGGATGCTGTAAGGACCAAGTTCCTACCACCAGCTTGTCCCTGCAAAGGCATTTGGTTAAAACCTGTGCTGGGTCCTGCTCAGAACAAGTGGATCAGGATTGCCATGCAGAGCGCAGCTGCTGTGGCAGGTTTGCACCCTGCATGAACAAGCAGTGAGTCAGCAGGCTGTACCAGAGCTTTTATGCTCCTTTCCACCTTTTGAAGGTTTCAGTCACACTCCCTGCAGCTGTTTGCACTTCTGCACTTTAAAAGCATCTTTTTGAGCTCAGCTGCCTAGAATTCCCAGCTGGGCTTTCTAAATACAAAAGGAAAAGGCTGAAAACAGCAACCGTTGAGTACTGAACACAAATGGCAGCTCCAGATACAACATACACCTGTTGTTGAGAAGAAAGAAAACAAATGTGATGGAACTTGTAGGAGAAACCTGAGGACCACCAGTGGTCCATCATGGACAAATTTAAACTGTGCCCTGTGAGTAATTTCCTGAAGCCCTCCTTGTCTTTTGAGCCATCATTACTCCTAGCTTCTCTCCTTACCTGCTTTCATCCCTGCCACTCTGACTCCCCTCATCTGTTCAATAGGAAAGGAAACTGGTTCCAAAATAAAGAACTAGGTAATATACTAATAAAGCCAGCAGACACAAAGAGCCTGCTTGCTTAGTTATGGGATAGCAGCCCCCCGCCTTCCAATAGTAAGTCTCCCTCTTGTCTTTAGCAGGTCTCATAATGCTTGCAAAGGAGATTTTTTTATCATGATTTCAGTTTTCTAGGCAGAGATGGTGTGACTAGGCTTCCGATGGCATACTGCTGTCACCTCCACAGCTTTTGTTTCCTTCAGTCCTAGATTAGCTTTGTGGCTCTAAGTTCCTTCAGACATTGGCTCTGCAGAAGGTTTTGAAGGTCTCCCCTTGCACCGCACCCTCAGATTTCTCATCTTGCTTTCAGTGGGGAGGCCAGTTCTGCCTGTGAATGGGCTTTAAAGCAATACCTGTGAGAAAAGTTTTTCTTCCTGGTCTCTGCTTGGATACTTGAGGCTGGCCCATTGCCAGCATGCTGAATTGCTGTGTGTCATGGTTTAAGCCCAGCTGACAGCTAAGCCCCACACAGCCTCTCTCTTACTCCCCCCACGGTGGGGTAGGGGAGATAATTGGAAGGGTAAAAGTGAGAAAACTCGTGGGTTGAAATAAAGTCAGTTTAATAGGTAAAGCAAAATCTGTGCACACAAGCAAAGCAAAACAAGGAATTCGTTCACCACTTCCCACCAGCAGGCAGGTGCTCAGCCATCCCCAGGGCAGCAGAGCTGTGTCACACCTAACAGTTACTTGGGAAGACAGATGCCACCACTCCAAATGTCCCCTCCCTTCTTCCTTCTTCCCCCAGTTTTGTATAGCGAGCATAATGTCATACAGTGTGGAATATCCCTTGGGTCAGTTGGGGTCAGCTGTCCTGGCTGTGCCCCCTCCCAGCTCCTTGTGCCCCCCAGCCTGCTCGCTGCTGGGGTGGGGTGCGGAGCAGAAGCAGCTTTGACACACTGTAGGTGCTGCTGTTTCCAGCACAAATCCAAAACAGCCCCCCAAGCTACCGTGAAGGAAATTAAGTCTATCCCAGCCAAAACCAGCACATTCTACACCTAACTACAGAGCAGGTTAATAATGTTACACCGCATGCCCACAGCTACTGTTGTACAGAAGATCTTTTGCTTAGCGTAGTGTTCAGGTTCTATTAAGGTGTACATTAATACCCTATGTAAAAAGGATTCTGAATTGCCTGAAAACTAGCATTGCAAGATTCAGAAAACCTACATGGCAGGATACGGTAGGCTTCAGTAAACCTTTTAATAGTCCTTGGCTAAAAAAGCAGCATTTAGTATAGGTCATAAAAGTAAACACAAATACGGCACATCCAATTACTGTGGAAAATCAGACATCAGAGTGCAAGATGAAGGCAGTTGTACGTGAATGCCTGACAAGAAATCTATTGAACATATTAAATTATACACCTCTCCCAGAATAGCTTGAGTTTTGAAAAGAATATAGTGCAGCAGTACTCAATCAAGAACAAAAATACAAGCCTGGTGCACATCAGACTTGGGACGATGTACACACAAGGACTACCTTGAAAGTGAGAAAACAGCTTTGAACTTCACAGCATGCCATTACGCAAATACACATGCATGCAAATTATAAAGAAATCTCTCACTGAAGTGAAGCAATGTGACAGCCACCCTCCACCGTAAACCAGGACACAGGTGATGGAAATAGAAAAGGGAGGTAGGAAGAATAAAGGAGCACAGACTCGGCACCCAGGGGCTGTGCTGGCCAACTCCAGATGTAGCTAGCGGTGCTGCTAAAGGGACCTGAGAAGACACAATGCTAGTGTCATATCCAGCCTTTTCTAGTCACAGGCCACTGGGTACCCCACAGAGCATTTACTCTCCAGAATACTTGCAGGACTCTCTGTTGCAGACTTAGTAAAGTCCCAAAGCCAGGAAAGCAGGAAAAATCTACAGCTACAACTGCATTGAATTCTAGGTCTGTGCAGTAGTAGGGTGGTGGTTAATAAGTGATGCTTTCAGGAAGCAGGCTGCAGCCTGTGCTGCAGAGGAAGGAAGTTTCCTCCAGATGCCAACCAGGAGTGTGTCCCAGGGTGTGCCAGCAGAAACACAGAGAGAATTCAATTCATTGCTGGGCATGGTTTTCTGTTCCAATATTGTGTGGGGAACCAGGGCCAGAGAGGTGCAAATAGGTACTCTTTTTATTTATTTCCTGTGGTGTAAAGTGAGTGCCAATTCTAGCAGAGTGTAGGCAGGATGGATGTGTCCCAGACAATGGCAACTGGCTGATACAGAGCTTGTAATTCTGTAACACCTCGCTCTGTTGCCTCAACTCTAGTAATTAACAATTTACTCTCCAGAAAATTAAATCGGTTCTAAATTTATGCATGGGAACAAGATAGCAATAACTTCCTGAGCAGCTTGGGAAAGTGGAGTTGGATTTTGGTTTTCTGGTCTGATGAGAAAGGTTAATGAATGTTGTACATCCATATTAAAATAGTTGAGGGGAGAGTGAGCAGCTGGCGACAGCAAGGGTGCCTGGAGCCAGAGGAAACAGCGTTACTTGCTCTGTCACTGCCTTTCTGTGTGACCTTGCACATTCTGGGAATTTTATCTATCACATCTCCATATATACCTTAATATCTCCAGGTATGTATAGAGCTTTAGTACTTAAGGCATTATAGATGTGCAAAGTATTAAGGTGTGGAAGGGCTTCAACAGGAAAGGGGAAGATACCCTTTTTTAGGTAGTTTCCATACCAAACACAGAATATCTGTTTGCTTTTGATTATTTTCTCATGACTTGTATGAAAGTGAGCTGGCAGACTGCAGTGTGGGCATAAGGCAGCAGAGGCACTGCAATACCAGGCTCTTGCGGACCCAATTGATCCATACATCTGCCCCAAGGCAGCTTCTGGCAGCTGTTTCCTGACTTGTTCAAAAAAACATCCCATCTCAGAGGCTCCTCAGTCTTTAGGCAATTTGTGTCAGTGCTTCGTTACCTTCTCCAGGGGAAAGCTTTTTCCTCCTACCAAATTGATTCTTCCTTGCTAAACTTGAAGTTTGTTACTTCTCTCATCCACCAAGGACATGTAAAATAGATTAACTTCTTCCTCTGTGCTGGACTTTTGTGTACTTATAATCTCTTCTTGGTCTTTTCTTTCCTGAGCAACCTCAATTTGTTTAGGTCTTGTTTATTAGACTATTGATCATTCTCGCTGCTCTGGACTTCTCTTTAATTGGCTTATATCTTTCTGGGTGTGCATGACCCAAAATTGGATCTTGTACTTCAGCTGAGGCCTTGATAGTGTGGAGAAGAGTAGAAGGGCTATTTCATTTTTCTTCTAAGTTATCTCTGTGTTTCTACTTCTAGAAAAGCATTTGCCTGATTTTTCTAACATAAAGGTCTTGATTCTTTATAGCTTCTGAATTTCTTTATGGAACTTTTTTTATACCAGTAGAACTCTTTCCCACCCTACATTTGTGCAGATGATTATTCTGACATAGGTATAGATTTCTGCATTTGTTCTTATTGAATAGAAACCTGGGTTTGCTTGTTTTCAGAATTCAGCTTTTAACATATTTTTTAAAATTACATTTGCTCTTCAGTTTTCCCCCTTTCCCAGCTTGGTATTATTTGCAAATCTGGTAAGTACACTAATTCATCTGCCATTCATAATGATTGATAACATGCCTAAAACAGCCCCCCGTGAGGCTCAGGTTTATTATATCTTCTATTTTGAGAATGAACCTTTGATACTACTCTGAGTATTTTTTCAAGTAGTTCTGCATCCACTCCCTACTATTTTCATCCAGACTGTGTTTTCTTAGCTTATATACAAGAAAGTGAGATGAAATACTGTGAAAAGCTTTAGAGAAATCAAGATGTGACACAAAATCTATTGTCTTACTATTGAAGGAAACAAGATTGATTTGACACCAATTACTCTGAACAGATTCAGTTGGGCAGCCACTCATTTTCTTGTGATTTTCTCTCTGCTTACCAATTGTTTGGTTTTATTTGTTTCTAGAAACTGCAGCTAAGCTGATGGATATCTAATTCCCTATCTCCTCATCCTCCGCCTTTTGCAAAGACAGAAAGTGTATTTATCTTGTTTCAGTCTTCTGCACCTCATCCGTGTTCTTCAACACTGGGTTGCCAATAACTGCTAACAGCCATGAGATTTCATCAACCGAGGATGGATATCAGGCCAGCCAATTTCAAAACATCTGGCTCATCTAAGTACCCTCTAAATTCTTCCTTCCTTATTAAAAAATAGAGACCTATGTTGTTGATTTTATCAGTTTCCATATTGGTTAGAATCCACTCTGAAGGACCCCTTTTCTAGGTTTTTTTTTTTCCCACATCCTATGTGAAAAAAAAATTACTGAATTCTACAACCTTGTTGGTGTTATCGTGCTTTTCCCAGGCATGTCTGTGCTTTTTCCAGGCATGTCTGTATATTACCACTTCCTAGAGGCTTCTGTCATCATTGCTCAAGGACATTTCTTCCCATGCAAAAAAAAGATGCATTCCCCTTAACTTCCTGATTTGACAGTCTATATTATCAAACTCTATTTTATGGTAGGAGCCAAGGTTTCTTTTTATCCCAGCTAGCACCTTCTCCTACAGTACGAATTTCAGGTGTTCATCTGAGTAAGTCTTCCTGTTGATTTCAGAAACCAAATACTTTCAGCAATCAAATAATTCCCCTCTTTACAGCTCTCATGACATCAGGCCAGATTACCTTCTTCAGAGTACTTGGAAAAGCTGCATGCAAACTGCCGGCCACTCAGCCCTGGCTGCTAGCCTGTTGTGTTCCTCCTGTTCTTCTGAAAGGCACAGACACAGTCAGTCATCTCATGCTTTTATCCTTGGTGACCTAAAGACTCTTACAGTGACAGCTGCACAGGCAAAAGCAGGAAATCTCAGTGGAAGAGGAGTGGTAGAGTTAAAAAGAAAGGTATAAAATCCTTCCCGGCAGTTGTGAATTAACATTCTCATCTGGGAGGTACTTTCTAAACCCTGCACGGTGTATTGTTTGTTAATAACCTAAAGCAGGTTTGATTCCAGCAATGTATTTTAGCAAACAATGCTATATCTTAGCTTTTTTGTATCTTTATGCAGGGTGATGAAGGAGGAAGGCATTCTGCATTTATTTGGAGCACAAGTGGTTTTGAAGGGAACAGCCATGTTGAGAGGGATGAGGGGAGCTCACTGAGGGCTGCTGCTCACGCTGACCTCTTCCACAGCCCATGGACAGGCTGAGCCAGAGGTTGAGCCTTTGAGGAGGGGAGATGCTGCTGAGCACTGCGCCTGGCACTGTGTCCCCAGGTCTGGCCCAGACCCCAGCCCTGTCGTGCCTTGGGGTTTTTCCCTTTTTAAATGACCTACCTTTGAATATCAGTGCATATTGCACTTGCAGCTTTCTATTAAACCATGGTGAAGAAGGAAGCGGCACTGGCAAGTTATGCTCTGGTTGCTTATGCCTCCTTTGCCATGTTCATTCTCTCTTAACTAGCTCTACTCCAGTTGATGTCTCCTCATGTGGAAATACTTCCATGCCTTACCTATTTCTGTTGCTAGTGTTCGGACCTTTTCAGTTTCCTTCTGGGATCTTGATGTACGACCCGGTTTTTAAGCCTTATTAAGGGTTAAGCACTAAATGCCTTTGAAAAATTGTACATAGATTCTTTGTGCAAAGTTTTATCCGTGAGTAGAGTAAGGACAATATTGTGCACCTTTAAGAAGTTGCTGAAGATTAATGAAACACGTTTGTAAAGCACTTTAAAAGCTTTGCATATTGTGTTACTTCTTGAAGTGCAGATTACTGAATGCTGTTTGAAGAGATAACTAACAAACTGAATGCTACCATATGCAGTATTAATTGCACATGCAAATACAGCAGGCTTCATTATAGGATTCAATGGCATTTACTGAACTCTGTGACACATCACTATAACAGCATGCTTTTATTTGAAGTAAAAGAAATTAAATGAATCCAAAAATAATTTGGGGATATCTTTAGCCAATCTTTCCTTTACTTTGAAATAGTCAATTAGCCACCATTCAAACGTTACATCTTACCTGCCATCCTGTACCAGAAAATGTTAGAAGTCAATAGGTGCTTCTAGTTGAAAAGAAGTTTCTGGCAAAACTTTCTCTTCTGAAAGATGACACCAAACTGAAAAGGGTAGGATATATCACCAGCTGATTTTCTTCACGATAGGAGAATGTTAAAAAAAAAAAAAGCAATCACTTGCTGGGTTTATTTCCTTTATTCTGGACCAAGAGGTTGCCTGTAGCAGCAGAGCAGATAAAATCTCGGTCTGCGGTGTCCTCACTGGCTCTGGAGGTTTGTCAGTGAGGATGAAGGACAATGGACCCCTGAGCTTGCACGCAGTGAGCCCCAGGGCTCTGTCTGGAGACAGCTCATGGGGGAGGATAGTGGGGGAGCCGGCCCTCAGGGGACACACCAAGCAACCACATTTGGATGTTTCACTCCCAGGCAATGACATGAGTGCAGATCTGAGCTGCAGCCTTTGTGCATGGGTCTGTTTCAAGAGCGGTTCTGCAGTTGTAGAGAAGAGCTTGCACAGCCACCTGCAGCATGAAAGATGTAAGCGGAAGGAAAACCTTAGTCAAGACCTACAGGAACCAGAAATCAGAAGACCAGCTGGAGAGAGTTGAGTAGAAATGTGAGAAGACTGAAAGGACATTTGAGGAGGTGTGAAGGGAAATGAAACATGGCAGGAACTGGAAGTACCATGACGTTCTGGGGATTGCAAGGGAAAGTGGCTAAATGATGCTGAAGGAGAAAATGAAGTGACCTTGAGTTAAGCTGAGAAGGTTAATTCAAAAGTACGGATGTGATGTTGTGGCTGGAAATGGGATATTCTGGCACAGTAGCTGGAACTAGTGCTGTGATGACAAATTTCTGCTGCAAAGAAAACCTTTCTAAATAGAGGTCATACCAAAGTACCAACCTGTCTCTTCTTTACTGGAACCAGTCTGCAGTATTTGCAGAACTGACTTGCTGGTCAAAGGGGGGAAATAACAAATGGCTTATTTTAAGTGTTTAAGAGGTTGTAATGGCTGCAGCTTTACAGCTCTGCTAATTTATGGGAAGGGATGAGATGCAGGTTCAGTAGCAGTTGGTGACAGCTCTTCACGTCAAATGTTTCCTGTTAAGCAATGTAGCAAAATTATACAGAAACAGAAACAGCGTGTATGATTTAGAGTTGTATGTTACCACATCATTCTTAGGGCTCTTTTTCTGCTGTTTACGTTTAAAACAGAAAGTGTGCTTCCCGCTTTGGGATTATTTGTTCTCCCAACTATATCAAGTTTAATTGCTCTTCTTTGAACCATGAGACAATGCAGTATTTCAGAGCTAACATTCTTTGTAAATCCCGTCACTCATTTCACTCACTGAGAATTGATATACTTAGGCTTAGTATATTGGAAATGAAGCTAGGTAGCAACTCCATTCTGAAAATCCTTGTCACCTATGCCTTTTCATAGTGAAGAGCTATGTTTTCAGACCAAGGCACGATCTTTCAGGGTGGGTTATTTTTGGACTGTATGACTTGAGATACTTCAGACCTGTATTTCAGAGGCAGTGAGGGCACCCACTCCAAGATGCATGTTAGTGTGAAAGCTGCACTGCCATGAAGGGTTGTGTTGGCAGAGGCTTGGTTCCTGCAATTCAGGGAGTAGCTGTACGGGTAGCACAGCTCCGAGTGCGCATCGTTAGACATTGCCCTTCACCTTGGGCTCAGTACTGCTGTGAGCACAGCCAAGTTGGACAGCAGGCAAAACTTCTGGCTTCAGCTGCAAGTGTAGATGCATGGCTGGGAGTGGGGAGAAGGAAAGCCCAGGTAAGTCACAAGAGAAAAGGGGGTATCCTGGCTTTAGGTGTTCCTAGACCTGTGAGGAGTTAGCAGGGTGTGGAGGAGGTAGTTTGAGGATTTCAATGGCTAAGATCTAGCAAGTAGTTAAGGAGCTAAATGGGAGGCAATATCAAAGAATCTAGAAGAGGGAACCTTCAGACAGGAAGATCTGCTAGAGAAAAATCTGATCTGGGAGCTGGAAGGCAACACTGTGCAGAGATTGTGGGGAAAACCCACCATATGAGGGAACAGAAGGGGAAGCAGGGGACCTGCTGGGGTGGGCAATGGGGAAGCCCATGTCACCCAGCAGTGAAAGGTGCCATAGGTATGAGACAAGAGAATGAAGACTACAGTGCCCTCAGAAGAGTGTTTGATTTCTGAACCTTGCTAACCTGTAACATTTGTGTGGTGTGCTGTGTGACACAATCCAAAAGTTTGCATAAATTGTATAACCAGGCTCTCAGAAAGTGAGAAAACATTATAATTAAATTCACTAGCAGAGCTTTAATTTAGTGCCCTGAGCAAATACTTCATAAGCTAACCCATCTTTTCTTCCCCATGCAGTCCTTCTATTGCACAGCAAGATGTTGCCTCCTTAATTTTCTAGGACTTTTTACAGAGAAAACAATGTATTTTAACCCTACCCATGATCAAAATCATACTGGCTTTTTTTTGTCTTGAGACTTTTTCTCAGTTTCTCATTTTTTATGGTAACCTGATGCAGGCACATATCCTTAATAATCACAGCTGTAAACAATTAAAAACACAGTCTGATAAAGGGAGCATGTCAGATGAAGGTTGCAAGGCACACATGTAATATGGCTGTCTTCTAAGCTACTAGTGTCAGCAACTACTGGTAGAGAAATACAATGCTGCAGCTATAGGTCTCTGATTTTTATCCAACTCAAATAATAAGAATTACAAATTATTCCATTTACTATGTGTTTGACCGGCTACAGATGCGTCTGTGCTTCATTTCCAATTTCACTGCTGGATCATTAAGATTACACTAACATCTTTGAATGGTGAAAACAGCTTAATTAAACTAGAATATTCCCTCAAATGTAAGTTGCATGCAAATATGAAAATAAATTAATGATTTTTTGTGTTTTTTTAGGAAGATGTTGTGCATAACAATTAATTGGCCCCATGAAAGTCTTGATGTTTTCTTTAAATATCATTTTGAACAGATTATTAACAAAAATTGTGTGTGTCTTTTGAGGTCACTTATCATTTGCAATGATTTGACTGGTGTAATAAATAAGCCAGTACAGGCCCTGTGCAGAAACTCCTGAAGTAATTTGTCAGCATTTATATATTATAGATATGCCCAGGTAAGATTTAGTTGAGTTTTAAACTGACCTTAAGATGTTATAAAACGGGCAGTCGACACTCAGATTAGTTCCCAACTTCTGATGTGATTTAATCAGGCTTGGTTACAAATGTAGGCTGGGACAATAACCTTTCATTTTCACTCATGCTTTCAGTTCCTCTAGATTAGACCTTCTGGAAGGCATTCCTAAAGGTACTGTTTGATGTAATGCTTTTTCCAACTAATTTGCTATTTAATTGTAGGGTAATAAAATGTTTGTCACCTTTGAAATTTTCTAAGGTAAGTTTTCCAGTTCATATTACAAAAACTGTAGATGAGTGTCATGTGCCAGAAGGCGTTTGTTGTGAGGGCTGGTTATTTGACACTATTCTTAAGATAATTTTGAGTAGCTTTTTGACCTTTTATGAAGTTTCTTACTCAAATGTTTCTCTTATCTCAACTTCCCTTTAGGAAAAAGAAAACAGGCAGATGAATTCTACCCTTCTCTGTACAAAGTCAAAGAAAACATGTTGATTCTTTGCCATAAATAAACTTTCACTAAATAAGCCTTTCCACTAAGTCGTCTTGGTTCTGCAAAGCCATTGACTAGATAATAGCTGAGGTTCCCAAAATTATTCATGTCTCTTTGACAGTCAAAATACCCTAGTTGCTTTAAATTTTTATATTTATATATATATATAATATATATATATATATAGTTGGAGAAATTATTTCCACCTTGTCAAAAGGTCTTTTTTTCCTAAAGTATTTATGCAGCTTAAACCATAGATAGAGAGATTCTAAGAGATTATTTAGAAACCCATAATTTCTTTTCTAACTATACGCCTCAGTTTCTTAGGGTAGTTTCAAACAATATTAAATATATTACAAGATGACCTGTAATCCATAGAATTTATGTATGGCTTTAAAAATATTGGCAAAGCCTAAACCAAATCCTTTATTCATGTGGCATTAAACAGAGTGACTGTGAAAATATGCTTCAGGAGTTTCTGTCCTTCCTGAGTGTGCATGGCAGGAAACCACTGAAATTGCAATGAGGAAACTGCAATTGATAGACCTTCCTGATACCTTGGTCCTTAGAGAACAGTGAAGAAAGTAAAAATAAATGCACCTCACTGATCTGGTGTTATTGCATGTCTGCCCGAGCTGCTCTGCTCACTTCTCCCCTCAGTACCTTCCCGTCCTTGCTCACCTGCTGACCATTTCAGTGGAGCCAGGTTTGCCCTGCACTGTCCAAAGCTTGAAGTGAAACCTGAATATTAGTGGGAGAGTCTTAATAGTTTAAAAATTCTGTATAGTACTAGGCAAATAGGTTTTTACTAGAAAATTTAATAGATGGCTTTTGAAAATATTAAAGCATTTCATGATGGCTTTTAAAGAATGGTTTAGAAATTATGTTTTGCTTAAATACTTAAAGCACTTCAGGGAAAAAAAGAAGGGGGGGGGGCGGGAAAGCAAATGAAAAAAACCCAAACCACTTCTTTTCGGCTCTAGACCTTTCACATCTTTTCTAGAGCCTTATTCAGGGTAGCAGCAGAGACCGCCCTGACACTTTGTGTTCTGCAGCGTAATGGGCATTTCCTGCTCCCCTCAATTTATGGCCCTTAGCAACACTTATGTAAGAAAGATGAGCCAACTCATTAAAAGCAGAATTTTTTAAAGGTTAAGGTCCAGCCTTCTGTCTGGTGAGGTGGTACATTTCCAATTGCTGATTTATGAGAAAGACTTGAAGACGACCAGAAAGTCCTCCATCATTTATCCACTGTCCTGGCAGACTGGGGAGGTGCCGGCAGGCTGGGGGGAGACACCATGCCGCCTGTCTACAAGAGGGGCAGGAAGGAGGATCCAGGGAACCAGAGCCCTGTCAGCCCGACCTCGGTGCCGGGAAGGTGATGGAGCAGACCATCCCGAGCACCATCACACGGCACGTGCAGGACACCCAGGGGATCAGGCCCTGCCTGACAGCCCCAATCTCCTGCTACGAGCAGCTGCCCGGCCTGGTGGGCGAGGGAGAGGCTGTGGCTGGTGTGTCCTGGGCCTTAGTGAAGCCTCTGACACCGTCTCCCACAGCATCTCCTGCAGCCACCGGCTGCTCATGGCTGCCCGGGGGGCTCTGCGCTGGGGTCAAAGCTGGCTGGGCGGCCGGGCCGGAGAGCGGTGGGGAATGGAGTCACATCCCGCTGGCCCCTCGAACCCTGGCTTCGGGTTTGGGCCCCTCACGGCCAGAGGGACATGGAGGGGCTGGAGCGTGTCCAGGGCCAGGCATGGGGCTGGGGAAGGGGCTGGGGCACAAGTGCTGGGAGGGGCGGCGGGGGGAACTGGGGGGGTTTAGTCTGGAGAAGGCTCCGGGGGGACCTTATCGCTCCCCACAGCTGCCTGACAGGGGCTGTAGGCAGGGGGGTCGGTCTCTGCGCCCAGGTAACAAGTGACAGGACAAGAGGAAAAGGCCTCAAGTTGCAGCAGGGGAGGTTTAGGTTGGATATAAGGAAAAAGTTTTTCACCAAAAGGGTGGTCAGGCACTGGAACAGGCTGCCCAGGGAGGTGGTTGAGGCGCCATCCTTGGAGGCATTTAAAAGACATGTAGATATGGCACTTAGGGACATGGTTTAGTGGTGGACTTGGCAGTGCTGGGTTAACAGTTGGACTCAATGATTTCAAAGGTCTTTTCCAACCTACATGATTCTATGAATTCATGCTTGGTATGCCTGACATCTCCTGATTGGGAAGAACCTGGAAAGGCAAATGCTTGTCTAGGATTATTTGGGGGTTTTTTGGGAGAGTCCTGTAACAGGGGATAAAGCCTAACAGCGGTATCCAGTGGGTGTCGGCAACATCAGGAACCCATTTGTTTCCTCTTCATTGCTGTGGTGAAAATGGTTGAGTAGTATGAGCCACTGTCTGTTACTGGAAATACATTGTTGTTCTGAATATGTATTTAGGGAGATTGTAGCTCCTCTTCTCTTTGCTTTTCTTAAATACACCAACCGTGAAAAAAAAAAAAAAAAGAAACGATACTGCCTCTTCATCAAAAATTGCTGAATTTCCCTGACTGTGATGGGTTGGCCTTGTCCAGCTGCCCACCCAGCCACGGTCCCAGTCCCCCTCCTCGCCCTACAGCGTTGTTTCTCACATGTTTTTCCTCACTCCCAGGCAGCTTTTTGCCCTTCCTCGAAGCAGCTTCCCCAGGGGCGCCACCAGCTCCGCAGAGAGGCCCAGCTGTGCCCAGTGGAGGGGCCACTGCGGGGCCGGCAGGAACCAGCAGGAACCGGCAGGAACCGGCTCACCTGCAGCCCCGCTGCCAGCGCCTGGGCACTGAGAGGCATTTCAGTTTCTGTGTCCCCTACGGAATTCAAAAAGCATTTCTGCCTTATGTCCTGGGAAGAATGTACTCCTGTGGTGGCTGAAACGGGAAGGGTGGGAGAGGGAAATCAAACAGCTCCGTGCAAGGAGCTGCCACCACCCTGGCCCTGGCCTGGCCTGAGGACAGACGGGTCAGAGGGCTCCTGGAGAGTCAGATGTCCCCGCCTGGAAAAAACTTGGGAAAATACAGTGAAGAAAAGCTTTGATCTAGAAGAAGGTAGGTCGAAGAGGTTTTCAGTTGATTCTGGGTAGCAATGGCTTTCGTTATTTTAAAGGTAGTATAAATGTTTTGTATCTCAGTGCTCATTATAAACATCACATAGAATAATGTGAAATTCATGACATATAATGCTGGAAAGAAAATTCAGTTATTCCGAATGAATTCCCAAAATTCCCAATCAAAAAGTTTGCCACCAATTTCCTCAAAAGCAAGCTACTTTTCCAAATTTGTCTTAGTTTTTAACCAAAAGAGTTTTGCTTGAAGAATGTGTAATGGGTTGTAATTGTATTGTAATAACTTCTAAATGAGCAATCTATCATTCCACGTGAACAAAATCTCCAAACCACATTTATCTCTTTGACTTGAGAAAAGATGTGAGGATTGAAAGTCTCTGAGGTGATGGGATTCAGCTCGTAGGGAAAAGCCTAACACCAACTTAAAAAACAGTGAAAACTGAGGTCAGTATGGGATTCCGCAACAAGCTACCTGGATTTCTCTTATCACGTTTTACATGAAAATACTTGCTTTTCTAACAACAGAAACTAACTGAAAATTATGCCATTCAAGATTTTTTTCTTTTATATTGTCTGTACCATGTTTTTAAACTCAGTTCAGTTGTTCCTTTTCTCTGAAGGTTAGTCCTAAATTGGGGAAGTATGTACTGCCAGCATAGACCTGTAAAATCTAATCCACTCAATTAAAACATGTATTTTACTGTTTTCTCAGTGAAAGTCTGGCTTTCACCCAGATACATTAGGCTTAAATTTTCTTCAATAGTGTGAATAAAATATCTGTTGTTTTTAATGGTTTGCTGCAAAGTCTGGTGCCTGTCATCCCTTCTGATAGTGTAAACTGCTCTTTACTTCAAGAATTAATTCAAACAAAGAAGTGGTTCTTACAATAAAGTTGATTCCAGCTACTTGTCTTGCCATGAGCTGTAATACATGCACTATTGGTGACAAAATCTGATCCTAAGTGAAGAAAAAGTCTAAAAACTTGGGGTTTAGACTTGATGTTTGTTTAGTCATGGGTGAAATTTGTGTAGCATAAAAGTAAAAGCTGGGATTATGAAAGCAGACAAGGAAATTCACCCATGTCAATTCCATGTATTTTAATGAGTTGGTAACTAAACCCTAACTCATGTTGGCTTGGCAGGCTTTAATATCTGTGTGTAGAGTACTTAGAGCATTTGGTAGTCGCTGCTATAATCACCATAAATTAACACTTGTTGGAAGTTTGCTCCTTAGCTGGGTTTAATGCAAGACTTCACCCATTTGGCTGAATTTTATTTTTTTTTTTAGGTTTGTGAGGTTTGTTTTTCTTTGGCACTACCACAAGTACTTTGAAAATTTCAGTACTGTTTGTAAGACCGGTGGGGGGATGCATCACTTACATGTTATTGCCTTTTAGTTGGGGGTGGGGAGGCTCATCTTGAATTTTGAAGGAGAAATGGTCAATGTTGGATATTCCTCCAACACCCAAGCTAGGAACTGTTCAATATTGCATATTCTCCCCTTCTGCCCTGGTTTTCATACCCAGGGAGTCTGGTAATGGTTTAGTGGTTTAACTCAGTGATAGTCCTTTAACATTTCAGAAGCAGAAGAAATTATTTGTAAATTGCTGTGTTCTTCAGATACAAGTATCCAAGAAATCATCTTCCTGATTTAATATCCCCCAGTACCCAAAGAAACAAGCCGTTTAGGCAACCTAACATGAGTATTTGTAGTGCAGAGAACACACAGATGCCTCTTTTTGGATCCAAGTTTTCTAACAGCCTAATTTGTAAATGAGCTTTCTGTGTATTCACACACTCCTAGTAATTTGGCTCACCGACCTAAGGAAATGCAGTCATCCAGCTGTGAATAGTTTCCCATACTTTCATGCTTCATTTCCAGGGAAAGAATCATGTCTGAGCAACTTAAGGGGAAAGAGCTGCTGAGGCATATAAATACATCTATTATAAACACTGCTTCTTAGAAACGGGCCTGTGTCTTGGTGAAGTTTTGCTATGAGCACTAGTGGTTTCTGCAGAAAGCAAATCTAAATGGGGCGTGCAAAGGTCTGCAGATAGGAGCAGAGCCTCCTGTGTGGAGTGAAGGTTACGCATGAGCAGAGGTATGGTAAGTGTGTGTGCTTCCCTAATGTGATTAAAAATAACAAATGCTAATCTGACTTACCATCTGGGGAATGTGCAAATGCCATACAAAAATATCTGTATCTGAAAGTGTGTGATCCGTGCACAGTTGGATATGTAGATAGAGCTGCTGTTAAAAGACTGAAGCTTTGGGTAGCAGTGGATCTATTAATATAATAATACATTGATGTGTCGTTATCTGCTGTCATAATCTATTAACACTATGATTTCTTCTCCTTTGTGCTGTCTGTGTCTGAGATTAGTTTGTTTCAGGGCTGAACTGTGATAGAGAGGAAAGCATTGCACTGGGGTTGAAAGGAGTTGATGAATTCAGCTGTGGAATTGGTGTTTCGTTTTTTCTATTGAGACATTTATGCAGCAGAATGGTCAAACTCATTCATAAATTTGACACCTTTAAATAACTAGTGTTAGCCAAAAATAAACTACTGAAGTGACATACACACAACACATTTCATTCAGATTTATTATAGAAGTTAAAGTAGTTCACAGAATAGTAAGAGTTAAGTCTAGGCAGGTACTTAAAGAAACCCATGAGCTGCATTTGTGGAGCCTGAGGAGGAAACTCCTCTCCCAAGAGGCTGGAGTGCTGCTCTGGTTTAGGGGTGAAATTCCTTCTTTATGAAGCGAGACTTTAGTGTATTCCCTGTTTCCACGAGCATGGATCTCACCCCAAGAGGTACTCTGGTCCAGACCTCTTCTAGCATCTTTGGTTGGGGTTCATCATGTAATAGAGATTGCTTTAATGTTCACAAAGCCAGAAAGCAGCCCTGGTGTCTGCTGGCAAGAGCACTGCAAGGATAACTTAGGTTTAGAAACCTGAGACCATGGGAAAGCAGTATAAACTTGGGTTTGTGAGTTCTTGATGAACACCAGGATTGCTCGTCCCCAAACATGAAACTCACTTCCAGGAAAGGCTTCATGGTAGTGAATGCTCATTGGAGGGAAGCGCCAAATTCCCAGTGGTACAGGGCCAGTACTGATTGTCATTCCCACCACCCTCCTGCTGCCTACACGGAGTTCAAAAGCACCTCAGAAGAGCCTGTCTCTCTGTTCAATGGAAAGGTTGGTCTATACTTAGGTTGGGAGTTCCTCTAAATACCAGATTACTAAAAATTTAAGGAGTGCTTAAATGCTTAATCCTGCTCCTTGACATCACTAAACTGAGATTTAAAAATGCTTTGCATGAGGATTTTGCTGCCATTTGAGCTATTTTGTGTGAAACCCTGTGATTACAGAATGATAATGTTTTGACACAGTGATAAAAGCCAGGAAATTCACCATTAACATTGGTGTTTCTGTTTCTCTTGCCTTTACTGCGTGACAGCTTTAGTGTAGGCAGTAATTGAACAGAAATGACAATAGCAATTAACTTATAACCTTCTGCTTCTGTACACATCCTAGCATTCATTCAAGAAAAAAATGGCCATTAGGAAAGTAAATGTTTGTGAGCGATCTCTAATAAAAATTCGTACATCTTGGAAAATCTGCTGTGAATATCAATATGACCAGGATTTTCATTTCCCTTGCAGATTTTGCCATTAAAAATACCATTAATCCCGTCTCTTTTCATTCCTAGTTCATGCCTTCTTTGTCACAGTAATTAGTCCGAAAACTGAAGTTTACATAATGTTCTTTATGAATTACTATGAATTGGCTAAATAGGCTATTTTGGCATTGATTTTTTTCCCCAAGAAGCCATTAAGGTTTTTGTCCATGGTTCATTACTGTTGTGATTAGCGAGGTGGGAAAAGAAATAGAAAACACTGATTTATGTTTCATGAATGACAACTTCCTATTTCTGGTTGCTCCATATCTGTGGTTTAAAGCCTGGTTTATTAATTAATAAGTATAATTTCTCTGCATCTTTGATCATTGATACCATCACACAGAATACTGAATATTTAAAAGTAATTTCCAGTTAATTTCTAGTACATACGTTGTATCACAAGTCACAGCATCACCTTACAAGAACTATGCTCAGTGATTAAATATATAAGATACTCACTTTCCAATTTGTGATGAATGTACTGGTAGTGAAAGTGATAGGTTTAACACTGATTTGAATTGATCAGGTGTCAGTATAGGCTATGAAATGTCTCCTAAAAGAGCTGCTGAAGAAACTCAAACAAAATGATTTTTTTAAATTATCCATATTAATACTTAGGCCTGAAAAGGAATAACCTGAAGTCTTGAATCTTTAAGAGATTTTATGGATTTCAGTACCTCTGAAAATCAAGTTATTTTATTGAAACAACTAATTTTGACCTACAATTAGCAGAAAAAAAATCCCCTCAAAACAAACAAAAAAACCCCTAGCCTCAACCTTGAACACCAGACAGCACCAGCTCCTTCTAGTTTATTGGTGGTTACTGAGGACCTGCTTGGTATGAAAACTGCTCATGTAGGTATTGGTTTCACATGCCTGTCAGCATCAGCACTTTCTACCAGTTCCTGCATCACAGGTGAATTTTAAGAGAAATCTATGTTTGCGGTAATGGACAGCAATTGTTATCTCCATAAAGTTTTCCTTTTCTGTACTTGTGCATCTGCTGCAAAAGCTTTTGATTCAAAGGAACCTATTTTGCTTTTTGATATAGCGTGAGCCCTGCTAAAATGAAAAGGTGTTACATGTGTGCTTGGTAGGAGCCTGGGGTCAGGCTGTTGCTCGCTGGCTGGGAGGGAGTGGGAAGCAGAGCCTTGTGAAGATGAAGGCTCCTTTGCCAGTGAGCAAACTGCCCATAACTCAGCCCACCTGTCTGTAGTTTATTTGCAGCTGTTTCCATTAAACCTGTGATATATATCCCAGGTTAACAAGCACCTGTATTGCAGTGTGTCTTAATGTGTGTTCTGGGGGTGTATGTTTTCCTCTGCAAAGTGCTGGAGTTATATTTACTAATGTTAGTCTTATTGTTGGGACTAACTTGTTGTGCAACATTTCTGCTTGAAAAAATGTGTTTGTGGTGGTTATGGCCCTTGTTAGGAGAGGGTTTTACTGCTAGGTGAGCACCTGAGCTGCATGCTAATGCACAGAAGACTGGGTACTAGGCAAGAAAAGAAAAGGCTCAAAGGGCTAAGTGTGTTGTCTCTCCACCCTGGCAGCCTTGAATAGCTTGAAAGAACATTCAGATGCAGTAGAGCTGTTTCAGGTATGTTTGTCTTCTTTATTTTCAAGTAAGACCATTTATTTAGTCTGTTTATTTCTGCAGATGTCTTCAAGCTAAAGATTTTCATGTGTGAGTTTTGATTTTTTTTTAAAGTCTGTTGAGTACTTTTGAAAACTTTTTTGTGTATTGCTTTTCTTTACTGGCTATTTAGTTGTAAATAGACTGGCCAATGGTTTTAGTCTAGCAAAAATATGGGTTTGTGTAGCTGCATGGGTAGGTCAGGCTTGCAGAGAGCAGGAGTGCTCTGAAGCTGAACTAAATGTGTTGCTTAGGTTTGATTCCCTGCTAGACTTCAGCTTGGCACAGAATCCTGGTGGACTGTGGACATTACTTCAGAGTAGAGATTGGTTGTCTAAGGCTGTGGAGTTGCTTTAGACTTGTGTGTTTTAAATACTGAGTTCTTGATTCAAACTCTTCTCACCTCTTAATGGAACTAAGAGGGCTTTGAGCAACTAGTTTGTAAATTATTGATAATAAGAAATCTGTGTTTCCGTTGTTTTGTTGTAGTAGAGGCAGATGTGCTGTGTCAAGGACTCCAGAGGAGGATGGCATGGCTGCATGGAGAGCTTGGCAGAGGCTTTGGAAGCAACAAATTCTAGGACAGGGTGGGATTTCCTGCTGTATTTCAGTCTTACAGGGCTTTTTTTTTCCCAATAAATGGAAATTCAGATTGGGGGGGGGGGGGGGGGCATCAGGTTCAAGAAGTTAAACCTGGTTCAAGTCATCTTGTTGTGGATAAAACTGAATTTTGTCAATGTGACGCTATGGTGTTTACTAAACTGAATTCTGTGGGGCCAGTGTGAGTTCTAGAGGGAGCTCAGTGGGTTCAGGGTGATAGAAGAGCTAGGGCATGAGGCACTAGTGCTTAGGCACGTTCAGCCTTGTTTTTCCCTCTACTTGTGACTTCCACATACCCACATCTGTCCATGTAGCCTCTTACTTCCAGTCAGTTTTCCAAGAAACACCCTCTTCTCCTTCCTCTGCAAAACCCAGCAGCCAAAGAAATAAAGGTGTTATTTGCACCATAACAAAAGCAAACGCTTCCATAAAGCAAGTGCTGATGGGCATCTAGCCCAGATGTGCTCTTTCTCACCTCTCTTTTCCCCAAAACAACCCTGTTAAGGAGGTGAGGGGCAGAAGTGGCAGAAGCACCAAGGAGCATATCACCTCTGCCTGTACCTCCTGTTCCTTTGCCGGGAAGGGACAGGCAGGAATGGGCTGCCCAGCCAGGGCAAACAGGGTTCCTGGGCCACAAGGACAGAGTAAGGATGATGGCATCAGCTCCGAGCTCTGGAGCAGCTGTTGGCATAGCAGGAGTTACAGGAGGCAGGATGCCTTCATCCTGGGTAGCCGTCTAAAAATTCCCTTTTCTTCCCCTGCTAGCAGGGACTGCTGCTTTATCTACAGCTCTGGTGACTGTCTCATTCCATAACAGCCTTTACTTCAGAGTGCTCCTCCTTGACAGGCTGTCACAACTTCATCATTACGGGTCCTTCACACCTGTGAAAAGTGACCTGCTCTCCTATTTGTGTATGAATTGTGTAATGCCCAAAGCAGACTGTTCAACACCCGCATTTTTATCTCTTGGACCAGTATTTTTCCTTGTTCAAAGCCACCTTATTCATCAGCACCGTTTGGCCACTGGTAAATTAGCATGTGGCAGCTCTCTCACAGATGGTTTAGGAGACAAAATAAAAAAAATCTTTATCTTACAGGGAAGTGTTACAGGACTGTGAATGGCCAGAAAATAATTATACACTTGAAATTCCACCAGGATACCAGCTGACTGTAGAAAAAAATTAGCCTCTTTGAGACTGGGAAGTTTAGAGACGGCCAAGTTTTCTCCTAGGCTAGGAGAGAAATTCTTATTTTTCTGCTCAGTTAATGGGGTGAATTGACCCTCCAAGGTATCAGATAAGTGCCACTGCTGGTGCAACACAGGGGGCAGAAGTGTGAGGATGGGGGGTTAGAAGGGAAAAAAGAGGCCTGTCCCTTTTGGCAGGGATTGTTAGTATACCTGTGAGTCCCACTCCAACACTGACTGAAACTGAATGGCTTAAAAGCAGGATTTAATCAAATCCACAGCGTGAGATGCAGGAGAGTCTGCACTTGGAAGGAAAAACCTTTCTGGTTTTCTATAGCACTGACATAGAGAGAAGTGGGTGTATTACCTACCTCTGAGTCTACATCAGTAACTCATTTGCCAAAGAGCAAGGGAGAAAGTGAGTAATGAAAGTTTATGGAGTATATTTTCTCCTCAATGTGCTATTAGCATTAATGGGAAATGCACTGAGAGTGAAGCGAATATGCCCCCTTGTGTGCTTAATGATTGAGCTCCCAGGTCACTGCTAAATCTCACACACTTTATGTGCTCCTCTACGCGATGTTACTACACTGTAATTTAAAAAGGGGTAAATTATATTGCTTACCTTAGTTAATTGCTGTCTGTGAAGCAATAGCACAGCCAAGAGCAGAGTGCATCAAAATGACCTGAGATTGATCTTTTTCTAAAAACAGAGCTACAGAGTATTCCTCATGTTACAGTCACTCAGGATGCAGTATTTAGAAAGCAGGTAATATTTGGTCAGAAGATCAGAGAAACTAGCTTTGGTGACACTTGCTTTCTCCTGAAAGCATAATACTTGATCACTGCGGTGGAGTTTTAGCAGGAGCAGAATACAAACTCCTCTGGAATTGTCTTTTCCAATACTGAGTGAGGTGTTTTTCTTTTGGTGCTTCTGTAAATGAAATGAGGAGAGCAGAAGCAAGGGGAGGGAGCATGGAAATTATATAGTGGTATGTACATAATTTGTTTGGGTTTTAATTTGGGGAAACTATAGGCCTTGAATGTATGTTAGTCCTTTCTGGATCTCACTGGAGAATAATGGTGTACAAAACTAAAGCATGGGTTTCTTACTGGGAATGAATGTAGAAAGAGGTCCATCCCCTCTAACTTCCAGTGTGGGTCCTGTTAATTCATGTTTAGGGTGGTGACATCATTGCCCTGTAACACTTAGATTTGGTGAACTCGGAAGGAATTTTGGGTGAGAGCCCTTATACTAGCTTTCCTGAGGGTTTTTTTGTTAGCAAAGAGGGTCTCATTCACTTGCAGAGATGTGACAAAACTTCTGGGAGCCTGTGCATGGCCACAGGGCTGTAGCCTGCAGGTGACCATCTTGCTCAAGAACCTGGCTGTGTTTACTTCCATGAATAAGATGGGGATGATAGAAATCAACCCAAAGCTGTGATTCCTGTCTTGAAAGGGCAGAAGACTTCCAGGCAGGAGGAAAGTTTGCAAGCAGGGGGAGCTGGTTAGCTGCTCTCTGGAGAAGGATGTCAGACCCTGCTGCTGATGTTGGAGGACACCACAGTTGTTCCTATTCCATGACATTAATAGAGGTTATGCCCTATTCCAGTGCTTGTAGGGAGACCTCTGGTGTGGTGGTGTGCAGTGATGAGGTAACTGGAGATTACAGGGCAGCCCGTGTGATGTACAAAGCCACCTTGTCCTGTTCAAACTCCATCAATTAACCTTTGAGGAACATGAAACGTGGTACAGGTCTGCAAGAATTTCCAAGCTTTGTCCCATTCCCTAAGGCAGTGTTTTCTGGGGCTGCACGTACAAGCAGAGAGTGTGTTGCTGCACACAGGATAGTTTGCCCTTCTGTTCCTGGGGCACAAAGCCAAACCTCCCCATTAAAAAGGGAGCCACAACATTTGCATCCTTCTCAGGCAGTGCGCAAAGACCTCAGCCTATGTTTCTAACCCTCATGAATACTGAATAGCTTTGTTATTATAATGCAGTGCAGCCAAAATGAATTAGTAATGCTTAACAATAAACATTGAGATTAATTTAGTTGAGGTTTGCTTTTTTTCAGAAAAGAAGTGATAATTGCATTTTATACAAGCACTGGCTCTTTTTCTCCCTCTGAGCACAGAGGAAGGACCTTGATGTTGTAGCTGTCAGCAGGCCAGGGCTGCTATAGCACAGGGGCTGCTTGGTGGGAGAGCCACTGCAGCCCAGAGTTCGGGCACTGTGCGTGCAGGCAGGTCTGTCAGCATGGCTGCGCCAGATGGCACGGGGCTCGTGGGCACAAGTGATAATAAACCCCATCTGTGATGTACAGTAGGCTCCTCTTGGTTATGCACACCCTGTGGTCTTGGTCAGCTATTAGAGACTCCTTTAATCATAGGCAGGCTCTGGAGAGCCTTCCCCAACACCCAGAATGTGAATCCTTGAATACCCCTGATGCAGCCTGCTGTGGAGCAGGGGGCTGCAGTTGAGCCAGATGAATTGGAAGAGTTTTCACCAAGTGACTTTACAGGAGCTGCTATAAGTGTTCTCCCCTTCCCTGAAGCACAAAAGGAAGAACTTGTTGGTCTGTACCACCACCAATAGCTCCCATGGCTCTGCCATCTAGAAAGAGAATGCAATCTTTTAAGAAAAGTGTGTGTGTATATGTGTAAACTCTCAAATTAACATTTGTTAAACCACTGCTGAATCATGACAATTGAAATATTACTGAAATTAAAAAAGAAAAATTGGGAAATTTGGTTCTGTTTCACTTAAACTGTTACAATGGTGCATGTCTAAATGTATGCCTGTGTTTATCCTTCCTCTGTTTTGTTTCTCTTGCTTCAAGTTTTTCTAAAAGAGTGTTGTTTTCAAATAATGAAACCTCAACATTTGCATCCAGACAGGGTCTGAGTAAATTTTGCACTTTGCCACTGTATGTATTCATCAGAATTACTGGCAAAGACAAGCTCCAGCTATTGCTATTCATACTCTCATAAATCTCTCCTTTAGATTTCCTGGATACCTTGATATATTTTAGTTGTTATTAGGTGAGCTACAGAAAAACAAACTTGTAAGTGGAAAAAGGTCTGGCCTAACCTTACTGTGATTTGCATATCCTAATCTAATCAAAGCTTTTGATAAATTTTTAAGATGCTCAGGCATGATAGACCTGTCCACCCTAAACTCTTAAATCACCTTTGTACAACTTCTGTTCTAAAGTAAGCCTCATACTTTATTGTGTGTATTCATAGCGAGAATGGTTCCTCGGTACTGCTAACAGACTCTCCTGCAGCGTTCGGCCCTGGTCAGAGAATGGAGACTATCACTTTGTGCTGCTAGAAAAATCAGGACTAAATCAGAGATGCATGCTCACAAATCTCCCTGAGGTTTCAGATGTGTTAAATTATGCTGTGTTTGCAGCAGAAGTAACATAATGCTGTAAAGCAGATGTGTTTTGAGTGCATTCAATGACTTGGAACATCATTTGAAACTTTATTGTGAAATCCCACATCTGGTCTAATAACTTAATTATTCCATGAACTCCTGGGCATCTGGGCTTTTATCAGAAAAGAAGGAAACTGGGTATCCAGGAAGTTGCTAATTAGAGTCATTTTTAGCTACCTTGTCTCTACTACATGAAATGTTAATAAGCTAGTTTCTGTGAATCTGTCATATATAAAATTGCTTAATTGCTTGCATTGTATGCTACAGAAATCACATTTTCAACCTAGAAATGGACTTTGATAACAATTTTTCTGCTGCTGAAAATACTATGAACGGTGCTTACAGTAGCTGATGGGGTGGTGGAGGAGCTCAGCTCTGGGAGGGGACATGGAGGGGAAGACTTCCTATCACCCTTGGGGACTAAGCTGGAGAAACCCTTAGAAAAGCTGGAGGTGGCCCTTCCCCACTTGCCACTGTTGGTGTGTCGCTCATGAAGAGGAAAACGCGTATCCTCGATGGAGAGAGAGGCTAATTGGAAAGAGCAAATGGAGAACCTTATGAAAGGAGTTGCTGCATGGGACTGGCTCTGGCTTGGCCAAAGCTGTGATGAGTTTAGAGCATGTCTTGGTGGGACTGTTAGGGAAAGGGTGGATTTGGCTTCTAGGGACTCTGTTGGTTGGCTCTAATAGAAGTGAGCAGAGTTAATGCTGGGCTGCAGTACAGCCAGTCTGAGAACTGACTCTAAAGCAAAGCCCCAGTGCAGAGCAGCCCTTAGAGGGCAAATCCAGTCCATGCTTTCAAAGCACTTAAATCTGCATTGTTGTAGTTGCTTCTTACAGGGAGCATGGAATGAGGTTTCATCATTTTGAATTTGCTTTGAAGTAGGTCTGTATTCAACAGATTAAAAGAATAGTTCCTGGAGAAATGTTAGCATGCAGACCAAGGCTTCAGGCTGTAAAACTGACAGTAGGGAAGTGTAAAGGGTGATAAGGGAAACAGGCTGCCATGATAAAATAGAGCCCATGGGAAAAAGTGTTGTCTGTTAAAATCTCCTCTCTGAAAGGCAAGGAGAGCAGTGGAGTTTCTGGAGAGACAGAGGAGAGGTGAGGACTGAAAAATCATCAAATGGGCATTGAATTTGTAACTTTTTATTTCTGATAACCACCATTTTCTTGGTTAGGAAGATTTCCTTGTGTCTTGTTGGAGGAGAGAGGGAATAAATACTCTTTAAAAGGTAAAGGAACTTAAACACAAATGTGTGCCTGTATGCTCACAGAATGTCAAAGACTGGTGGTATGCAGACAACTGGTAGAAGTTCTGTGTAATCATAGGTGAATAATACAACGAAGAGAGTTATTGTATGGATGAAAACAGAAGAAGTAATCTTAATGTCCATGTGATGTGCTAAAGAGGACACTTTTTTTAAGTAAGAGGTTTAGCTAAATAAGAGCACTTAAAATTGAGCTGGACCACAAGTGTGCTGAAGTTGATTAATTCTGGTAGACAGAACATTCATTTTTGCTGTCCCAGGGCATAAGATAAATGTTCATTTGCCTTTGTATATGGCTTTAATGCCCTAAAGAAAGTGGTGTTATTTCTGGAGCTGAGAGAGGTTTTAACTTGCACTGCAGAAATAACTGGTGCCCTAGTTTAGTTTCGTGAGCCCTTGCCCAGAAGCATAACAAAACAGACCTGTGTGTTTTCTACCTTGACGCTGCCCAAGGGCCAGCTTAAGTGTTTGGGTCTGCCATGAGTGTAGGTGAAGCCTGGGTGCACCTTGTGTCCCCAGTGCTGTTCAGATCAGAGCAACTCTGACACGGGGCTGGAGGGTTACCAGCCCAGCAGTCACTGGGGCAGGAGCCAGGAACTGCCAGGACCACATTGAGATACTCACCTGAAAGAAATGCGATTTCTCCTCCTTGTTGCTTATTTAAAAGCCTAACTTTAGTTGTAGTTCTGTTAAAACACTGTAAAGAAACCAGTATTTTAGTAGTGTCTATTTTTATCCAGGAACCTGTTGAAATGCCATTCTTCACAAGAATATGTTTTTAACTTTTTTATTTAAGATTCTTGTAGCATCTGACTGCTTTTTTAAAAAAAAAAACAAAAAACAAAAACCAACCAAACAAAAAAACCCAAAGGCTAATCATAGTGGCATTTGCCAGCAAGAGTGCTCACGATTTCTTCCTCTCTTTTTTTTTTTGGTGTGTGTGGTTTGGGTTTATTTTAAATTTATATATGGTTTTGGTTTTGTTACTTGCTTCATTAAGGTTTTGTTCAAGAGTCACATTTTACATGTTTTAATAAGGAAACCAGCAATTTCATTCACTCAGCAAGGTGCTTCAGTTATTAGAGCCCCTGGCAAGTTTAAACAAAATGCATGGATAGATGGAGGATATTTGCCATGTCTTGTCTTCAGAGTGCTTTACAGTCATTAACCAATTATTCATGGCTTATTCTGTGACTATCCAGATGGATCTCTGAGTTGTTTGTATTAAATTATACTTACAAGATGATACAAATTGAAAGGAACTACATGATTTCACCCATAAGGAAATTAATGATTTTGTAATTAACTGCTTAATTAAAATAAAGAATTTAGATGTTGTCGAGAAAGCTAATTGGAAAAGCTCTCCTTAATGCATCATTTTTACAAAAAAGTTGGGATGTACAAGGGCTAGGAAGTAGATCTGCAAAAGCCACTGTAAATCAGCAGACAGGAACTGATGGCAGGGCAGGAAAGCAATATGAACTGAGTTATAAACTTAGTTGCACCATCATCACTTGCAAAAGTAAACAATACTTGGTTTAGAATAAAATGATGTGGTAAAAATAAATATCTTCTTAATCACCCAGAATCCATTGCTTTCGTAAAATTAGCTACGTATTTTATAAGACTGAGGAATGTGAGGAGATTAAGAGAAAGTCCTTGCTCTGCTTCTGCTTAAAATCTTTCACACTCAGTCTGTTCTAGAATATCCAAACCTTGTCTTTGTTACATTTCCTAACAGGTAGGCTTGTAGTATGCTTTATGGTCTCTGCCTTACAGTCAGTCATTTAACTTTCTTAAATCACAGCTGAAATGCTAATACAGGTGATACACGTGTTTCCAGAAAGAAGAGAGAGTTTTAATTAACTGTGGCCAAAGCAAGCTGATTAATTTAGATTAAAATAGCAGTGAAGATGGAATGACTTGGATTTTTACTGGATTTCTGAGCTTAAGTGGCTGCTGCTGAGATCAGGGAAATCCCTATGGCATTCTGATTTCTTCCCTGCATGATGCACTGAAACAGTTAAAAGCACATTGTGCACATTTTGTTCAGCTCAACATTCTGGAGGTTCAGAAGATAAGAAAGGCTGCTCAGCATGAAGGAACTGTGAAATGTATTTGAGAATGAAGCTTTTGATGAGAATTTACATCAAACACACACACATCCCAAACTTCCATTTTGAAATATATCACACTGTTTATTCCTCCAGGGAAGTAAATCTTATCTTTTGGATTTCAGACTGTTGTTCTGAACAGTTTTTTTCTTAAGATATTTTAATGGCAATTGACATATGCACTCTCCCCACAACTACGGGGGGACAGGGATGGACGACAGTCCTGTCTTCTTGGATTTCTCCTTGTGGCAGGTATAATATCCCTTGCATGTTTTTAAGCCAAATGCCCTTTCAGAATTATACAACATTTTGGCTATTAGGTGATGGTGTGACCAAAATAATGAAAGCTTTCCTGCAAACGGCATTGCAAACGTTGCAGCAGAGTTCTTTTATAGGCAAACTTCTTTCTTGGTTACATAGAGTGTGAGTAATTGTTCTGAACATCCAGAGATGGGTATAACAGCAGAAACCCTCTTCTAGCCAAGATGCATAGAACATAAACACTATCAGTAGACAGCTCACTACTGCTATATGTGTTTGCACAAGTTCGTGAAAAGTACTTATTCCAGTAAGTGTGTAAAGTACTGATATGGTATAAACTCTCCCAGTGCATCCTGGTTTGCAGGTGTCAGCCTGCTGTCCCCCCATAGCACAGTGCTGACACTGCAGACAGCCCTGCTGCCTGCACAGGTCCAGCCTACAAAGCAGCAAGTAATGCTAGGAATGCTGTAAGTAAGAAAGATTTTTTTTTTCTTAGATATACAGGGAATGTTTTCAGGGTGCTGATTTCTCAGGGCTGACAGCGTTGGAAGGGATTAGGGTGTGAAATGTTGAGCTGCTCCCAAAATTGTGCTAAACAGGTAGATGTCATTGAAAAGAGATTTATGTATTTTGCGGGGGGAGGAAGAGAAGAAGGGGAAACAGATGGGTACTTTGTACATGGGTTTGCTTTTATCTGGAAAGGAACAGGTAGTTTGCTTAAACATCCTCTGCTTTAAATTTCTGTGGCTCTGGCACAAAAGGCAGGTGGGAGCGGGGGAGCAGGGAGCCTAGGCAGCCTGGCTTGCTGTTGCTTCCACTCAGCAGGGTGGTGTGGGGCACAAATAGGGTCTGTCCTTACGGGCTGTGGTGGCACCTCACCACCAGCTGCTCCCTTGAGCCCTGTTGGCAAGGAGGCAGCAGCCCCCAGTTGCCTGCCTCCATAGGTGTGCTGGTTTTGGCTGGGATAGAGTTAAATTTCTTTACAGTAGCTAGTACGGTGCTGCATTTTGGATTTGTGCTGGAAACTGTTGATAACATAGAGATGTTTTTGTTATCACTGGGCAAAGCTTACACAGAGTCGAGGCCTTTTCTGCTCCCCACAGCCACCCCAGCAGCGAGCAGGGTAGGGGGCACCAGGAGCTGGGAGGGGGCACAGCCGGGACAGCTGACCCCAACTGACCCAAGGGATATTCCACACTGTATGGCATCATGGTCAGCAATATAATACTGGGGGGATGCTGCTCAGGGACGGGCTGGGTGTTGGTTGGTGGTGAAAAATTGTTTTCATTTGCATCACTTGTCTGTCTTGGGATTTATTTCTCTCTGTTGTTTTCCTTTTCATTACAGTGTGGTTTGGTTTTGTTTTTTTTAATCATTAACATGTCTTTATCTCAATCCATGAGTTTTCTCACTTTCACTCTCCCAGTTCTCTCCCCCAACCCATCCATAGGGGAAGTGAGCAAAAAGGCTGCGTGGGGCTTAGTTGCCAGCTGGGGTTAAACCACAACAGTGGGTAATGGCCAGCTTGACTGATTCCTAACCTGAACATTTGCAGTTTTCCAATGTGGAGCACCTCTCAAAGCATACTTCCATGCAGGGAAAGCCATACCTACTACTTTCCACTATGGCTTGTGGTTGAGCGAGTAAATACTCTGAATGCATCAATGTTCCTTGCATATTGTACAGGATCAGAGTAGTAAATTGTAATTGTGGACTTCACGTGGTCGAAAGGCTTTGCTCTGGAACACCAATTTAACTGATCACTGTTTACCAAATGCCATTTCTAAGGGATGTGATGAATGTATGTGCACAGAGCGTGGCTCATCAGTTGCTAAGTGGTAGCTGATGGTCACATGGCGGGTGGTCTGTGTGAATTGCTGTTTCCTGTTGGTGCAGCAATTGACAAACACCAAACCCTGTGATGCAGCCATGTATCAGAAGTGCTGTGAAGGAAAACACACTTCAAGTTTTCAGTGGAGGAGGGGAAGGAAAGCAACCAAATCCCATATGTGTTCTGTGCAGCAGCAGGGGAAGGATTTCAGTGACCCAACTGCTCTCTTGAAATCTGTCCTATATTTGCTTTACCCATATAGTGAATATGGATATTTTTTTTTTTTTATAAAAGGGCTGCATCTGAATGAGGGTAGCCAAAGCTGCTTCCCCACATAGTGTAACAGATTGTTCAGAAACAGCAGAAATACAAATCTCATGATGGGCACTATGGAGCAAGGAGTAGCGCAGGGAGCAGCTGTGGATGAAGACACAGTACAGACATGCTGCTGTGCCTACTCTGAGGATAAATTAAATACCTTTAGTCTCTAGAGCTTTCACTTCTGTTTTCCTCTAGAATTCACATTTCTTCTCTTTTCCCTCAAAAGATGCAAGTTCCTTTGAATGTATGTTTCGTACAACTTGATCAGAAGGCAGGTCAAAGCTGCTGTTTGTAGTAATGGATGGAAATGTTCTGAAACCCCAATTCAGCTGTTGCCAGAAGTACCAAACAACCTAATAATGTAAACTCTCTCATCTCAGTGCCATCAAATAATTCAGTATTCAAATTAGTCATAGACCTCAGGAAAAAATCAATAATACAATTCTGCATGAAATAAAGCATGGCTTCAGTTCAACTGAACCTACTCACTTCAAGTGTATTCTGATTCAGCAAATCTGATCTGCAATCAGCCTGCTTGACCATAGATATCTATTTTCCTTCTGTGAGAAGAGATGGTTCAGCAGCTTGATACCGGGGTGCAGGATTTTCAGGATTTTCATCTCCAAGTACCTTTGTTCAAGGTTGTACTAAGCTATTTCCATGCCACAGTTGTTGGATACCAGTTCATATCCAAAAAGCCATGAAGCAGGTCCTAACTCTTAATGCTGCAGTGTGGGATGACTGCAGCTTTCCTTTGGGTTTGAGGGGAGGAACACGGTCACCTGCATTTGCACAGCTGGAACAAAGAGCCTCTCTCACTGTGTATTTCAGAATCTTTCTGAAGATTAAGGATTAAATTAGAGACCTTGTGTGCCTTTAAAAATTTCTTCCAAGTGTCAGTCTTTCACCTTTACAATGTGAGGTTAATTTATTGCCCAGGGAGGTTGCTCACAGCAATGCATTGACGACAAAGGTGTGATACCTGTGTTATCACAGATGGACTGATGTCCTGCCATGGCCTGGCTAGGTTTTTCCTTTACCATGTAGATAATAAAGAACTGCAAAAGGAGTGTCTAAGTTCAGGTCTGCTTGTCCAAGATGTTCAACTAATAGCTGAGACTTGCTGAGAGAAATGGCAAGTTGTGTTCCACCAACCTGAGGCTGGAGCTATGGGTCTTTATCCATTAAAAAAAAAAAAAAAATAAAGTGTAGATCAGCTTTGAGGTAAGAGGTCAGAAAAGAGGTATCACTCGGAGTCTTTAGAGTTTCACTGTAGTGGCAGTGACCATAGTAGCTAGTACTAATTACATTAAAGCAGTACTCTGCTTTTTATTATATCTTCACACTTGATGGGCTTTATTGCATCTTGGCTCATTTTGGGGTTTTGTGGCTGTCTTGTGGCAAACTGAAGTCCATTTCCACTTAGTGAAGGTTTTGGCAAAACTTCTGTACAGTGTAAAGATCAGTCCAAGAGTAATGTTTTGCATCATTAAGTGGTTGTCAGAATCCAAGTTTTTGAGCTGCTTGGGGACACAGGTAACTTATCCACCATTAATGGTGAGGTGAGTAGGCAGACTGGGAGTAAAACCTGTATCTGATATCTAGATATTTGGATCATTCTTTTCTTATTTTTGTCTCTTATTTCTTTTTTCTTCAGCAAAAATAGAACCGAACCCTTTCAATGTAATCCAATTAAGAATCCAATTAGCACTACAACTTCTAGGGCACTATTATCATGTTGACTTTTAATCATGCTACTGTGAGTATGTTTCTCTTCTGAGCCCTGACTGTTAACGAATAATTAATTTGAACATGCTGAGGTTGAACACTTCTTTTGAGAAAACTCTTGAAAATATTGTATATATTAGCTATTTATGTGATGTTTTAAGAAAAAAAGGATAAACCAGCTACCCGGACTTTAAAAGATGAGCTTAATATTGATGTATTTGTAGCAGTCCACCATGAATGAAACAGTCTGCCTGGTGTAAGAAAGTGCATGTTGACTAATAGAATTAACTGAAGGATTCCAAAAATGAGCATTCCTGCTAAAAGGGCTGACCACAGCTTTGTGATCTCTGAAGGTTTGTATAATTGCTTCTCATGGCTGTGTTTCAGTTATGAAATGTTTTCTTTTTAATTAAAGCATCATCCCTCTAGTATATACCACTTTCATTTGGTTTGTAATTAGGGAAAGAACTAATGCTGTGATTCTTAGCACTCATAGGATACCAAGTGAATAATAAAGAACTGTACGAACAGACTGTCAAATCTCAGTATGACTTCTATCGCCCCCCTTCCCCAAATCTTGCTCCTACACTCAGGTTTTATCAGTGTTGTAGTTTTCATGGTTATAAGGTCTATTAACACTGCTGTGGTAAAGCAGATCAGTGAAAATTTTCATCTAAAATCCCCCTGTAAAATAGGAGTTAGGAGGAGGATAATGCATTTGGTGGGGGTGGAAGGTCTGGAAGAGTCCTTTCTTCAAGTATGGACGTGTTTGCCTTGCAAAATATGGCAAGCCCAAGGAATGCAAGTGCAGTTTCCTTCCATGCTACATCTGCAGTAGTATGTGATTTAATGCATTGCCAGCTTTGCTGAGCCTAGCAAGAAAGGAGCCAGTTCACAGAAGTTCATGTTATGGAGATTTTTTTCAGTTTTGAACATTTTAAATAATGTTTTGTTCCACAATAATTCCTTTCTGTTAAAGATGATAGACTTTATGCCTTCCTTAAAGTGTAGAGAATAGAATGAATATATTGAATCAACAGAAACTTGAAACAGATTGCTTCAGGTTAATGGTCTCATCAGCCAGAACTGGGGGCTAACACAAACCACTTTTGCCCCTACATAATTCACTTCCAAACTGGCTGGATTAAGCCACAAAGCTTTAGCTTTCTCTGATGCTACTGATGCTTTGACCACTGTGAGCTAGGACAACTCTTAAAAAAAAAAAAAAGGGGGGGGGGAGGGATGTTGGTGGTGTTGGGAGGCAGCAAAAAATGCTTAGGCTTCAGCGAAATGTATGCCTTTATAGACTTACGTATCTAAATGGGGGGGAGAGAAAATCTTGTTGCTCTGTCAAGATTTTTTTGCTCCTAAGTACTGAGTTTATTGGAAAGGACAATAGAAATAATAATAAAAAAGTCAAAGAAAGTGGTGCCTTTCAAGCACCAAAACACTTCCCTAGGCTTTGCTTCTAGATAATGAAAAGCTGGTGGAGGGTTATTTTTAGTCAGCTGACACATTGTTTTAATTTCTAAAAATTCTATTTTCATGATCTGATTATGTAAACTGTGTAGCCTTTCTGCTATTTTTTTAAGTTTGATTCACTTGGTCAATTACTGCAATGACACTTAATTTGGTCTTAAACCAAGGTCTCTTTATTTGGTATTGTAAGTCCTTAAACCCAAAGTATCTAGATAAATTCAGTATAAACTAAAAAACAAGTTCTCCACTTTTAAATTGTGAATTATGAGAGCATATTTGAGAGATTTACATTGTCTTTTGTCTTCAAATGAGGCATGGAAAATGGGTAAATATACAGACATTGAGCTATTTGTCTCCAACTGGTTCCCGTACCACTGCATCAAACTGCCTTATGAAGTAGAATGCAAAAACACTTTATTTCAGAAAACCCCCAAGATCTTTCTGCATGACTGACATTTGTGATGAGCCTGATAATGAATGGGATTATACAAGGTAACTCCCTAAGTGTTGAAGTCATAAAGGTTGCTTGTTGAGTCCAGCAGGTTTTAGATCAAATACTTGAACAGGTTGATCTGAGAGGTAGTGGAGACCTTGGAAACAGTCAAAACCTGACTGTAAACTAACCTGAGCGACCTGCTGTAGTTAACCCTCCTCTGAGCAGTGCCTTTCTAATATCAACTGTTCTGTGATTCCGTGCAAGCACACACAGAAATTAATGTCTCAATCTTAACAGTAGAAGAATGAGATGAAATTGCAAAGTCAAGTACTTAACAGAGTAGAGAAGAGAACCTAAGTCTCTTAAAGTGAATGCTATATTTATCCTGGAATAAATTAGGCTTTCCTAATATATTCTGATGAAATGAGAAGTATAAGGATGACTTCAGGATCATTCCAGCAGTGGGAGGAAGAAAGCTTACAAACTTCTGTTGTACTGTGTGCTGCGTATAATGGGGAATGAGTTTTGACCTCTCTGTATGTAATTATTGTTTCCATTGGACATGTAGTAGAGTTGGGCATCCTGGTTTTGATTGTACTTGTAGGTGATAGATTAAATGTTGGCTCTGTCATTACCAGTTAATAACTATTGGATTTACAATCTGTGAAATAAGACAGTCTCACTCCAGTTGTCACTGGCCAGGGGAGGAGTTCTCTGCTTCCATAGCTGGATGTAATGCATGTTCTTGCTGATAATATCAAGCATGGAAATATCCTGGCCCAGACTTTGCTAGGTAGTTCAGAGAGGTTCTTTGAAAAGACTTACCAGTACAATCTTCAACAGCATACAAGGTTTATGGCACTAAACATAAATCTTCTAAAGTTTGTGTTAAGCTGAAGCGTACATGTGGTTTATGGTTCCTCAGAGCTCTTGCATGAGATCTGAAAAGCTGAAAAAATATTGTATCTAAATAACAATACTGTCTAGCTTGAAGGAGAAATTTTATGTTACAGTTCCTTTCCAAAAAGAAAGAATTCCTTGTGATCCAGTGGCAGGTTGGTGACAGTCTCTGAAAGGACAGGCAATTAGCCTTGCAATAGTGAGTCATCAGATTTTGTCATTTTTTTTGGACAGTGGAAGAATTGTGTCCTTCCATGATCACTCAGAGCCCTGGAGTCTTGCAGAGGTTTCCTTCTCAGTGTCATGTCACAAGAGTCTACACACACAGCAGCTGCTTCCAAATGCTCTAGAAAATGCAGTTCTTGATGATTTCCTTCCCCAGCCAACAATTACAATTGTAATTACAATTTCAATTGTTGATGTAATCCAGAATTTCAAATGTATATGGAATTCTCTAATCTAAATCCCATCACATTCAGTTAGTCTAAAATATACCCTGGTCTCTTGTGTGGATTTGCAGAAACCAAGTCTTCCTCTGTGGTAAGTCCGTGCACCCTCACTTATGCCCTGTCTTGGGTTCAGTCTTCCCATCCTGATTCTTGTTGGCTTTTAACTCCCCTTTAAAGGGATAGGAGCAGGTCTTTAGCTCCCCTTTGAGATTCAAAACAACATTGTCTATCTCTTTGTTACTGGTATCCAGTTGTGGTTCTGTCTTTGGGTGACCTTGGTGCTATCTCTCACTACATTTTTTTCATGTTGTTTTGCACTGCAGAAGTGTAGTGTTCTGCTTTAGAAGTGGTGTCAGCTCTGTGCTTAGTGTCCAACAGGCACGCTTGCTTTGCATTGTCTCTGTCTTCTGAGTCTGCAGTGGCTTGCACAGATTTTTCAAGCAGTTTCTGTTGTCAGCATCAGCAGTGAGTAGGTGTAGCATCTTTTGAAACCCCGTGACAAGTACCTAGCACACCAAGGCATGTGTGGCCAGTGCTGTACAGGGCTTTTCTGACTAGATATGGGTGTGCAAATAGTGCCAGTGTCGCCACCAAAGTGTGCGTGCCCTGTAATGCCAGGCTGCAGGGAGATGCTGTGGGAAGTTGTCTTCGCCTGCAACAGGATGAACCTTTTGATGCTGAAATATGTACCTGGCCCATTAGCTATAGGACCCATTAGGTCACGAACTGTAAGTGGTATGGAATATTTCTCCTGTGCTTGTTGATGGATTAAACTTGTTGCTTGGCACATAGTGAACCGCCCAGCTCAGTAGGAAGCATTTAGCTCTGTTTCCTTTACAATTCCTTCTTGGTGAGATTGTTTTCTGCGTGAAGTCTTATCTAGCAGGAATATGTGATAATGCCTTTTCTGCCGCTTCTAATGCTGGCAGAGAGTGTCCTAATAACCTGCAAATATGGGGTAGTGTAGAGGAATGAAGCTGGGTTAATTAGCATTGATAATATGCAGCTGTGGGTTGGCTTCAGGGGCGGTGGGTTGGCTGATGAAGAGAGAGCAGCCGAGGAAGAGAAGGTGAGAGAGGAAGAAGCAGAGAGAAGAGAGAGAACACACATGGATGAGATGAGACAAGGAGAAGGCAGCAGAGGGGCTGTATGAAAAGTATGTTGGTATGAGATGGTAAAAGACCTTGTACAGCCGGCTAGTTTGGAGAGTGCTGCGACAGGGTAGAAGTAGGAAAAACTGTGAGCCAATGTCAAGTTAGGGCATTGTGTGAATCCATGCAAAGACTGTTGTTGTTCTGAAGTGTTGCTTCAGTTAAGGTGATGCTGAGGCTACCAAATGCAAATTGATTATGAAGTACAGAATTCACAGCTAGGCACCTGGAAATACATCTGTTTGAGGCACGCTAATGTCCAGTCTCCACTGGCTTCAGGTGTCCTTCGAATACCTTGGTTCTCTGGAGGTCTCCAGGTCCTGTCCTTCAGCTCTGCCTTGCCAGCTGCAAGGAAAGTGAAGGATAGCTCTTGGCACGCCTAAATCAAGGGTAGGGGTAAATTTTTGTGCTGGATTGGGCTTCTGTGGGTAGAGGCTCTTATACAGTAAGTATTTGCACTAGGTATCTCACTTGTGGGCCTTCTGGCTTCAACTGGAAACTTCCCTTGTTTTATTCCCAGTCTACCAAGTGGGAAAGTGTAAGAACAGAACTTCTTTTTCTTTAAAGAAGGTGATATTTATTCTCTTCCAGAGGTTTTAGGGGAAGGGGTGTTAATGTGCAGGTGAAAAGAACCTGCTCAGGTGTTAGCCCTCTGCCATGCAGGTTTATTCCCCAGGTTTGTGCAGCTCTAGCTTATTGCTCATAGAAAAACATGTAATTGCAGTAGTTTTCCTGGTTTGTTTCAGTTTCCCAGTGAGCCTGGTTTCATTCCCTCCCACATGAAGGTATGCATAAAAGATAGTATACATCTGCACTTGAATTTGGGCAGTTTAGGGTTGTTAACTGGTCAGTTAAACAGCCTGATTTCTAGACAAGCCAAACTGTATTTCCTGATGCACTAGATTTATTTTTAAGATTTCCCATCTCCCTCTTCATCATGTCATGTGCAAATTAGTCCTTCAGAGTAATTTGAAAACAGGGGCTTATGTGTGACAAGAATGTATGATGTGAAATATATGGTACTTTTGTTTTCAGTTAATTAGAAACTTGAGATCTCTCATTACTAATAAAGCTTCAGGTTTCTGTTCTTTGAAGCAGACAATTTTCCAATCAGACATAATTGCTGAGAAAAGCTCCTTGGCTGAATCCATTAAGTTCCCTGCCTCATTTGTTGGTTGTTTTTTTTGTTTGGGTTTTTTTTTTGGGGGTGGGGGTGTTGGGGGTTTTTTTGTCTCCTTTTCCTCACTTCTTGGCCTAGAGACAGTAAAAGTTATGGCAAACCTTCAATAATTACCTGAATGGCAGACACGCAATAGCTTTATAAGCTATCTGAGTGAAGGTTATTAAATCTGCTACACTGAGCTGTTCAGCTACAGCTATTTCATTCTCTCTCTATGTAGAACTTTAAAAATTCTCTGGGCAAAAGGAAAAGTATTGCTTTCCAAATACATGTTAATTGCTCATTTGTATTGATGCTGGACATAATTCATGAAAAATTCTTATAAAGTGCCTGCCCTTGAATGGTTTTCTGGATGGAACACCAAATGTAAATGCCTCCTTATTGTTACAGATTGCCTACCTCTGTGTCAATTTAAAATTGTTGCTTTCTCCTCAGCAGTGAGAAATTATGTATTTCAAATTACTTCCTCAGAGCTCATCACTTCAGAAACATTAGCACCCTTGTCTATTTGTAACCTGCCTTTTTATGCTCTTGATTATAACTCAGAGTCCAGAATGGATTTCCTGATTTTATGGGTTGGTGTAAAGCTGCTGAAGTAAAATATTGTTGCCTGAGAATTTTGCATAGGATACACTGGTGAAAAAAAAAAAACCTCTTCTTGGAACAGAACCAAATTATTTAATTTTTTTCTAGGCTAGCATAGAACATGAGTGGAATGACTTGTGATAATACTTGGAAGGAGAAACACTGCAGGCATTGCTGTCATTGCAGACTGATTACAAATGACCTTAGAAAAGTGAGCCAGCATTAATTCTGATAACCTAGATGCATAGAAATTTTCTGTTTTCTGCATTACCAAGTAAATCCTGATGGCCTAATATCCAGGTGTCTTACGCATGGCTTTTCAAGGTCTCTGTTTTGGTACCAGCAAAAAATGCTATTGGAAAGGGACTTAAAATATCTTTGTGTATTTACAAAGAGTGCATTAGCTGGTGTTAGGCAAGGGTCCATCTTAACATAATCTGGGCTTAAAATTCCTTTGGCTTAAGCAATATTTAGTGTGGTTTGAAATAAATAGCTTATAGGTATGTATATAACTACAGCATGCTTCTGAAGTTCTAGTTTAAATTCAGTACTGATAAATCACTGGATTGTGGAATACATTTCACTTAAAATCCAGACTTCCAGAGGGGGCCTGGCTTGGGAGAGTAGGTCAGACTTATTTTAAGGAAATTTCTTAATCTGTTTAATTCTACTTTTTTACTCAGAGGTGCCCAAAAATGCATGCAGGTTCAGGAATGAAAGCAAGGGAATTCTGTTCTTCTGTCCCAAAGGTGACTTTTTTCCCCAAACATTTTATTGATTTTTTGCATTGGGTGGATGTAATCAATGTCAGTGCAGAACTAACTGTTCCATTGCAGTGTGTATGGATAGTTTGGGAGGCAGGAAATTCCAAACCAATATAAACAAAGTGATCATTTTTTAGACTTTGTAATAGTGCTGGGAATACCCAGTTGGATTATCTATATAAGCAACTTTAAATTCCTCCTGATGTGTGTGTTGTCTCCCTCTGTCTAATATTCTTATTTAATAAAAAGCAAACAAACATTGTTGGTGTGTCTAAGTACATTTGTGGGGTTTTGCCCAATTTCCTCCAATTCAAATCTGCCTTTTTTAACCCCAGAGGCATGACCAGTCGTGTACATTTGGTACAAAGCATGAGAGTTCTCCTAAACAATACCTTAATGGTTAGAAAACTGGCTGAGGATGTTTGAGATTAGGAGCTGAAATCCCCTTCAGCCTGTTCTCCCGCACATACCTTGTGCTGTCTCAATGGTCCCCTCAGCACGCTGCCCACCCTGTGCAGGTATTGCTGGCTGTGTATTGCTTGTGCCCTCTGACTGCTCTTGCTCTTCTTCCAGGGGAAGAAAAGAAACCAGCCAAGGGAGACATAATATCCAATAGTTAGTACAAAAGTTTGTCTTTTAAGACAATCCCTTTATTCTGCTGGAGTGTCTGTTGACTGTCTCGGTCTTCCTCTGAAACGAAGTGGGCTTGCTGTCCGCTCTCTGGGTGATGTGTGTTGGTACAGTTCTCGGCACAAACGCAGTATTTGCTTGTCATTATTGCTACAGGAATCACTATTGCTAATCCATTTATCGCGTGCTTTTCCTGTATTTTACCACAGTTCATTCCATAAGAGTCTTTTGAACAAAAAATAGAATTTGCAAATTCTTTTTACTTTTTTTCAGTCAGTCAAGTAGCTTCCCAATGAAGTTAAACCCTTTATTGTTCAGAGAAGAATTTGTGGGTTTTGCTTTAGCTCAAAACCCAAAATGCTCAGCAATGAGCTACAAGTATAATGCTGCTTTCTCCTTCAGCATTTATTTCCCTTTGTATGGTCTACAGCCTTAGTGCTTCTGTGGGGTTTGTTGTTGGTTGTTTGCTTTTTCCCCCATGACTGTCATTTTTTTTTTTTCTTCCTACAAAGTCAGAATCGCTTCATGGGTATTGGCTTGAGTAAAAGCAAAGGGCCCCGAACCGCCCTGTAAGTTTTAATGAGCTGTAGTCTGCCTGTGCCTTGCTCAGGTTTGAGTCCAGTAGTGATTGTTGTTCAGCAGAATTTCAAATGGTTTATGAAGTTACTCCTTGAAACGAAATCCTGCTGGAAGAACCTGCTGCTGACCTCTGCTTTGTCTTTGTCTATGCGCGGTATCATCTGCAGGGGTAACAGAATAGGCTGGTTGGGTAACTGCAGATTTAAACAGTGAGTACCTGATACTAGGCTGTACTCCTTGTACCTCCAGAAGCATTTGGATGTACATAAATGCTTTAGAGCTGTCCCTGGTTTTGAGCTGCTTATTAAGGCTATGGTAGGCTACCTTCCTATTCTTAATTTTTTTCTCTGACTCCTGGTGTGCATTCTCCCTCAAGCTTGGCTCAGTAAATTGACGCATTTCTGGTAACAAAAGCAGACATCTCTGTTTAGGGTTAGAAGAGTAATTGGCATAAGTCTGGCTGATATGTATGGCATGGATAAACTGGCTTTTATCTGATGTTTCTCTTCTTTTTAGTCTTGATTTATCATTCAGTTTTCATTATTTCTTCCTGTCTTTTGTAGTCTTTTTTTTTCTCTCTCTCTGTGTATCCTCTCTTTTGTTTTGAAACTTTCTAAAGGGTAAGACTGTTCAACAGCAGCCAAGGAACAGTCAAGTTTTCAAATCAGTGGTTTTGAACAAAAGAAAAATACTGATCAAGTAATTGTAAATGGCATTAAGATTAGGAGTGAAAAAAATGAAGGCAAAGTTGTATACAAGCCTGAGCCTGAATAATTTGAATTAAGGTGTTCAAGTAAGACAGCAGGAAGAAGGCAGTGCACCAAACTAACCTGCCTTGAAACTGAGGAAACCTGTCCTCTGGCCCTGGCTTCCCATCAGGGCTCTAGGAAATATTCTCTTGCTCTCTCAATTTTCTTATTAGGGTTTTCTTTGTTAAATATTCCAAAACTATAGGTGAAAGCTCTGTAATAGTAGCAGTAATTACCTCCTGATTAGTATTTACTTAAGAGGAATTTCTACCTATAAGAATTTTCCTTAGTTTTGGTAGGGTTTTTTCGCAGCTATTTTCTTTCATAGGTTGTGCGGCCTATTTTCTCCTGTTTCTTAGTGAATTGCTAAATTTTTATGCACTATATAAATTTTAAGTATTTTTAAATAACATTATCTACAAACCATATCATCCTGAATCGGAGTAAAATATCCACAGACTTAGTACAAACAGGAGGTTCTCAAAACTTATTTCCATTTCATTATAGCCAGGAAATGGAGATCTTTGTGTTAGCCTTGCTTCTCAAGAAATAATCCTGTACTGAAAGGAGGCAGAATTGCAGTGCCTGTTCAGATTACAGCCAGTCAGTGTCTTCCTAGTTAACAGATAGAGGCTAAGACAGATTTTGTGGCTTGATTTCTAAGAAGAAATGAAAGCAGACCCAGAATTTTGTGGTTTTCTTTTAATGCTAAGAAAGAAAGGAGGCAGAGAGCCGAGCTGATAACTTATGAAAAAAATTGCTGTGAAAGGGATCCAGCACTCCCTCTCCATCACTGGTTTTCAGGCAGAGCTGAAGTGCTGCTCTCTGTATGCTCTTTAAAAACATCAGGCTTTAATATTAGAGTTTGGGTACAGCAATAAGCAGATATAGAAAGGTGTGACTTAAGGTTTCCTGTACCTTTGTCTTTGCTGATTTTTGCTAAGTATTGAGTGTGTATGGCGTGGGCAGGGTCTTGGAGAAGCTTTTTAAGACACCTTTAGATTGTGCATCCAGAATGTTTTGATACACAAGAGTTACCCTGCACAGAAGTCTGTGCTGTCAGGTGTTGTCTTAATCTGGGCCAGTTCATCAGTAGTTCGAAATTGTTCAGACTACTACTTAAAATTATCTATATTTGTGTAATAGCAGCTGGCTCTGGGCAAACCTGCCAACTGCCGAGTCCCTCCAGCTTTCCTTGGAGTGGGGATGACAGTGTGGTGTGGGTCGGCTTCAGAATGTGCTTGGAGACTGTATAGTAGTTGAACGAGATGTTTCTTGCTGGTTCTTACCTTTCCCACCTTTTTCTGCAGCTAGAATTAGCTAGAGAGCAGAGGCCAGGAGGAGAAATAAAGGAAATGAGAACATACAGCTTCTTAATGAATTAGATTCAAGATAACTGGCTAATTACAGGAACCTGTTAATTCCCAATTGCTGGAGTTACCTTCCCCCAATGGCATCTTTGTAACTGACTTCTTTATTAAAATGGAAATGTTGGTCTGTGCCTCCCCTAAAGTCACAGCAAACCCATGTCACAACATGCCCAGCAGCTGGACTCTGGTTTGGGCAGTCTCTGAAACTGAGTGAACTGAAAATATCTATTTCCTACCTGTTGGTAGAGCAGGGCAGAACTATTTTTCAAGAAACTTCATTCAAAATGATGCAAGTGAGACACCTGGGGCAGGGATCTAGTCTTATACCAAATGACTTCCTGAAAGACAAGTGTCCTTGGCTGCTTGTGAGGACATCAGCAGTGACTTGCCAAGCTCTGAAATGCTTAAATTCATATAAGGAGATTATTAAGATTTTGTGACACATAGTTATTCTCTGTGGTGAAGGCCTACGTTGATACCAATGGATGTTTCATCGCTTTGGTTTGTTGTATCGTATGCTTCACATTGACCTTTACCCAGGTATTGCCTGCTTTAAGGCTCTCTAAATGCTGTTATAGTGTAACTTCCTAGTGTTTCACAGCGCTTAGTATATTTATCCCATTAGAGGTCTCTGAGGCAGTGCCATTCATTCACTTGTAAAAGGGGAAGCAAAGCACAGAGCTCAGGGTGGGGGTGCGCCTCCTTCCTGGGCCCCTAAACACACGGGGGCACCCTGGTGTCTGTGACCTGGCCGTGGTTTCACAGCTTCTGACCAGCAGAGCAACCAGGTCTCTGAAGTTTCAGACTAACATCCATCTTTTCTCACTTTTTGTGACTCTGTTGCCTGTTAGGAACAAGCAAGGGCCGACACTGACCACTTACTAGTTATTGCTTCACACCATTAGTAACACTTACGTGAGCAATAACCTAGCAGTAACTAAGGAGGACCATAATGGCAGTGACTCAGAAAAACATTTCAGTCACCAAGACTGAACGTCAAGGAGAAAATGTCAATTTCAGCATCAAAGTGGCGTTGACTTAGATGTGCCCAAGAGAAAAATGAAGGTGATAGAGCACTGCCCCCAAAGCCAAACCACTAGTATAGTAAGTGTTTTATAGATAGTCAGGCATAATATGGGTATGCAGAAAAGGGCTTCACGTTCATGCAGGTCATATTGCCTGTTCTGGTGTATATGCAGCCAGCTCCCACGAAGTGTGGTGCCCTGGTGATTCATTTGTGTATGATATGAAGCATGAAGACTTTATCTTGCTCTGCTGCTGCCTGGCTATGCATGTGGGAATCAATCCTTTTCTTTCAGCCCACCAAGGGGGATTGAGAGAGAGAGAGATTGAAGAAATTTCTGCTGTGAAGGCTCAAGCTCAGATCTGAAGCATGGTCCTTCACCTGTGTGTGGCAGGTTTCCTCTTAACTAAAGCCCACATTTAAGACTTGTTGGTTCAGCTCTTGTGGCACAGTTAGTTGCCCTGTCCCTGTGCTTTGAAGTTGTAGCAGAGACCAAAGCAAAGTCTGAAATGACATTGTGCCATTAAAGTTTATTGAGTGCCTGTGCAGTTAACATCACTATAAACAAGTGATAACCAGAATCCTCGGCTGACACTTAAAGTTTAAGGCTGTTGTATGGTATTTCCAAGTCTATGTGCTGCCTAATGCCCCCTCCGAGCACAATTACTGCATAAAATGAACTGAATGTATTTAATAAATATGCTAACTTCACCTTCTCTTTCTAGAGTTGTAACAGTGAAATTTTTAGTAGATTTGAGATGATGTTATTTGAGAAGATGCTATTTCTCTCTTAACTGGCTCTCCAGGCACTCTTCTGTTGTTCAGGAAGATACATATCTATCCCACTGGAAAACAGTTTATACTCTGGTCTGAAGAAACCTGTGTATTAATGCTTGCTGGTGCTTATATCAGAACAGCTAGAGACTACCTACTTGGTATTCAGGAGAAATACATAGGAATCAATTTTTTTTTGCATGTTAGCACAAAAGATTGTAGCTTTGCAATCAGAGCAACAAATTAGACCCTAGAAAATTCCTTCCTGCTTAGATCAATTATGTAGCAGAATCCATGCCATTTTGCCTATGTGCATAGGTGTGAAATCAAAGGGTTTTCCTTTTTCTTGTTTTGATGATGCTGGAGCTAGCAACTGAATTGGTATTAGTGCCCTTTTTGGAACTGGCTGATTTGAGAATATTGCGGATTTCAGGCTTACAAAGCTTCACGTATTCACAAATATATTTATGTATTTCTTCCCAAAAAACGTAATCGACATGCATGGGTTTTTCTATAGTGCCCTAAGATACAGATGCACATATCTGTTTTTTTAATCTAAAACCAATCCTCCTTTTAAGTAGACCATAGAGCTGAAATGGCAAAACTATGCAGAAAGATGCTAATTGTGCCGGCTGAGCCTCTGTTCCACTTCCAACTGTAGGCAATGAACAGTCTGTAAAGGCTGCCTTTGTGGTAACTGATATCACACAAAACTCTGGGAATGGAGGGCAGAAGATCGGGTGTTTTCTCAGCATAGATCATTCAGCTTTCCTCATGCAAACTAGATCTTTATATAGTTGCTTAAATGGTTGAATTTATATCACCAAAGTACTATAGTTCTAAGAAGCTTAAACTGGTGGAATGATTTCATGATCTGCCAAAACTGAAAGAATTTCTACCTTCCTTCATTTCCCAAATTTTTTCCTGCATGCTTTTCTTCTACAGAGAAGCATCCTTCAATTTTCAAGGCCAGCTGGAAATGGGATACTGCTCACTACTTCCTTATTGAAAGTGTTAAGTGCTTGGATGTTGTGCCATCTTTCTTCTTTCTGGAAATGGCAGGGATGTATCTCTAAAATTCATACCAATACTTTTGTTCAAAATGTTTAAGCTGTAACTGGACGATAAATCTTGCATGAAAACAAGTTTATTGTAGCGCATGGTTTCCTGATGATTAACAAAAGAGTTAATCATAATTAGCTAGTCACTGTGAATGTAAAATGCTTAAGGATAGAGAAAGCTTCAGCCAAGGATTTTTAAACATACTGAAAAATGTTTTGTGGTTTAGATTAACTAAACTACCATCTCCAATACCTCCGGATATAATTCAGCATCATTGCTAGATCTTGGGTTTGTTCTTTGCCTGAAAGAGCTCTGAACAGAATAAGTACCAACAACTGAATTACCCTTTCATGTCATCTAAGAGTATTGCCCTCCAGGCCTGAGCTATGATATATTTGAGCAGCAGCAAAGCATTCACTGATGTATCCAAATTGATATTTAGTTTAATAACGGCAATTAAGCATTGCACTTTTTTCACAAGAATGTACCTTGCAATTAATAAGCTGCAGCTTAATTAAATTGGAAGGAGGGAGGGGGAAAGTAGTATCCTTTATTGTACTCTTTTCCATCAATAAGAATGTGTTCCAATAAGCAAATTGACAGGACTCTCTAAGTAGAGACAGTGTTGTTAAAACCTCCAATGAAAATATCTAGTGTCCATCATGAAAATATCTAGTTAATTGACATGGACATATTTAATCAACTTTTCCTTAAAGAGCTGTTTGGATATATGTTCTGAGGAGGAAATATCTTCCTGTGCTTGAACTGACCAAATTTTGGATTGACACTGGAACTGGACCAGCACAATTTGCAAAGGGATTTGACCTTTCATCTTCATACCTGCATGCTGTGTATTTGATTTTTATTAAGAGATGGCATAATACAAATTACATATGTAAATGAACACGTGATGAGTTTTTATATGTATATAGACACACACATCAGAAAGTTTGGTTTACAGCACAAACGTTAGTATTGTGATACAGTATAGTACCTGTCCCTGGGGAGCCCTGTGGTAGGAGTCTATGTAATTGCCATTCTTCTGCAGACATTGGAAGAAACCATCCAGTCCCAAGGTCCAGCGCTTCTAAAATGTGCTGAACTGGGTCCCTTTTTACAGGACCCTGGTTTTGTCCTGTTTGACACCGGGATTAGCCCAAGAGATGTGCAGCTGTATTGCTTCAGAGGCTAAGTGCCTCTGCAGTAAGATCCGACAAACGCTCATGCAGATGAATGTTTATTTTATCAAAAGCTGGCTCTCAAGTGTCTTATGCTTTCTTGGAAAAAAGTGAAGCTTTGAGTTGTATGTGTTGAGGACTTTGAAGAAAGTCAGATATCATCCTCAACCATGGAAAGCACCTGTAATATATATCATTAGTTATTCAAGAGGGTTGTGGATTATTGGGCGAGTATTCTAACTGCTGAAGTGTGTATGATACATAGTGTACCCTAAATATGAATATTTACAGACCTTGGATGTGCTCTGTACATATCATTCTTTTACCTGTGCTGCCCTTTCCCAGATGTGCATTATAGTCATAAATCTCTTTCAGTTTGATTTTGCCCTTGAATTTAATCTTCAATTCTGAATGTAAATCTGTTTGCAGAAAACCCTTGGCACCTTAGTTTTCCTTGCTGCTTTTTTCCATGCAGCTCATATTTTTTGATGTACTTTCAGCACTTTTTTTTCCTGGTTTTCTTAAAGGGGTTATCTGTGAGGTTGATTCTCTTTCCCTTGTCCTCTCATTCCTCTGTACAGAGAGTACATGTTGCCATATTGTTTTCCTTTTGTTCTCCTCTGCTGTGTAAATGGTAGCAGCCATGTGGGAGTGAGTGGCGTACTGGCTCCATCACTAGTGTCCAGCTTGCTTGGTAATGGAATATTTTTAGGTACACATAAGGAAAGAGGTTTGGTGGTGGTTGATTATTTCAGGCTACTAGTAACTTTAACATCCTAAGTATAGTTTCTGTCATGCGCACCTGTATTGCAGCTCTTCAAGTGCTTTGCTAGTTAGACATCAATGTTTCCATGAATGTCAGCCTATCTGTGCTGTGCTGAGAAGCAGAATTTAAATCGTGGTGCCACTAGAAGAGCAGTTAAACCATAATTCATAAATCAGAGGGAGTCTGGTAAACTTCAGAGAGCTGACCTCTATGCTGAGTGCAAGCTACATGAAACTGCTGTCCCTCATCTAATAGTTGGAGTGGTGCTGGCAGAAGCAGACATCCCCCTTCCTAGAGCACCCTCTGAAGGTTCTCCTATTTCCTGTGTATTTAGAACTACAGCATAAACCACTCTTTTTGTCTGCGTTATACTTTATAAACTTGATATTGCTTCTTTAGACAATTTAACTTCAGACTTTTGTTTTATGAATTGAACCTTTTTGTTCTTGGTTTCTGTTTTATTGTCAAGTATTAATTGCTGAGAGTTTTTTACTACTTGGCCCAGGTTTCCAAACGTTTTCAGGATGGTTTCGTTTGAGACTATGATGTCTCTAAAATAGTTATATGGTACTATTTCATAATTCACTGTGATGTATCTAAAATATGGTTAGTTTTGTACAGTTTCATTATTCCTTCATGAATTTATTAATAGTATTTCCTAATAGTAACCTTATTTTTTGTGGCGCTATCTTTTGCAGAATAATTATGCAAATAACTAATTAAATCTTTCAAGCTGGGGGTAGAACAGGAATACAAACTACAGATGATAAAATAAAAACTTAAGCGCAAGTAATGCATAGATGGTACAATGAAGATGAGACACCAGTAAAGAGTCAACAAGAATGTTTAGGTATTTCCTTATACAACAGGTCAGTAAGAAATTTAGAGTTATTTAGAAAACCGTGTGCATATATTAAGTGTCTGAGGCCACTTAAAAGAAAGAAATCAAGAAAAGCATTGAGAGAACATGGTTTAATGTAACAAGCAAAGGCACAATATCCCTTAAGTGGAGTGTCTTTCAGTGCTTAAGTCTGTAATGTGTATGTTGTAACTAACAAAGATATAAGGTGTGATCTTAACTGAGCAATGTTTCACATAATTCTTATGGAAAAATAAGAGCATAGTTCTAATATTCCTTTAATATTGGTATAATTAAAAGGTTTTGGATGGTAGCAATGGAGCAGAACAGACTGCAGCAAAATGGCATGGTCCATGCTCAAGGGCTTTTTCAAAAGAACAGAGTCAAATGCATTGACTTGAAATGCTGCCTTGCAAAGAGCAACCTGTGTGGGTTTTCCCCATGGGCAAAGGCTGGACAGCTTGGGCAAAGGCTTGTGGCTTACAGGTGACCCTATGCACACACTGTGGAAAGATATGCATTCTTATAACAGAAGAGGCAGCAGCAATAAGTGGCAGCCTTAGAGGTTTAGATTGAACATTAGGAGAAACCTCTTCCCTAAGAGTAATGTGGCACTGGAGTGAGCAACTGTCTCGGAGCACCAGTGGGATTACTATCCTTGGAGGTCTTAAAGTCTCGACTAGCTGTTTTCAGGGAAGCAGCTCTTTCTCTGGGCAGTAGGCTGGGATATAGGCGATATCTGCTATTCCTTCCAACTAACACTTCTGTAAAATTATGAAGTGCCTGGAGACACCAGTAGATTCACATGGTTTTGGTGAAAATCCTCAGTAACCAGCTGTCTATGCTCATGCTGCGACTGATGGCAAGAGAATATCCATCAGGGAGAGATGTATGAGTAAGTAGTGAAGCGTATACGATACTGGATAGTTTCATTGGTTTTATTTCTTAGGGGTTTTTCCTTTATCAATACAGTTGGAATAAGCGAAAAAGCTGGTCAGAAGGAGCATCTTAGCAGTTATCAGCAAGTTGACATGCATTGGAACACTGTAGAAACTGTAAATGATAAAAGCAGTTATGCCAAATAACAGAGTATGATTGGTGTTAAACAAGTTTAATTTTGTTTTTAAGCTGTGATTCACCCTGCATCAGTCTTGTGATGTGAACTTATGATCTTCTAAGTCTCTGGAGGGGGGGGAATCTACCTGTTCATTGTCATTCCCATATAAATAACTCAATATGAATCTAGAAAAACAAAGCCCACTAGGAAAAAAAGTCACGGAGCAGAGGTTCTGCATTGTTAATTATCATTTTTATTAAAACTGGGAATGAAGCTGTGACAAGCCAGTGCCTGTGGGAAATATGTAATATGGAGGAAAATCCACCTGTGATGAGAAAATCACTGCGGCCCCACTTAGCAGCAGAGGCTTTTAGCTTTATGCCTCTTTACTTCCAGCTTCTGGAAGCAGCTATCATCACAAGGGAGAGGTCACGTCTCCACTTACTTGGGGCAGAAATCCAGTAGGCAGGAAAATCTCACTTGCAAAGCACATCTGTCTTCTGGCAATTGTGATTTTTAATATCATTTTTTAACTGCTCTTTACTACCATGTTAGGTGTGTTTGAGGAGAGTGCTCACCTCTGAGTACAGGTTCCAGGGGAAATGCTCAGCTGGATGGGGGACTCAGCACATGCTGACTGCATGGACTGGTGCAGTGGCATTCCCTGTTTGGGGAAATGAACCTCTAGTATAACTGAAACATCAGGTTTTATAACTTTGTGCGCAGTTTCAGGTTGTACATAGCCCCATCCCAGTGCCTCCCTGATCCGTTCTTCACGCTACATCCATCCCCTTATTCAGTGTCCCTTATGTCAGACTTAAAAGAAGAAACAACACAAGAGGGTATTTCAAGTTTTCACTCTCTCCCCTATTCTTCTTTTCCTCACAGCATGTGTCCTCCTCAACTTTGTCTGTTTAAAAAGTAGGAGAATGAGAAGTCTTGCAGCCTTTTCCTATCTTCTCTTTAGTGCAGCTGAGGTTATTAGGCAGTTGCTACAAGTCCATCCAGCCTAAACAACAGCACAGAAAAGACAGCAAGTTTGGTGCTACAGAACTTTGGGGAAGTCCTGAGAGCAGCTGTAGCAATTCTGCAAGTCTGATAGTGATCTGTGATCTTAGAGAAGGCTGCTGGGTTTGGTTTTGCCACTCTGGTTTGTGCAACCATGTTGGTTTACAAATAAAAATCTAGAGAAAGGGGTGAAAACCAGTTAAATAGAAGGAAAAAGTGCAATTGAGTCTGTCTGAATTCCTGTCAATAATATCTAGTGGTTGGGAGAGGTTCTCATTACCCTTTCATTAATTATATATTGCCTCAGTTGTATACTATCCAATTTCAGATAGTGTGCATGTAGAGTATGGTTCAAGTTAGTCTTCAGGGTTACCTTTTTTTCTTCGTTAGTTGCTGGTAGTCTTTACTACAATTTGTAGCTTGATGGGAGGCTTGCTTAAACTTTGATCTGCATGTGCATCATTAACACTTACCCGCTTTTGTCATCGTGTGGTCCAGCGCAAAGCAAAGTCTTCCATGCAGCACTTTGTAGTAACTTCAAGGTAGGATGTGCTTCTCTGTACCTCCAGCTGGCATGCAAAAAATCAGTAACAATGTACTGGAATTCTGGAGTCTTTCAAAGATATTCCTGCGTTTTTTCAAAGTTGATGTGAATTGTGTAATAAGCTCACAAAAGGCTGGGAATCGCTAGCTCAACTAGCTCAAGACAGTCCTCTTAAGGGGAAAAATGTGTGGGGTCCTCCTGCTTCTCTGCATAAATTGTCCATGGATCTTTAGACCCAACAACATCCTACTACTGCCAGAAAGCTGGGAGGCACTGATAGAATAAAGACGGTAGCTCTTTCACATGAATCAGAAGAATTGAACTAAGGGGAAAATTTTGATGGAATTATAGCTGGTGTTGTTACAGCAGAACAATTTATATCATGCCAGGACAAGGGTTCATCTGCCGGTTACTTCCCTGCACTCACACTGTGAGGAAATGGCAGACTGAGGAACTGAGCTCCTTACTCCTAGCTCCCTGGGCAGCACTAATAGAAAAGCATCCACATTTCTGTATTAGCCAAACCAACTAATGGGACATTTGTGGTTCACCTATCATTATACAGAATGTATCTCTAGTGAAAAAAATAATAACTAGTAATTAGCCAGGACCTTCAAAAACACTCCTAGCAGGTGGGTAACTGCTGGGAAACATAAGTGTGATATGAAGCCAAATTAATTTGCAGGCAGAGGGGTCAGGGTGGAATTGCGGTGCAACTGGAAAAAGACCTGAGCTCGTTGTCACTGGATGACTGTTAAGTTTAACTGAAGATTGCTTGTACTTTAGATGGGGGCCCTAAATCATCAATTACTTAAATATCAAATTTGCTAGGTTTTTTGAAATTGTAGTCAGCAATTATCAATCGATTATATTCTCTTCACACATTCTCCAGATGGCACAAATTACTTGGGGCTAGTCAGATCCAGAGAAATCTGAGAAACACCAAAGGGGCTTAATCATGGTGAACGGAGTAGATGAATGACTGTTGACTAAGGCAAGCTAATAAAAAGCTGCAAGTTAAGCAGTTCATATTGTTGCTTGGGACTGGGTGCATTAAAGTCACTCATGAGAATGTCCTAGTTCTCATCTTGGTTTATCTTAAAACAGCAATAAAACCCACTAACTTTACACATGTACAAAAGAAATCATATTGGATAAGTATGTATGAAATAGTAATTTCATACTTTTGACATTATAGCCACCTGCAATACTGTAAACTATCTCATTATGCTGTTTCTAAAATACAGCAGAAGTGGAAGGGCATCAGAGATCTACAATGAAAATAGATTTATGGACAATAGCCATGTGAAAAGACTGTTAAGGATTGCTGAGCATCAGAAGATCTATAAACAGAGATATTTGAAATAATGAACTGTACAAGAAGAATCAATCAGATGTTCCTGTTTATTCTCCATCATAACACAAGAGCAAAGGAATATTCAATCAAAATGACAAAAATTTAATATTTAGGGGTTTATACCAGGCTAATCAGAAAATACTACTGGGGTTTTATTAAAGGTGTGGGCAATAAGAACATGTTATGCTGCATTTGTTTTAAAACAAAGTGAGGAGAAAATTCCTCCTCAGGAAAGCATAGATGTATTCCATATAGCTCGGTCACTGGGAGAAGCTTCTGCTGTGGGGAATATTATTTTTTTATTTTGCTGTGATTTTTGCACCTTCATACAATGTATTTTTCCACCGAGCCAATTATAAGAGCTGATTATAGATTACATAAATCATTTATATGATTCATCATAGCAATTCTTTTATTACCAGAAAATCCTTTTCATTACATGTTATTTTGATTGATCTTTTTAAAGTTCCTACTTATGTTCCCAGAGGGCACACATTGTGCATATCCAGCGTAAACCTTTTTCACAGTTAATTGAGGCATTCAACCCCTTTTGCTGCATGTGAGAGATATGTATGCTGGGCATTAGCAAGAACATTTATCTCGATTATCAAGTATCTGGTATTTTAAACATTTGGATTTTTACATTCCTCTTTTCTAGTATTTGGCAAAAAGACCTTGCTGCTCTGCTGGTGAGCTTAACCTGGTCTGTATGTAACCAAGTTGCTCTTTCAGTTGCTGTTCTACAAAATCTGTTGTTCAGTGGCTACGGTAGAAAGCCAGGCACTCTGTGCTATTTATTTTACATGGGATGTAGTTAAAATCATTTAGTCCCTTGAGCTACCCCTCTCTGAGGACAACAGTATGTATTTTGCAGCAGACTTATGAATGTTTGGGAAGCATCAATCCAAAAGATGTTTTTTACGCTGTAGAATATTTATTCTGTAAAAACAAAAAAATTTTGAATCTCACTATTTATTTGGCTTTGGTTTGGGTTTTCCCTCATTACTCCAGTAGTGACTCAAATAAAATACCTAATAAAATCTTGACTTATATTTCTGCCTCTTGTTAAGAGCTGCTGGTCCTCTTTCTTCGCAGATTTCTATTGGAGAACTAAACTAAGTAGCCATTCTTTGGTTTAATTCCTGGAACCTATTTCTCTCATTAGCTCAATACTACAGTAAATTATGAGTGTTGCTGTAACTAATGGGCCAAGCTGGGAGGTAAGCTTTAGCAGAAAGATGCTATCTTTTACTTAAATTAGTTCTTACAGTGGAAAAAACAGATGAGTATTTGAATTCATAGGATTTGCCTCCCATAAGGCATTCATAGCCAGCTCTAGTCAGCCACTCCTGATAAATTTGAATATTTAAGCAGCAGCAGAAAGAGGATTTGTTTTAATTAATTGTATGCTATAACATAGGTCAGTGTGCAGCTTCCAAGCTACATGGGTGGATGGATGAAGGGACCTGGTGCTCTGCCTGTCTGGCAACTGGCAGCAGTTTCCATAAAAAGTTAGGGATGCGTTGGTGTCACGTCACACTAACGTAAGGAATCCTGGTTCTCGGGGCAGTAACAAGCAAGTGAAGAATAAGCCCAGTGGCTAATGGCTGTTTCGGGAAGCTTGGGGAAATAAGGGGGAAGCAGCAGCCTTCAGGAAGAACTGCTGGCTTCAAGATGATCCCAAACCAACCTGAAGGTCCTGAGTGGAAAAAATGATCCTTCGACATTTCATCTAAGTCTGTTTAAAAACTGAGTCAACCTCACAAAAATCTTTTGGCTTTGACAATGTTAGATATACTGTCTAATGGATTCTGAGCTTCTGGCATGCATGAGGTCTTCATGCAGCAAGAATTCTAGGGTCCAAAACCAAATGTTCTTTTGCAGCTTGCTTATATCAGGAATGTTAGACTTGGCATAAATTGTTGTAACAGAGATGATGGAACTAGCAGGTTTTCATGCCCTTCCCCATGCCTCTCGCTACAGTGCTGCTACAGGGCTTTAGAAGATGCAGAGGTGGGACACAGTGGGAGAACTGCAGAATTGCCAAGCATACCTGTAGAAAGCCAGGCTTTTTGAGTTTCATTGCTTATTATGTCATCATTTTTTAGTTTTACTTTTTTGTGGTAATTAGTAGATTCAGAAGGTTCAGGCATTGTTCAGAAGAAGCTATGTGACCTGATGTATCTGCAATAAATAACATGCCTGGAAATGAGTGGGTGAGTAAGATGGGCTTTTTTAGTTCTGTGTGCTCTTTAAGATCCGTTAACTTAGGGGTCTGAGGAAACAGTGCAAAGTGTACCAGGCAGCCAGTAAATCGGTCAAACATCTCTTCTATATACAGGAAGGAACCTGTTTATTTTTGTGGTCAGTGTGCCTGGCCAAACTTAATGTGATGGGCGTTTTGTGGTGGTTTTGGTTTTGTTTGGTTGTGGGTTTCTTTTGTGGTAGAAATGTTTCTCTAATGGAAACAGGACGTGATTAACCAAGGAATTATCTAAATGTTTTGAGGTATGTTTATCATGTTTCTCCTCCAAATTCTCCTCTCCTTGTCTGGGAGCAATTTGACAGTGCAGTGATTTCAGTTCCTTGACAATTTTAAAGCTGAATGTGTACATCTGGGAAATATGAACCATAATGCGGCAACATAGTCAGTCATACAGCCAGGGCAATGAAAACCTAATGTGGTAGACACTACAGAGTACAAAAAAAAAAAAAGAAAAAAATTTGTTTGGTCTGAAGTATTCATCTGTAGAAGTGGCTTTGGTATCATGCCATTGAGCTTTGGCTAGTTAGCTGCCAATGACAGAGAACTCTCATGAATAATGTATTTGCGAGTATGATCTCTTACCTGGCCACCTGCATACAGAAACAAAGCTCAAATTCAATTAAAGTATTCATTACTTCTTGACTTGATCACTCAAGTATGTATGAGTACTCTGCACCTCCAACCTGGCTTTAATTTGAGCATCTCTAAGCAATTCAAGTGTACTACTTAGTTAATGTGATATACAAAAATCTCTTTAGGGTTCTGCACCTGAAGTTATTGTTCAACAGTAGTTGAAGGCAGAGGCAGTATCAGAAGAGGTTATGGAAGCAGTTTGGCAGGGCCTGCCTTGCTCTTTTGGGACGGTGGGGAAAGGGAGCTACTGCTTGCCTGGAGGGGGGGGGGGGGGAGTGTGGGGACAATGAGAGCCTCAGAGTCCTGTAAAATAAAAGGTGTTGGCTGTGTTTTCCTGAGTATCCCACATGGGACACACCATCATCTTCCCCTAATAGCACGCTTGAAAAATCCAGCTTTTACTGGTGTTGCAATCTTGCATCTGCCATCCTGATAAAACACTCAACCTGCTGAGTGTTTACTCATCTGTGGTGATAATGGAGAAATACATAATTGACTGAACTTGAGAGCAACCTGCAGTGCTACCCTGTGCCAGCAGCCTGATAAAATATTGCAAAGGTGAGCAAGTGCAAAGTGCTTCTGTCTGTCTGAGCTGCCTGCAAAGGATGGCTCTTCCAGGCCAGTGCCGGTGCACACGGATCTCTGGGTGTGCATTACATGTCAGCAAAATGCCCCCACTGCTGTCCCGTGGCTAATCCAGCGGAGCAGGGCTTGGAGCCACTGCTTACAAACAAAATTGCTGCACAGGTCTTGGACTCTATACAGGAATACACATATATGTGTCAAGTGTGTTTATGAACATGGCGGGAAGCCAGGAAGGAATTAAGGGAAAGACCTTTTCTTTCCTTCCCTACAATGTGCCATAGTATAGTCTGTTATGTCGTGTGGAAGCGGCATTGACAAAAAGCATCTGTATTGGCAGAATAACGGAGAAAATCCCAAATGCAAACATTGGTGTCACAGATATTAAAAAAAAAAAGTGTGAGAGGTTGCTGAGGTTAGCAGCACAGTGCTAAGTTGTTCAGGGGCGGAGTAAACTCTTGAGAGAATTACCCTGAAATGAAACGAAATAAAACCATAGATTATAGTTAAAAATTCCTTGTATGTTTAAAAAAAAAAAAAAGGCAAGGGCGGGGGGAAGAGGAAAACTAGAAACAGGGGGAGAGGTTGAGAAACAGAGGCAGTGTGAGAATGAGGGGGGGGAGGGAAATGTGCTGTACACTTAGCTGAGCAGCAGGAAGAAAAGCTTCAAACGGAGGATTTCTCAGCGTTAGATGTCTGCCAGTTGTTTGCAGGCACACCAGTAGGTATCTGTGTGGTGCCTTAAAGGATGTGGACGAAAGGCGAGTCGGAGGGACTTCAGACTTTAGGGATTGTGGTGGTGGTGTGCTCCTCTCTGAAACTTTTGCACTACCTCGGGCTAATTGACTTGTCAGATGGTAAGAGAACTTCCAAGTTTTCCAGCTCCTGTTTAGTTTTGTTTAAATTTGCTTCAGTAAAGCCACTGTAGGTAGCAGACAGGCTGTGGGAAGGAAAGCATTGTCTGTCAGTGCACTGATTCTCGATATTGTGATTAAAAATCATACAGGCTGCAAAGAGGGAATTATGCTTTATTGAGGGCTTTCGTGTGCTTTTGGTATAGTACCATAGCTAGAGAGAATCTGAAGCTGTGATTATCTTTTTTGCCTTATGTATTATTTAACAAATTAAGAATTTTTTTCTTATTGTTAATTCTTTTTCTCTCTTGAAATTAGTACCAGCCTGGAAAAAAGAAAGTGTCCCTTGGGGTAATGGAAGCACAGCTGATAATTAGATGCATGATTTCATATGGCTATCTAAAACAATTCTGTTGTGACATTTCCAGATTAAAGACATGATGGAATGAATGTGAATAAAAGAAAACTTCTCTGTATTTGTTATTCCAGACACTTCAGCAAAGTAACAAGAAGCAAAATAATCTAGGGAGAAATATTTCTGTTTTCACCTATTGAACTGGAAGATTTAGTCTCTCTTCATCTTATCAGTGTAAAGAACTTTTTTTTTCTTAAAGGTTTTCTTGTCTGAGTAAAACATATATATTAACAATTAAGGGAGATTTGGGATCATATTATCTATTCATAAAGCGATGTAGGTATCATTTAATTTTGAAAGAAAATAACTTCTTGATGGAGTAGATGAGGTATCTTTTCTTAAAACAAAGAGACCTCCAAGTCATTGAGTATATTCTTGCTTCGATCACTAACTGTGCCAAGGTCATCTAGCAAAGGAAATAGCAATGATAAAATATTAGCATAAACACTTACATTACTTTGTTCAGATATTATCTTTAAAATACAAGAAACCTAAGGCTGATGAAAGATTGAATAAAAGTAGAGGATATTTAATATATAAATGTTTTATTGGATAATGTTAAAAACAAGAAAAGCAGATGGTATTTTAACCTTGCTACTGTAAAATCAGTGCTGTCACATAAACTTGGAAATCCTCCTGCAGGATTAGGAACAAATGTGAGAAATGGCCTTAATAAGAGTTATTTTATTTAGATTAAGAGAAGATGTAAATTGGCATGTATTAGTCATTACATGAATGTTGCTATTCCTTACTACAAAATGAATATCATGGGAGTTTTTAGTTTACTCCTGGAATGCCACTGGAGTTCAATTATATAATTACAAATAAATTAAGATCTCTGACAATGACAGCTAATTTCAAATAATGGCAATAGAAGTTCTCACCTTAAAAATAAACTGTTAAATCTAATGCTGAGGCAGTTTCATTGCTGCCTGTTTAACTTGCAAGAACATTTTTATACCTTCTTTCCACACTTAGTTACTGTACTTCCAGTTTCTGCCCTTTTCAAAGCAATTGCTTTCCCCAGAAGTGTCTCCCCAGTGTTTCTCCAGCAAAGTCAAGTACGTGACAGGTGAGAACATTGTTTGTTCAAAGATGAAATCAGCAAAAGTGAGCAAACAGTCCCACCTTGTATTCACTGAGCAGCTCCGGCTGCATTTTGTTTGTGGTCATCAGTTAATAATCACTCAACCCATACAAGTGTAGAAGGGTGTAGGATTTTCTTGTAACTCTTTGTAAAGGAGCACTGTCAGTTACTGATACACATAGTTCCTGATTGCTGATGAATTACTTGGCAGTGCATAGGAGCATGACACTGTAAACTGTTTCAGATTTGGATAACTTTTCTTGGAATTCCTTTTTTTCTGGCTGCAAAATAGTTCACCTGGAGACAAAGATATATTTATCTGGTACTCATTATATTGTATGAGTCTGTTCTTCCCTTCTGACTCGTGCTAAGAATTTCTTATATGTGTAAATAGTAACATTAATGTAATGCAGATCGTCATTAATGTGGTGCAATGCAGACTTCAATCACTAGGAAGTCTTTAAAGGTGCCATTAAACTGTTTTCTTTGATGTGCTAGGTGGCAGTGATGGCAAAAGGTATAGTGGGTGCTTATATTGCAACATAAATATTTCTAACATCTTTTAATGCTCTAGAAACAACCTCATGAACATATAGCTATTCCATGTGCTTTCTCATAACTGTGAAATAACACTAAAATAAGACTCTGAAATTGGCTATATTCTTATTCCTTCTTAGAACTAGAATTAGTCTGGCTCTTGTAGATGGACCAGGCTTGCTTAAACAGTATTCTTTTGTCCTGCTTAAAGGAAGAAAAGAAAAAAAAAACCACCCCAAAACCTGAGTGCTGATTTTTCATTAGTCTAACATAGGAAGCAATAGTTATAGAGAGGGAAATAGCATAGACAGTAATTTGAAAATGTGAAGTTTTATAATTTGCTGCAGCTGAATGAATGGGTGTTCAGTCACATTCCAGAGGTGAAGTCCCATTCTGGCTGTTAGTTCATTCAGGTGTTTGACTGAAAATGACTGAAACCAGAGACATTAGTGGCAGTTTTAATCTCCAAGCACAACCCAAAACTGCTGAGCATTTTTAAAGAAAATGTTAAACCAATAGGAATTTATTTTTTTTTTCCTAATTTCTTCTGTTCCACCTGAGATGCTGGTGGAGCAAGCCTATGTGAAATGACCCCCTAAAACTCGGCAAAGATAAGAGCTCCAGTAAGATCAGACCTTTGCCAGTTACACTGTTTTATGTTTTCTGAATTATTCATTAGAATGTTCCCATTGGCTTAAAACCAAGAGGGAGAGGAGAACAGGGCATGGTAGCCTCTACATATAACTAAGAGACAAAATTTACATAACTAAAGAGAAAAGCTTTGCAAAGCATGTGGGGGGGGGGCGTGTTTTGTGACCCTAATAAAGTAGAAATATTGATGACTTGCTGCTTTATGCTTTTCTCAAGGTTCTGTCTGTTGGGGGTTCATGTTTGTTGGTTGTCCTTGCTGCCATCCTACTTTTTGACAGAGCGGCTTCAGTCTCATTAGGTTAGCTCCCAGCTCCGAAGAGCTACACAACCACATCCAAAAGGGTGGGCTAAGAGTTGAAGATTGGTTTTTAGTGCAACAACACATCCACAAACAATTATATGTACTACGTATTATTTGGGGAAATACCTGATGAAACCTTGTACTAACTTATGACTGGGGACCAAAAAAACTTCTTCATCAATGTACAGCCAGAACTTACTCTCATTTTGTTTTGTGAGTTTGGCTTCAACTTCTTTGCAGAATATCCATCCATCTTCTAAGTACCCTTGAAGAATTCGTAAATCTTATTTCTTGAAATCAGAGGGATCCAGAGCAAATGTGAATTGTGCTTTTGGACTAGATGGTTGGCTGACTGGTTCAGTAATACCTGTGGCAGGGTACAAACCCCTGAAAATAAGTAGAATAATATATACCATGAAATGTATTGTCAAGGATACAACTTTTTACTGCAGGAAAGCTTGCTTTCCTTAGTTGTAGTCACTTACTTTATGACAGAAGATTTAGAAGCAGGTGCTCAAATACTTTTCTTGATTGAATAAATCTAGAAATCAGCTCTCAGATGCTTCAGAGGTTTTTGCTGTATGTGTCTACATAATTCAACAGTATGTAAAAAATATACTGCCAACTGGTAGATTTCAGTTGCCACTGAGAGAAATAATTTTAGTATAATTACTAATGGAGATGAGGTCTTAAAGCCAGTTCCCGGGACCTTCACTAGAATGAGTGCTTTCAGGTCTTTCTCAGTGCACCTGTTTTCATGTGGTGTATCAGTGCCTGATGTTTTTTGGAGAAAGGAGATGGAGATAGACGTTTACTGTTGAATCAAGTAACCTTTAAGGTAATCCAGACCTCAGACCCAGAGGCTTGTTTGTTATAGTGCCTTTACTTGTCAGCAGCTGAGCTCAAAACAAAAATGAGCTGAATCCTGAAGCAAGAACTCTGCCCAGGTTCAGACCTGAAGTAACTGCAAAGAGGTGAGATTTATAATCTCGTAACTGGTCACTTCAGACTGTATTATTATTGTCTGTGGTACTCTTCAAGTGTTGGGGCTGAGCATAGCCAAAGATCAATCATACCCGATATCAATTTGATTCGTGAGGTGCTGTTTAGGTTTAAGTAATTGTTGGGGTCTGCAGCGGGTCTGCAGATAAGTTAGTTGACCTCAAAGACTTAGCCGTGTACCTTTAAGACAGCCACAAATTGTCAGGTACGTAAACAGGATGTGAAGAATCAGAACTTAGAACCACAGCATACGGGCACCTACAGCAACAGCAAATAGCAAGCAAGGAGGACACAAAAACCTATCAGGGTCTAACACCTGCACTGTCTAAGATCTATAAATAGTTTGTATAAACAATAAAGGTCATTTTGTCCGAACCCAGCCACGCAGACATAGTGTTTCTTTTAAGTCCGCCTTGACTTGCGTCACCACAAGTAAAAGCATGCAAACGTTGAAGCCTCTGAGGAGGAGATCAGTTTTGCACCAGGGGCAGACCAGGTTTCCTGCTCTGGCTTTCTGAGCCCAGCTCCACAAAGATATTCATGGCCCAGCTCTGCAGATACTAGACAACCTGCAGTGAAATGCGTATTCTGTCTTCTCATAATATGCTAAGGTATCAATTAATTCAAATGTGGAAGGAGGATATTCTTCTGTAAAAGTTCTTGTGAGAGTATGTTCTTTCCTCTAGCTTTGAAGATGGGAACTTCAAACCCACTTTAAAGAGAGGGAAAGAAGAGAGGTTTGAGCAACCTAAAAATTGGAATCTTTCTTCTCCAGGGTATCCCCTGTGAGGGTGCTCAACTATGAGGTAATAGGGACAGAAAATGCTGGTTTCAGCCTATTGATGCTGCATGGTGCAGAGGCTGTATTATAGCTGAATCAACAAATTTCTTTACATCCTTCCCAGTGATTTCTTTTCAATTATTCTAACCTTTGTACAGATTTTTCTTCATCCAAGGCAGAAATCATGTGTTCTCGTTCTGTGACCCCAGCCTGTTGAGAGCCAGAGCCAGTGTGAACCTCCACCAGCAGCCAGGGTAATGGCATCCCCCGTGAAGCGGTGCGGGCAGCAGGTGTGGAGCGTGCTGCCCTGGGAGGCACTTCTGAACTGCTCCGGTAGTGTCAATGCCGGCAGAGTTGGAGCAGTACGCCAATGCTGGAGTCCAGTTCCTTTCCCCACTATGCTAATACCTCAGTTTGTGATAACCCAGCAATTATTTTTACCTCATAGGGAAGATAAGGATAACTATTATTCATACTCTTTCAGAGGGCTCAAATGAGAGGTGTTATAAAAATGCAATCTGTAATTGCAGTACGTCTTCTCTGAAGCACAGGGTAGAAAGCGCCTGAACCTGTGCACTGCATCCTCCATCCTCTGTTACTCTCACTGTACGATCCTGTTGGTTTCCTTGATGCAGTTTCTCTTTTGTTCTTTCCCACCAATATTAGTTGTTTGTTGTGGTGGGGGTGGGGTGTTGTTACTAAATAAAGTGTACCTGATGATAGTTGCTGGCTGTTTGCAATTTTTTTTATCAAATTTTTCCGCACTGTGTTCTAGTATGCCACATTCCTACTTTGGCTTTCAGTCCTGCTCACTCAGGTGAGCTGAGAAGTACAATGCAAGTTAAACAATTTTACCTGTAAATACAAAGGATTGAAAAATAAAATGTGAAAGCTCCTGAAAATGGCTTCCATTATTTCATGTACCTACCTTCCTGGCAGGCGCCTATACAAGTTTTTGGGGTTTTTTTATAGGAAAGGCAGGGATCTATAAAATTTTTAAGGCTTCTTAATATTTTAAGGAAAACTATTGTTAGCCTTAAAAATCGCTCAACTGCATTTCTGAAAACCCCTTAGTTGTATAATAGAACATCGTATGTTGCAATATGCCACCGAAATGAGAATATTGCCCTGCCTGCTGAGGTGAAGGTGGCCTTGTACTGGCCCTGCTGTTGCAATTGATCTTCTGTGTTTTAAGGACTGCCCTTTGCAAGGAAAGGTGGATGTTTTGTGCATGGTTCCATATGAACTTTGATAGAAAACATGTATGATTTGATCTAGGACAGAGGTTTTGATGTTATTCTTAAATAAACTTTCCTCTTGTTCTTATATGTGTGGTCATCTGCGTATGAGGTGGTACACTTCTTTCCTGTCATACATAGTCATGTAACTATAGTTATATTACAGGTATCAGTAGTTTTGCTGCGAGGCATTTTTTGACAAAGCCCTCCTGGATCATTTCTCGTCTGTATGAGGAGTCCTGAGGGTGCAGTAGCCTTTCCCCCTTCCCTCTGTCCCACCCACTTCCACATCCTATAGCGGTCTGAACTTGGGTACTTTTAGCCCCCAAGCTGTGCAGATGCTGTGGTGGTGTATGTAAGGAGGCCCATGTTTTCATGACTGTGCAAAGTTGTTAGTTTTTTCCTGTTCCTAAGAATGTAGGCAACTGAATAATTTGGTAGATCAACATTTTGGGCTACGGCTGTTACTGCAACTAATGAATTCCAGCATCTCTGCTAGGTCTCAGTTTTTTCATGGGATATTGGTCTGAGTGAGTTTTATGTAACTATTTACTTTTCAGCTGGAAACAGTGAGACCCCAGGTCTCAGATATGGCAGTAAAAATATAATTTAAAAAAACCCAAACAAACAACAAACCTGTGGTGGATTATGAATTTCAGAACCTGCTTTTTTTTTGGCCAGTGATGTGTTATGGTAACATTGTGTTCATGTCAGTGTTTGCATAGGTGGACCACACGTTCAAATACTCAGCTCATTTAAACACTGATAACCTGCAAGACAAGGTCCCACATTACAAAGGGAAGCAGTCAGGAGATAAATGCCTGAAGTATTGCAACTGCTTAATCTTAATACTTGAGAGTATGGTCTTGCTTCATGAAGATATTGTTCACGTCCATGTGGTAAAACAACACTGCATAATCCATACCCATGAGGGGAATGAACTAGGGCTGTGCAGCCAGACTTGACTTGATCTTTCTTTGGTTTTTGAATCTTATCTGTGCTCCCCTTGCATAGGGTTTTGTCCATGTAAATCTGTAGAAGCACGTAATATGCATTTATAATCTCTCTCTATTTAGCTTTTTTAAAAATATTCCAACTAATTATTACAGGTTTCCTATAATGAAATCTGAATTTGCTGCAGTGCTTTCAGGGTTTCCTCTCACACAGGTAGACAGACCCTAGACTTTGTTGTACAGTCTCTTGCAAAGCTCCTGCAAATTGGTAGCCTTGGTATAGCCTGAGCTGTTGGCTTCCAGTTGGGGTTGAAGTGAGTTTTGTTTGCAGCATGCGATCTTCTGATTTCCCTGCCCTGGTGGCATTTGCTAGTGCTTAAGGAGTCTCTCTAGATTAGCTTCTGACAGCTGCTCCTGGTATTCTGTGGCTTTTGTCTTAGCTTCAGCTCTGCTAAGGAGTGAGAGAGGTTTTGACATTGTGGATTAATTGCAGCCATTCCACTCCCCAAGGATCTCAAATTGAGTTGGTCATGCCATTGCTGTCTTAACACTGAAGCTTTTAGTGTACGACACTCTTTCAGACAGACAATTCAAACCTTTTAACTAGAAGAAGTTTGTTTTGGCAGCAGATTCTGCCTCAACCCTCTGGATCTATGAAGTGATTCAGTTAGTAGCTCTAATTACTTATGCCTCTCTGTTTACCAGAGCATACTGCACTACTCTGCTGTTTATACTTTGATGTTTATCATAGTTGCTCTACTGCTAACCTTTCTCTTGAAATAGTAATTTCTTATCCATTTTTCTCCATGCTGTAATAAAGCTGCACGTTTCACGGCTCTGTCCTGCATCCCCTTGTGTCTGTGTTAAACTACCCTCTGTGTGTGTACACGTGCAAACCAATATTTATTGTTCTGGTGGCTTGTCAGTTTACCTCCACTCTTCATGGCACACTTACTGCCTTTCAGATTTAATCTAGATACTCACACTGTTTCCATTACTACAGCAGCTGCTGTTTTGCCTCCTTTTGGACTCTGGCAGGGTTTTGTCCCTTAGCACCCCTGCACTGTGATCAGGGTTGTGGAACTTTTAAATGCTGTGTCTGTGTGACAGCGGGGTGCAGCCCTTCAAGGAGCAAAGCTGGGTTGACTGGCTCTGTTCATCTGAAATGCTACCCTGCCTTTTGTGCTCCATCATGTTAATGTCCTTTTGCTTTTTATCAAATGGTTTTAAATGTCAGTGCTTCACAGAACCTGTGATAGCACCTGAAGCTCTGCCTTTCTAGTCTCTGCCTTTCTAGTCTCTGCCCTAGGGCAATCCCATCCACCCATCTTAGTACTAAAATCTACTCTTTTCCTATTCTTTTTGCTTACTTAAATTTCTGCGTTCAAGCAAGACTAACACAAACTATGTGTGTGTAAAAAGAAGAAGGAAAAAAATAAGTAATGTTGAAGTTGCTAGCTGGTCCTCTCTCTTCCATTGTAGACTTTCTTGAACATTTACTTTCTCTTTAGCACATGGTCTGGTCCAGAGAGTTCCCTACAAGTGTTTAGTGTCTCCTTGCTTACTTTGATTACTACTTTCTTGCTTAAGCAATCAGGAGCTTGTTTTTAACTGATTATTTATTATTAAGAGGTAGAATTAATACAGCAGCCCATTTTCTAGCTCTGTTAATGCTCACGTTATGTGTCTTTCACTCGAGGGGACAGTTAAGTACTCAGAAGTAGAAAGTGGCAGACTATCATGTCTCCTAGTCCATACCAGTAGGTACTGATCTTTATAAAAAAAGATTATGAAGGCTATTGCCACAAATTGTAACATTTCTACAGACAGAATACTATTTTCCTAATTCCCAAGTGACAGTATTGCATTTTCTATCCTTTTTTTAAAGGAGAAAGGTGAGCAAAACAAACTGTGGCACTGATCCTGAATTAGAGATTAGCAGCTTCTTCCTTCTGTACTAATTTATGCAAAGAAATAGTCAGAAAACAGTTAATGCTTTGCAGAAGTTTAGTAGAAACATCTTTCTTCAGGGATATTCAATAATGCTGAAACTTTGAAACTTTTGTTGTTGTTATCTGCCAAAGTCTTGGAGTGAGATGTAACAATGCATTTGCTTCCTCTAAAGCATTTACTCTCCAGATTCAGGTTAGCATCACTCCAAAACTTGTAAAGGCACAAAACTGAATGTCTGTTTGAGCATTATACTTGCCTGTCAGGGCCAACGCTGTAGCTTTTAACTGTAGTTTTGAGGAGAAAAGCTCTTACAGAAAAAGCATGTAAATACTTCATTAAATTATAGGAAAGTGGATGTGGAAGGTGAAGAGGTCTCCTAGTCCATCCTCCTGTCTCAAAGCCAGGTTGTACCAATCTGTGTCAGCATGGCAAACTCATTACAACTATTATTTTGTCTTCAGTTCACCAATGGACATGGAGAACAGATGATTTCTTTTTTCTTTGTACAAGCCTTGTAAAGAGTGTTACATTCCTTCAGGTTCCTCTTCACTAGTCTGAATAACTCTAATTCTTTTGGTCTTTCCTTGTTTATGTGATTTAATCTGTGATAGTTTTTATTGCTCTTACCTAAAGCATTTATTGTTAATGGACACCTTTCTTGAAGCTGTGACTTAACTGCCACCAGGAACAGCAGAGGGATTATGCCACATGGCTGGCAAAGTGTATTCCTGCTTGTACTTCTGGTGAAGTGCTTGTTGTCTTTGCAGCAATACGAGCAGTCACTTATGTTCAGCTTTTGACCCACAGTAATGCACAGATCTCCAGCCTGGCCAGCTGGTTTGGTGTGGTTTATTCTGTTGTTGAACTTCTAGTCTTTTGCATTTGTCTTTATCGAATTCTATCTAGTTCCTTCCCTTCAGGCCTTTTTTTCAAACTTGTGAAGATCTCCAGCAGTCCTTTCCACATGGTGACATCTGTTCGCTGTGATTGTTACCAAAATCTCGGAATGAAGAACTTAATCGACACCAATGTGATGTAGATAAGCAGACACTTCTTTATTGAGGCCGGGTGCGTGAGTGAGTCTCCTCACAATCAACGCACACCAAGCTTCAAAATCATACACCTCATATAGAACTTATTCATACATATTCATTAAGTATTCATGCATAAACATAGTATTTCCCGAAAATCATTAACATACTCTTGCTTTGTATGTTAATTAGCTTATCAGTCCTTTGCGCTTGCGCAAATTCTTACAAGAATTGTGGGCAGGGGTCTCTGGGACGTGGGCAGTGGTCTTTGGGAGGAAAGCCATAGGCCTTCCTCATGGTGTACTTCTCACCCTGTGCCTGGAATGTGATGATCTTGCCAGTTTGCAGTGTTCTTATCGGTCTGAGCTAATTTATGTCCTTGTCGGCCATCTGTTTTTTCTTGTTTCTTTTAGTCACTCCCTCTAGATAACTTATAAACAGGCTCCTTGTTAGAGAAAGTTAGAGAAAGAGAAACAGACTCCTTCTTTCATTAGTTATTTCATTAATTATTTCTTTTAAACTATGGTTACATGACCTAATTACTATACTTACATTCTTTGAGTAAATATATTTGCACTTCACTTATTGTCCCTAATTCCATACAATTTCTTTATATCAATTATTAAAGTTCACGATTTCTTGGCAGGTAACTGCGAGTTGTTTCATTCGGTTGCTCTCAGTTCTTGGCCTTGGTACAGGGCTGTACAGAGGATTTCATAGCAGCTTTTGTTGTGCAACTACTAGTTTCATTAAAATATATCTCTTATTCCTCTATATTTCTATTAAAATGATTTTATAAAAACAAATAAAGCTAATTAATTCTAACCATTAGCAAATCTGTAACATGATCATCCAGCTTAGTAATAAAAACATTGACCATGACTAGACCCATGAAAGACCTCAGTGGAGTTGTGTGTGATCCTTCCTTTGTTCTGATCTGAACCACTGAGAGCCACCCAGTCTGAACAGCTACGCAGCCAGTTTCTATCTACCTCGTGGCAGCTTTGTAGACCATTCTTTTCCTTAGTTTTCAGGAGAATGGTATGTGAGGCAAGGCCAACGGTACTAGTCAGATAAAGATTTAATGTATCCTCTGTTTCTCTTACCCACCTAAGGATGCACTATATCAACTCAGCTTTATTCTACTGCAGTTTTGACAATTCAGTAACCCATGCTTGTAAGCATACATCGTTGGTTGTTCCAGCGTTTCCTGAGAACTAAAGTGAAAGATAAAAAAATTGTATGGTCCTGAAATCCTTCCCTCCTCTTTAGTTGTTTATCCTTTCCAGGACAAAACAGAAGGTCCTGCCTTTGGTCTCCCTGTTTCTTGAAGGTAGGGAACACTCGGTGATTGCCAGTCCTGGGAAGCTAGGAAGGAAAACAGGATGATAATATGATGGGAAATGCAGCCCTGTGTTTTGGATTGTCTCTCAGACTCTGGCTGAGGTACCGTCCTCTTCTTCCCCTTCTCTTCCTGTGTGGTGTGAAGAGGTGGTGTGGTGTCACCTCCCCACAGGCATCACGTGGCAGTGCAGGAACAGATCCCCTGGTTTGTGTTTAGTGAGATACTAATGCTATACAAGAAATTTGAAAGCACAGGCTGCTGGTTCACTCTGTTTAATTTGGCTAGCCCTCCCCTGCCCCAAGCCATGTTCTTTCATTGTTGGTAAAACTCTTAAAGAACTGCATCACTCTGTAGCTTCTTAATTCTGGTCTATGTATTTTTGATGTGGAGCTCTGGAGGTACACTCTGTCCAACCAAAATTACTAACAGATCATTTCAGGACAACTGTAATACCAAGAAGATGGAAAATGCCCTTCCTCTTCTTTCACGTGACAAAAATAATGCCACCTGTGTTTTACAATTCCTGCCTAAGTTATCAACTACATAAGCATTCAGTCGGAGATCAATAACATTTTGTGGGACTATGGCAGGGGGGGTCATTCAATCAGTCATCCCTTAGGTTGTATTCTGTTTGTGTTTCCCCTTCAGCTTTAACAGTTCCGAATCATTAGATATGGATTTTATTTTTAGTCTGTTTGTACAATAGTCATTCCATGTGCAGCATGGCAAGTCTTCATCTTCAGAATGTGTCTCAGCATCTTCAGACCCTTATTCAATGGAAAGCATTGCAGAAAAAAAAAATAGCATTCGTATAATACCTACCTCTGGCAGCCTAGAAGCTAGAAATGCTATTTTAATTTTCATTCATGTTCTGGTGAAGAGGATACATTAGGGTGTAGTGGCGATAGGTGTAGGAGTGAAGTAAGGCTGTAGAAAACCAGAGCAACAACAACCTCCTTTTGGAAGTATAAACCACATTTTTAATAAATCAACATCTGTGCTATCAACAGAAAGCCCAAGCACAGCAAACTGCACATGTAAGTGTTTCTGAGAAGTGAGGACAGCTGAAAGCATAGAAGTGCCCTTCATTAAGTTCTGTAGCAGATGGCCAAGAGGAGAAAGGGATGTGTTTCCAGTGGGATAGACAGAGCTGGAGGGGGAGATAAAAAGTAAACTACTCTGTGAAGTAGAAGTGCTTATTGTGCTTTATGTGTTAGTGTTTGAAGAACTTGCATGTTGAGCTGACTGCGAAGTTTGTTAATGGTTTGAAAAGTGTGGACCTTTGTGATAGTTATCTAGCTGTTTGATCGCTATCTTAGTTATTTTACGGAAAACTTCAAAGTGGACTACTTGGGCCTTTTTTAAAAAACATGGTAAGCATGCAAAAAACATACCAATATACCACAGTAAAATTTTTAAAATATCTGCTCACCATAATTCCATGATTTGTTTCAGTTAATTTCCCATGTATACAAAAATGCAATAGTACATGAGTTTTGTACCTATTTACGTATCTTTCTTTCCATATCGCCTCTCTCCCTTCAGACTGTCTTGCTAAATCCATCACTTTGTCTGCCAGGTAGAAGAATGTTAGAAGAGGTTAATATTCTATAGATTATTTTATAATTAATTTAATAGAATTACATAAAACTTGATAGATATCCTCAGTTTTGCTGCAGGAATTCTTGTTTGGCTTAATTTTTTCCTCAAGAAAAAACCTCTGAAGAGGAGGGAGCTTGTGCTTTGCCCGTTTTCTAGAGCTGCAAGAGAAACTGTGGACTGTAACATGCTGCATCAAATCTGCCTTGCAAAATGACAAGCCCAGGCTGCCTCTCCCCTTCAGAAACAGCATACATGAGGCAAGGCTGGATGCCACGGGAGGCACTCATACATGTGGATCCATGTTGTAGCAAGCTGCAGTGGGGATAAATGCAGTCCGTGAAGAGAAGGGGGGAGACTTTGCGTGTAGTGCCTGCAAGGCAGATGCTTGTTTCAAGGAAAAGCTGTGTGGGTTAAGAAAAATATATGCACGCCACTTTCTAAACTGAACGGCAGCACCATTGAAGATGCTTGCCCTTGTGCAAAGCTTATTTCTGAGAGGCTGTTGAAGCTATTCTTAATTCATAACCTGTGGAAGTGTTGGCTACCAAAGTTAGAGATTCCCCAGTGCTACTGAACCAGGTGTCAGGCTGCTTGGCAGATGGTAACTACAGATCAAATTGGGTACATTTGATGAGCCTGGTTTTCTGTTCTTTCACTGTTTGTTTTCTCTTCTCCTTCAAGACCTTTCTCTGGTGTATTTTTGGGATGGAAGAGCAGCTGGATGATGGGAGATTCAAGCAGGATTGTATGTCAGTCCCATACAGGTTACTTTGTTTAGCAGGGAGAGTGTTTCCAAAAAAAATGTTACCAAAAAAACCCCTAACCTTCTGAAGGTTAAAGCAAAGCTTTTAAGTATAATCTGGAAGGATCTCATTTTTACAGGAAGATTAATTTTTTTTCTAATATATCAACAGCAGCAAAGTTGGAGAGTGTCAATAGATGTGAAGGATCTAGCCTAACCTCTAGCTGCCCTTATCTGCTAATCCTCAGGGGGATAGATACAATCTTCTGTGAAGCACATCTTTGCTGGTAAATTCAATTAACATGTATCAGCAAGTTAAAGACACAAGTTGAAGATGTTTTAAATTAAAAGCTAAGTCTATCTGGATGCCAAGAGGTGTAATTTCCTTGCAGAGAGACTTGTCACGTTGCAGGGGGTTAGAGTGGATGTCTGAGTTTTGAGCTACATTTGAATGTAGCCATCCTTTGACTGGTGAAGGTGACGAGGAAGTGGTGAACTGTTGCTGGAGTGGATGGAGAGCACCAGCACAAGGGCAAGCTTTTTAAGGAAGCCATCCTGTGACACTAAATCTGTCTAAACGTCCTCTTGCAAAACTTTGGACACACCTGGCTTTGGTAAAGACCTCAAAGTATTTCTAAAGGGACTGAAATTTCAGCCAATTCTTTTTGGAACTAATTCGGATATCTCTGTTGATCCTTCCACCTCTCTCAGCTACTTCAGATGCCTTCAGGTTTCATGATATGTAGACCCTGGCAGGGTGATGTCATATGTCTCTCCCTTTCAATTGCACAATTGCTTGTATGCCTTAGGATTCTGTAACAATACACTGATCTTATTACAGCGTGTTCGAGAGGTAAAGTGCACGTGCTGGTGGTACAATATCGTGTTCTGTCTGCTTAAACATATCTGATGTGGTGGCTTCCTCCTGCACAGCAGGCACTGGGAGTAGCACAAGAACTCTGTCACTGAGGGTATACTAACATAGTTTTTATCAAATCCAGAAATCCAAACACACTAGCAGAATACCTGCTCCAGTTATTTGTGGTGTTTACCTACCTTCTAATGGGGTATATAACTTGAAATGCTGTCCAACAGGCAAAATTCAGGGTGAGGCTTGAAAAGATCTGACTTTTAGTCCTATCTGGCCACTGTCCTGCTGGGTGACTTGCCAGAAGTCAGTCCCATCAGTAAGGGCTGGGTAATGAAGACAAATTTCCAATGCAACTTCTTTGCCTCTTGAAGTTTTCAGGGAATCATTCATCTGAAGCCAGAATGGAGTTTAATTTTCTTCTCATCTTATTCTGGAAGTACAATACTTTGATAACAACCATCAATTTGATTATTTAATTTGTCACCACTTAAGTTTTCTCAGAGAGCTATTTATATGCCTACTTCTTTATCTTGCATTAACAGTTTAACAGAAACAACAGTAGAAAATAAAAACCATCTCACCTGTGCACGGCCTGCAATGTGTGCTACTTCTCAGATGGAACCTCTTAAGTCCTGTCAGTGTCAAATATGTTTTTACATTTATACTGATCTGCAGGATGATAATCCAGGCTTTTCTCCTAGAATTGAAACATAATAGAGTTTGGGGGAGGCATGGCAACTATTCAGACTGGGTGTATGCAACACAAAAGGAGCTGGTTTTGGCTGCAGGTTAACACATAAATGATTGAAAATCTTAGTATGTTAGCAGGGTGTGATGATGTTAAGATAGACTACTTGTGACCTAGCAGATTATATATATGTGTGTGTGTGTTCTTCCAGACCTCTCCCACATTATCTGCTTTGCTGAAAACTTAATTCATATACCCACAACTCTGTAATAATTTAAATAATTTATATATACTAATTAGCTGTCTGGAAGATGCCCAAAGACATTCATTTCACCAACCCTGAAATTGTACCTCCTTCAGAATTAAATTCAAGTGCTCTGCAATATTAACACCATTATAAACTTCCTAGGATAGTTAATAGCATAGAAAATGGATTCCGTATGCACAGCTCTGCATTTGTGGGCTGCGGAACCACTTTGAAATGCCGAGTACGCACAGAGGCTTCATCCCTCATGAATCCCATGTGCCTTCTCCATCAAGGCCCAGAAATGGTGACAGCAGTGGACAGTGCTGCACCCCTGAGAAGAGGGGATTCCTGTGTTGGAATACCAACTTGTCATTTTGCTGCCTTTCAGACAACAACGACAGGAATCACAGTGTTGCTGGATGAGTATAAAATGATGTGGTCTTATTTTGAAACCCACTTTGCGTTTCATTGGCTCTAGCTCTGAAGTCCTCTGACTTCTGATTGTTTCTGGTTTACATCAGTGAGAAGAGCACCCTTCCCTTTCAGTGCTCCCCGTACCTCATGAATTCCCATTTTCTGTTGAGAGAGGTGCTGGAGAGCATCAGCTGAGATAGTGCTGGTTATACCTGACCTGAACCTGAGCCTCTGTAGTGTTCGGACAAAGTTCCTCTGTTCCTCTGAAGTTCGGACAAAGCTTCAGCTAGTTTATTCTCAAATTCTTCAGTTTTCTCAACCGTAAACCTGCCTGTTGATTACTGAGATAGAATCTCCTGATGGAGAGAGCAACAAAAGATACGTAATTAGCCTTATAAAAGGGGTAAGTAGTGGTGCAGGCTCTGCTGCCTTTGCTTCAAGGGTTGTGAAGATCACAGTGCAGAGCATGAAGTGGAGCCCAGAGCCTTTTGCCCTGTTTGGAGCTGTAGAAGTTGAAAGAACATAAAGTAGCTGACTTAGGCACAAATACGTCTTTTTGAGTGATGTTAAATTAAAGCTTTAGCATGAAACCTTTGTTTAATACAAAATGTTGGAGGAAGGATTTGGTATAGTTCAGTCAAGGATCTGGGATACAGAGGGAGCTAAAGGAAAAGTGTGACATTCCCATCTGTATGGTTTGGGTTGCTCTCTGTACTTCTGATGAAATCTTGAAAGTCTGTATTTTGTGTTTCATCCTTTTAGATTCCGGGGGGAAAAAATTCTAACAGAAACGGCTACAAATGGTGTTTTCCCCTTTCCTGGAGACTTACCTAGTATCTTGTGTTTGGCAAAATGTGTAACAGTTCATACTGGTACTGTGTGACAGGTTTGTGCTTTTTGTCTGTGTTGGTAGTCAAATCTGGTCTGCTTGGTGGACTAAAACCAACTATATAATATTACTTATAATAAAGAATTGGGAAATTAAATACAGTTTATCTTGGAGAATGTTATGATCCAGGCCGGTCATGGTGATTAATGAATGTCATTTGCAACAATAATCTAAATACAGTCTGCTTGCCACATAATCATGGTGTTGTGTTATAGCATCGTTCACTAAGACTCATCACAATGTAGTGATTTTCTTTATTTATTTTTTTCAAGCCCATGTGTACTTTCGAACACTTTACTGCTAGCTTTATCAACAGGGATGTTGCCAAGGCTCGTATATAGGGTCTATATGTTATTTTTTTATCTGCTGTGAAACTGAGCAGGGAAAGAGTGAAAGAGAAAGATTGTCAGAAACCAAAAAAAAAAAAAAAGTGTAGTGAAATTTGGATATTAATTTATAACTCAGCTGTGCAGATTTATTTTAGGGGGAACTTTGGCAGCTTATCTCACAGTCTTAGAAGGTGATCCTATAGGCATGTTCAATAATGCAAAAATCTGGCTGCCTTCTGACTAGCCAAACAAGAAACTAGCAGTTTAAGTCTGAGTTGCATCTTATAGTAATAGTGTATTTTGGCTTTTATAAATGTGCTGTGACCTGAATTTTATGTATTAAAAAGGTTAAGATGAATAATCTTGTGCTAGGGTTTCCCTGCTCCTTGGGACCATGTAGCTGGCTGGATGCACTGTAAGTATAGGCTGCACAGTAAAAGCTGCCTGCAGAGCCTGTCTGACAAGGCACTACAAAGGCCTGTGCTTACAGACATTTACCATTCATGATCAATTCAGCATGTGAAACGATTTTTCTTAATCAAGTGCAAAAGTTTTTTCCTTTAGAATGTAACTGAATCTGAGTGCTGTAAATATTTCTAAAATCTTGTATAATTATATAGGTGTTGCACTGAGGACTTTCAATCGATTTTTTTACTTGCACCAGAGCTGTTTACCAAATGTAACGTTCAGATGACTAAAGCACCCACCAAGCTAAATATAAATGCATCTCTAAATGAAAATGCACATGATAAGAACTTGTAATATCTTACTAAGTGAAATGACATCATTGCCTGTCTTACTCAACTGGGCAAGAGAGATACCCTGCTCTAAGCTACCTTTGTGGTGCAGGTTTGAGTATACAAGTAACTGTACAGTCTCCCCAAAACTGAATTTCTCAATGTGTTTTGTTTCTTTAGTCCTGCTACTGCATTGCAAATGGAAAAGATTCCATATTTAGATGTTACTGGGATTATTTTCCCGAGTGAAGGTTTGTTAGCTGGGTTCCTTTTATCTCCAAGGAGCAACTGGGAAATTAGTTGTGCTTAAAGAGCTGACTAATCACATTTCTGATGACCAGCAAAAGCCTCTAAACTAGGAATAAAAAAAATATGCTGCTCAGGAAGAAATCCTCATCCGACAAAATTACAGCATGTTAAACTGTGCACTATTAGCATACGTGGAAGAGAAAATGCTTCTTCCAGGTATGCATCTTAAATGTAAAGATCAGAGTAAAATTTGTCTTTTTTTCACATGAGAATTTAGCAGAAAGAACAGATAATATTTTATGACTTACCAAAAAACCTTTCTTTTTCCTCTTGCTTCTACCACCTTCTTTTTGGTATTTTTTTTCAAGTGATATTATGAGGCTCTTTTAAACCAGTTTCATTACAGTTAATTCCCCCTCTCCTCAGGCAGCTGCAGCTTTAAGTACCAAATTTTTATTATACCTCGAAGCTTTCTGCCTGCTAATAAATAATGGTGGTAAATTTTTATGAAACAAATGTGGTTTCTCATTGCAGCAGAAAAGAAAATAAGTCTGGTTTGTTTTGGGTGGGTTTTTTTCCTCACCATGTATCTTTAAATTATAGAAATTAAATAGTATGAAAACAGCATTTGTTTTGAAGAGACATGGCCAGGTTTAATAAAGTTCTTTGACTTATGAATGCCATTAATGATAACTTAGATCATCACTACACAAAAGTTATTTGGAATCTTTTAAACATATGGGTTTTTTAGTCACTTTTAATACAGTCTGTAAAGAGCAGTCAGCTGTGCTTTCAGTTTTCATTCCTGAGGTGGGTTCCTGTCAACAGCACCAGCCCTTGCCATGCCCCTGAGTGCAGGTGAAAGCAGTATGTGCATCCCTGGCAGGACACTAGGCTTACCTTTACCTGCTGTGGGAGAGAGGGAAGGGGAGGGGGCATTAAGGTGGGAGGGACAAGAGGAGTGTGACCTGAGGCTGCTAATTCGAACTTTTAAAGAGCCTAAGTGGGTTTTGAGGATGCATCCCTGGACTTGGCCCTAGGGCGGTCTCTGCAATGGCTTTGCTCTGGTGGGTTGTTAAAACTTGCTCATTTTTTTTCACTGACTTGCTGAATTATCGTGGATGCCTTGTTATTAGTAACTCTCAAAATGAGAGTTGTGGTCTAGCTTGTTGCATTGCTGCTGAACATGTCTCACTGACATGAAGCATCACTCATCTAAACGCTAACCTGCCTGTGTTTGCCTGGTTGTCTCCTGGTTTTAAAAAACTTGCAAGAACCACAAGGGAGCTAGTATAACGTGCCATGTTTTGAAATCCAGAATCATTTCACTGGGCTTGAATAAATTTACAGTTGTAGGGGGAGACATTTCTTTTGGCTGAAGAACATCCTTGAGAATTTCAGGGTAAGGCTGCTTTTCTTGAAGAAATTGAGTTAGAGGCGCTCATAATTGGAAAGGGATAGCAATTTAAATAGTCAATATAAATGGAACATAATTAACATTACCTTAATCCCTCTCCCATGATTCTTAAATCCTCACATGGGAACCTTGAATTGAGGATGCATGTCCAAATGTATCTTAATTAAGTCCTAATTAATTTAACTACTTGAACAGTTAATCCTTTTTCTCTTAAAAGGAGATTTCACACTGTGGGAAAAGTAAAACATTTCACTTGCCCATTTTATGTCCACTATGCTTCCTGACAGCAAGGCTGTGAGGGTCCGTGGTCCCACGCGGCAGCAGGAGTGGGTGCAAAGAGCCGCTGGTGCTGGGCGCCCAGGGGCCGGGACTGTGCCCGCAGCACTGACCTGGGCTTGCTGGGGGTCTGCAGCACCCTGCACAGGCACCCGCCGCTGTGGCCAAGTGCTCGGCTGGCAGTGGGGGGGAGGGTTAGGCACAAATAAGAGAAAGGTGAAGCTGCCAGACCTGTCCCTAAGGCCAGGAGGGACAGTGCTGCTCGGTCCCCGCACCACCAGCTGGTACAGCTGCCCCAGGGTGGGCTCCCAGCTGCTGGAGCAGGGCTGGCAGCACATGCCGACTCCAGCTGTGGGTGCTCCCTCTGTGTCTTTGTACATGCAAAGCTCTAACTCTCAATTTTTCTATTATTCTGGGATTAGGCCAAAGCTTTATTGAATTTGTTGTAGATGATTATATGGGGAATTGAAATTACAAGATAAAATCTGAGGCATTCAGAAAAGGAAATCTTCCTTTTTTTATTCTTTACATGCTCCAGTTAAAATATTTCAAGCTAAATGTTTCTTCCTCCCTAAAATAAATAGCAGTGACCACTTGCACAGACAGGTCAGGCTTCCCCAGGTAGATCCTAGACCAGGGTCTTGGTTACCTCATCCCTTTCTTGATCGTCCTATGGCACCCTGATGTCAGAGCCCAAAGCAAAAGGGAAAGAGCCAAAGGGCTCGTCAGCACAAGCAGCTTTTTGGTTATTACTGGGATGAGCTTACCAACGATGGCATGTCCATCTGAACCTCTTTGTTGTGCCTCTTGTTTTGCTCATACAGACTAGAGTGGCTCAGTGTATGTTGATGATGCTTCAGACAAAAAAAAAATATCTAATTTCATCCTGATCATGTATGGAGTGCTTTTATAATTCCTTTTTGTTTTTTAAAACTATTCTTAGCAGTGCTCTCCTATCTTTGTTTCTCAGTTGTTTGGACCACTATGTGCGTTCCTTGAAACAGAAAGGAAGAATCAGAATTGTGAAGTCTAATATATTAAAATGTTTTCATGGCTGCTTTAAAATCAAGTCACTGGTAAGAGCTGTGAGCAGCATTTGGTCTAAGTGACTGGTTTCCAAAACTGCTCATATTGCCAGCCATTTCCCAGTACTCATGGGCACTGTATCTCCTCATCCTGGTTGCACATCTGTGTTGCTAAATGAAAGTAATCAGAATCAGCATGAAAATTTAATAAGCTGCATTCTGGCATTGGCCATGTTCTCGATTGTTTTCTGCCTGCAGAAGTCCTCAGACGCTGTCAACCAGAGCAGCTCCAGTGTTTACAAGAACCGATGTTTATTAGCCTCAAATCACCCTCTTTTGGTGGTATTCCAAAAACAGACCAGATCTCTGAATTTGTAGTATTTTCAGGGGGCTGATCAAAGCCAGGCCACAGCCTGAGAAGCTGTAAACCTCATGGCTTTCCTCTTCCAGTCTGAAAATTAGTATGTTTCAGAAGCAGAAAGATCCTCTAACAAATTAGTGGAATTGAAATCTTACAACTTTAGCATGGTAAAGGTTTAAATAATTATGTATTTTGACTTCATGGCAGCTCATCAAGTGCACAGTTGGTTGCATCTACAACCTAGGCAGGGTGTGTCTTACAGTCTTGAGCCTCGTGGCAGTCCCTACTGCCCTTCCAGGAGAAGCAGAATAAAGAGAAAAATGGGAGCAAGTTTTGTACTTGTCCCATTAACCTTTTGGCACAAGAAAAAAGTTTTGAGATTCCCAGCACCACTAGCTGGACCGAGTTTTGGAAATCATGAAGCTATTGCCTGTTTCCTGAAACTTTCTGATCTTATCTGCCAGAGTTTCAGCTCCCTGTCTGCTTTGCTTTCTGGCTTGTAAGTGCTTGTGATTTGGCTCCTGTGTGGGAGTTCAGAGAGGTCTAGCTCAGTTCTGCCCCTCCTTTGGTACGTGGTGCTGGCGTATTTGTTATATTGACCCCAGCAGAGGGATCAATCACCATATGCGTGGCAGGCTTGGGTTTTGGCTCTGGTTTTATGGGGTTGCTTTACTACTTGGTACCAATGTGTCTGGTCTTTTGTCCCCTCCACACTGACATTTGTGCTTCTCAGTGGGACGTAGAAACCCATGTGAACGATCTTTACATCATCACACTGTGCATGTATTTGTTTGCTCACCCTAAGAAATGCAAACGTGGCTAAGAGCACTTCCAGAAGGGATCTTCTCAATGTGTTGAACCACTCGGTGGGTACCTGTAGGGTTTCAGCAGACCACTGCAGACTGCTGAGCGAAGGGAGGGAGACATGGACTCCTGACTGAAAGGAAAGGCTTAGCTCAAAGCTGTTTGCTTCTCCGAGTGTTAAATCTTAATGAAGAGTTAACAAAGAGAGATCACTTGAGTAATTCTTAGTAAAACTCCCATCTCCTTCCTAGGGGAGATGTTTTAAATGGTTTTCTGCTAATTCTCTGAACACTTGAAACTGCATCAAAATGCTCCAGTGAGATTTCCTCTGCCCCCTTACAAAATCAGCAGCTGTCTGCAGTACCCATGGCTGTGGATTAACAAGGCTTTGCAGAGGAGCCCAGCGCGTGCTTGCCGTCCTCAGGAGTGGGTGTGCGATGCTCTGGATTGCTTCCTCTCTGTAGAGTGTCTCAGAGCTGATTAAAAGAAGAAACAGCCTGCCCTCAGCTTGGCGGATGCTCACGCTGCCCTTTGGAGGTAGGAGCGCAGGGGAAGGTGAGGGTGGAAGGACAACCAGGACTACGTGGAGGGATTAGCAGCCAAGCGAGTTGACTGAAACAGCTGCTTCTGAGTCTCACCACGGACCAGGTACGGCCCTGGCGAAAGGGCAAAAAGATTCCTTGTAAGGAAACGGAATCTGTTAGATATCTTGAAGCAAATTATTGTTTTCACACTAGTGTCTTACTAACTCCAAAGAATCTAGTGTGTTTGATGGGTTTTTCTTATTTTCTTTTATTTAACGACAGGAGCTGACATTAATTGGGATGAAGAGTTTCAGCAAGTTAATGCCCCTCAGTCTTGGGCAGTGGTGTGTATATATAAAAGCAAGTATCTGGTTTGTAGTTGTCTGCGTTCCAAATGCTTAGGCACAACAATTAAAGACGTGGCTGAAGAATTTGAATATGTACGTACTACAGCAGCTCCCTTTCTGAATCAGGACGTACGTAGGCTGTATCTGGAGAGGTGCTAATGGCAGAAGGGTTTGGGTTAGTGTTTCGAGACCTACTTCATGTTCAACTCCTGGGAAAACCAGAAATTAGGACCCTAATGTTTTTTGTGAAAAAGAGGTCCAGGCAGTATTGGTTGCTTCTATCTATTGCCTGAGATCAGGTTCACTTAAATGCTTGAGGTGTAGGTGCTGCTCTCTAACAACAGATCTATGGAAACATAACCTGTGTCGCTGCCAGCTCTCTGCGCTGGGAGCTGTGACCGAGGTGTGATGCTGTCCGCTCCCCCACAGTTTGCATCGTTTACTTCAGCAGAAAGCCTTATTAATAGGAGCAAAGGCATTTTGGCAAATTTTCTCATGTCCTACTGAAAGATCTGGATCTGGACTGGAACAGTATTTTTGAGCAGTTTCTTCTGTGAAAGTAGAGCTTAATTGCTACTTATGTTCTGCTTAATTATGTTTCACATTTTGGAGCAATCTGTTCAACAAACACAAGTCCTGTGAAATGGAAAGTAGTAATGTTTTGGGTGATACTGTCTCATTTGGGTGGGATCTGTAGTGTATTGAATAGAACTCCTGAGTTGTGCCTGGACCAAAATAATTTGTACTTTTTCTAGTCTTTGCACAGGTGAATTGCCATAATGCGGTGGTGAGGTGTCCTGTCTCCTAATTAATTCCAAATTCACTCCTGCTGGGGATGGTAGCATTGCCTTATGATTACACAGCAAATTGTTTTACACACTGCTGTTTCCAAACAGGAAAAAGTGTATGTGAGTAAACATTTTTTTTTTCTTTAATAAATGTGAGCAGATCCACACATTTTCAGCTTGGGGGAAATAAATATTTGTTTCTTTGAAAAAAAAAACACAAAAAACCCCACACACAAGAAACAAACCCAATTCAAAGCTTCATTTTTTAAAAAAAAAGTGATTGTAAGAAACTGAGACTTAAGGCCAAAGTACAAATAATGACTAATTATTATTTTTTAAAAAAAGATCTTTAGTGTGAAATTTCTGTTGTGCAGAGTGTAGGTGCCTGGCTATGAGCATACATATGTTACATTTCTGCTAATTTGCCCTGTAGTTCCCTAATAATGAAGTAAAAACTTATGGATCTGGGTAACTTAACAGAGAAAAAGCTGCAAAGAGCTGCTGCACTGCAAATAAAATGAGACAAGCTGGCCACAAACTTTGTGCAGGTGAGGATGGCTTCTGCCTGTGTTACCATGAAATCTGAACATTTGTAAAAGTAAAATTTGAAATATTTTTCCAAAATGAACTTTTCTAAATCACAGACAAAACTTCCATTTTGTGGCAAATAATGGGTATTTTTATTTATTTTTCCCAACTGGAACATGACCTCTGGAAAAGTGATGTCTCCCACAAACCAATCAGAATTCCAAATAGCTTCAAGTGCCCTCTTTGGGATCTCAGCCCAAGCTGCTCACTCACCCGTGGGTGGCTCAGGCACGGGGGCCACCTGCCCCAGCTGGCACACTGGTGGCTGTGGGGCACTCGCTGGGAAGCAGCAGCCCCTTTTGCTGCCCTGGCTTGGTGGCTGCTGTGGCAGCCTTTTATATCTGAGGCTACGTTTAGGTGCTCCCACCAGCACAGGCGTGCCTTTGGGAAGGCACAGCGAGGCTGTGGTTGAGAAGGTAATGCACACACACATTTTCTCTTTCCAAGTGGAAAGTCCCAGTCCAGAATAAAGAAATCTCAGGTGAGGCTGCAGCTTTGTGATCCCCTGCGATCATGACCTTAAACACTGCGTATGTGATGGCGAGTGCTCATTATAAGGGTTTTATGTGGTTTCAGTTGTGTTTGTCCTTGCACCATTGTCTATTTACCTTCCTCTTCTGGATGCCTGCTTAGGTCTTGTGTCGGTTCTGCAGCCGGTGCCAAGTGTAGGTAATCCCACCTGTTCAAAAAAGGTGCCTCTAAGGGGGAAAACAACTTAGTTTTTACCCTGTAGTTAAAACCTACCTGAATGCACAAATACAAAATTCTGGTTTTCCCATAAGGACCCAAGGATAACACGTCCTTGAATTAGGTACTGAACTAATTACTATTTCTGATTGCTTGATTCCTCTGCATTATATATTCATTGACTATTTTTCTTCTAAAAGCCTTTTTCTAACTCAAAGCTAGAGCAAACCAATGTTCATGGAAATCAGTGCAGTAATAAATAAGGGACTTAAAGTCTCTGATTTGCTTTTCAATGAGAAAAAACTCAGAGAATAAGTCCATTTGTAATGCATTGTCTTGGCTCATCAGAGGTTTTTTTGATGAATAACCTATTCCAAGAAAGAAAAAAAGAAAGTTCAGTTACTTAATTTATAATTCAAAAGTCTCCTATGAGTATTTCATTTATTAAATGCCCTCAGAAGAGTTTCTGATATTTGTTCTGAAAAAGCATCATGGCTTGATGGCTTGACATGTTCTGGTTTTCTTTTACCCTTGCTGCTTTGGATTCAAAATCTTGCCTTGGTCCTGGCTCACCCTACATTTCATAATCTGGGGGAGCTCATTTAAGGCCAGTGGCTTAGTGACACGTTTTTGAGGAGATTGCTGCCTCCATATCCTTCATTTCCCCTCTCTGCTCCTTACCAAAACACGTGTGGGAGACATCAGTTTAATTTGGGATTGTTGTTTTGGTTTTTTTATCAAGCAGTAATTACTGATCTGAACTTTAGTAGCAGTATAGTAATGAATTTAAACTATTGGATTAATCTGTGAGTGGCTGTGGTAAGAATTTTCTGCCAGGCTAGTTATCCATTAATAAGAAACGGATCTTTAAGGAAACTGATGATGTGGGGCTTTGTGCCCCTTGCGGTAGGCTGAGGCTGTCCCTCTGCTGCCTGTCACGTCCCCAGCTATTAGACTGTCAGGGGAGAGAGACATGTCACTGCAGTTAGACAGTAATTTTTCAGGAAATAGGTTTTGCATGAACGTTTCCTCATTTTCTGTTCTTCACCTCCACCCAGGACCAATTTAAAAAAATAAATTACAAATGATGACTTTTAACAATAGATTTTTATTTTTTTTTCCTTTACTCAGGTGTGACTGAGGGTATCCCAGAGTAACCCCAGCTCTGTCCCAGGCTCCCTGTGTGACTCCGGGCAAATGTCCTGACAGGGGGGCAACTGTCAACCAAACACTCGTGAGCCAGGGCTGCCCAGGCATGCCACAGCCTTGGCACGCAGGAAAAGCTCCTCTGCTCCTCTCTGAGCACTCTTTCTTGACAACTAAAAGGGAAAGAATGCTCTTTATGCTTTCTTCTTTGCCGAGATGGCAAACCTTTTGTGCAGGAACTGTCCCTGCTATGTGTTTGTGCAATGGTGGGGGCCTGACTTCAGGATCACAGATATAACTGATAGAGCCCAGGATCAAGTCAAGCTCCAGAAAGGGAATTACCTTCCGTGAGCTCAGCTGGGTGGTGTAAAGGTCTCAGCCATTAACATTATTGTTACCTGTGATGGTACTCGGTGCTATCCAAATTACATTTTATTACAGCAAGTAAGCTCATCATATTATACTTGTGCATATTAAGTACATAGGCTTGAAATTTGCTAAAGAGCTGTGCATGTCTTAGGTAAAAAGACATCAGCTCTGGATTGGGAAATTGAATTTGGATTGCTGGAGACCAGGACGGGGTTCTCAGGAGTGTCACTCTGTCATCCTGTTGTTGTTCTCTTCCCTGGGTTGGATGTATTTTTTGGTCTGATCAAAGACAGCCATTCTTGTGTCACCTTTTCCAAGAAGAAAACCCTACAAAGTGTGAATAAGCTGATGGAAATGAGGAACACTGATCAGGGTAAGAATAATGCTGAAAGGCTATTCCCCGGGCACACTGAGCTAGACTGTGAAGTGCCGAGAACAGCAGCTTTTTGGAATACTGATTGCCCCCAGCCCTCCCCCCGCTCCCGTTTTTCAGGCAGGTCAGTACTTGACTTTATTTCTGTGGCTGGTTTGCACAGCAAAGGATTCTTGCTAGCTGGAGTTCAGCACCTGCCCCAGATTGAGAGAAAGCCTGACTCTGCAGCACAGAAACGGCTCGGGGAGGGGGGCTGTCTCACAGAGCCTGAGCAGGTGAAAGTCTCTGAAAAGGAGCAAGAATTAATGTGCCTGCATTGTGAATGCTTATCTCCTTTTTGGAAATTGCCCTGGGTTGCTCGGCTTGCTCTATGAGATACGACAGACAACTTGGGACAAGTTGGTGATGTTGCCTTCGAAAAGAAGATTAGTGACCACGTCATGTGTTGGTTCATAGCTGTTCCCTGGGGTTCAATCTGCTTTTCTCAGGCTGATGCTGGTAGGGTAGAAGAAATGCTTTCTGCCATCTGCTGGGTTTTTCCCTGTTGCACCAGCCCTGAGACTTGCTCTTTTCAGCGATTACGCTTCTCTACACAGCTGATTCACAGCTCTTGTTATAAAGCCTTGCGGTGGAGCATGGCGTAGCAGGTGACTGCTTCCCTGCTTGGGAAGCCACGTATCTGCTTTTCTGGGAAAGGGAATGGATGTATGTGTGCATACAACAGCAGTCGTACTAAACCTGATTTGTTATACCAGTGCTAGAGTAGAAAGGAAGCTCAGCAGCATGTACTGCCAGTAGCTCGGGGAATATCGTGAAAGAATCTGGTGCGCTTCCTTCAGATAAGTCAGTTTTTAATGTTTATTTAATCACGTGTCTGCTTGCCATCAGTTCTTCCTGTTGGTCATCATTCAGCCTCATCATTCTGTTACTCTTGGCTGCATTCCTTGGATTGCTCTTTGAAGTATTTGAAGTGGTTTAGAATCAAATACTGTTCTTTCAGCACTGCCTAAATATCAGCCTAGAAAAAAAAACCGAGTCTGCTGTAACTGGAGTGGAGCTTTGTCTTACATGACAGCACAGAACCAAAGTACAAAGTCAGACATATTTGTAACAAGGGAGATGCATTAACTGAGTGTTAATGAAGTTGAAGGGATTTGCATGAAGCAGTGGGAAAGCATGTCTGGATGTATAAGCGTTATTATTCCCATTTTACTGGTGAGGCTTTACAAATTGCCTTTACTCCTTCCTGTTCTGCCGGAGAGCTACTGAGGCATAATTCATTTCAATAGCAGTGCTGGAAATAGATTCGTAAGCAGTTGCATGCTGTGAAACAGCACTCCTGGTTGTAATGCGTTATCATGAGGAAATAATGCTGCTGATGCTATTGATGATCATGACTAGGAGGTTAAAAGAAGCGATCAGTGCTATCAAGCAAGATAGCTTTTTAGGTCGTGTTGCAATTCGTGTTTTAGCTATTCCTCTTCTTGAACGCCCGGGCTCTCCAGTTCAAGTCCTGCTAAGGATGTAAGAACTGATTTGCATAAACCATTTTGTGTTTCTAGCAAAATACTGCAAGTTCTGCAAAACTCCCTTTTCAGGGGAACAGTGTATTCCAATGTTTTTTTCTTTGATCCCCCTAAAGGGAAATGACTTATTGTGAATTCTTCTGCAAGGCCATCAATGTGATGGGAGAATTTTCTTGCTGATCTTGAGATTTTCTGCTGCAGGGCATCTGAGAAGGAGCAGAGAGTTGGGTTTTGGGAGCTGGAGAAAAAGCTTCAGCACCTGTGCCCTTCCAGTCCTACAGTTTAATTGTAACCATGACTCATGAAGTACCACTTGGTGTATGAAAAGGATTGGTTGTGGGTGGTTGTCCTTGGGTTAACTCTTCAGGCAGAGGTTTTCAGGGTCTGAATTTTATATTCATTTTATGGATGTATAATTGTGTTTGAAAAGGAGTAAAGAATCTCCTCTTACACAAATTCCGTTACTGATGATTGGGTAAAAATTGTACAAACTGAAGCCTGGATTGCTGTTGGGGCAGCTGAAGAATTTCTGAAAAACAGCAGAAAACATTGCAAAACACACAAGCAGTGTTGGTGGCAGTTTGGACATGGCCTTAGGCCGTGCCTTTGGTCTAACTTCAGCCTGGACCTGAGCTTGTGAGGTTGAGCAAAATCCATTTTTTTTTTTTATATTTATATGATTTGCAGCACTGAAAACTTTCCAAAGTGCCGTGTGTGTGCTGCTCTGCATGTGGCGCCTGTGCCCCTCAGTACATCCCACCCCAGCCACCCACCATAAAAGGTGTTCAAGGAGATGTTCCTGGGTTTTACTGTGGGAATGGGCATGTCTCCTAACTCACTACCTGGAGCTATGTCCAAACCACCACCAACGAAAGGGACTGCTAGCTATATACCTGTCTACTGAACGAAGGTTGTATATGCTTGCAGCAGACAGCACTTAATATTCCAACAAAATGCACAAACTAGAATTAGTCTCAGAAGGTGACTTTGTCAGACTGAGCTATCTTTTGTGCAGAGATGTTTGAATTGAAGAAGTGATGCTGAATGTATTCACAGTTCCATATTAAGAGTAAAATGGAGAGTGCTACCAAGTTCCATGGTACGTAAAATGTATGTATTGTAGGAAATGTATTTGTTTAACAAACCATACAAAAATTATTCGACTGTATAATGACTTAGTATGTATTTTTCATTTTTTCTTTCTTTTCAGTTGGTAATTGGTGTGTTACCAAAATGGCATTTCAATACCTTGTTTCAATGCTAAGTGATGTACTATGTTTCTTATAAAGCACAAAACCAATCAAGAGTATGCTTCTCACTTTCTGGTGTGGATAGTGGAACGTGAGGCTTGATTTGTGGTGTAAATTGTTGTGCTATGACAATGTAAAGAAATGTGACTTGAAACAGCAAGGAGTAACACTGAGAAATGGAACATGCTCATGATATGCTAGACATAAGATCCCTCAAAAGTGAGTAAGATTGAAGTGCACACAAAAAAAGAGGCTGTTCGCCCTGAGAGGCAGCAAGCATGCAGCTCTCCCTCCGCTGGGCAGGTACTGAGATCTCTATTTTTCAATATCCTCCCCCCCACCCCCTACTACTCAGAGAAGCAGCAAATCACATAATTTGAGGAAGTTTTCCAGCTGACCTAACTAGAGCCTGCCAAGGGCAAAGAAGCTCCCGTTGTAGGCTTTTACCTAGCACCTCCACAACAGATTTGACACAACAGCAGGACAGTAGTTTTTCCACCAGCTCTATTATGTTTATAGAACAAATCTATTTCTCCTTGAGGGCAGAAGGGTTGTGTTGGGGCTCCTGTATACTGAGAAAACAGAGCTGGCTGAAAACAATCCTGGACCTAAGGACCTATCCCCTCAGTATGTTTGGTAGTGGGGGATTTGTGCATAAAGCTATTCTATTGAGTTCCTTTAACTTCATCCTATCAAACAAGCGAGTAGCCTAGTTCAGAGCCTAGAAAACCTGCCTTCTGAGTTTGAAAGCCTTCCTGATGAACAAGAGACCGAGGCAGCTATACCTCTGGCCTGCTCACTGCCCCATCACACCCTGCAGCACTCCAGTACTCTGGTTTCTAGAAGTAAGACAAACGGGAAAATATCTTCTTTTTACCTTGTACTACAGCTCTGCTCTGCAACAGGATTGGGGGTTTTTGCGTTAAAATGAAGACAACCTGCCATGTTTATTTCCTTACATAACAGGACTGAAATCAAACACTAATGTTGGGGGGGTGTAATGCCTTCCCGGCCAGTGCAACTGCAACAACATAAAATCCACTGCTGTTCAGATAGTTTATGAGTTCTCAGAGGATTGGGCATAAGCACAAAGAAATGCAAGCATCTTATTAGCATGCCACTGGTGAAATAGGATTAGGTGGCTGCAAATTCCATCTTTTCTCCACTTTTCTATCATTCTTGCATCTTATTTTGCTACCTTCGAGGTTTGTGCTTGGTTTTCCCTCATCTTTGTTTAGGCTGTGAAGGAAAGAAAACATTTTAAGTTAAAATAAAAAATGCAACTGGATATATAAGGGGTATGCAGGGTCTTATGTTGGCTTCGCTAGTACAGTTTTGTTGCAGCTCACAATGGTCAGGTACAGGTGGGCAGTCCCATTCCATGTACACAGTCCTGATGGTTTAGTTATGGTGTTACCTGCGGTTTGTAAACAGAAAACATCTCAGAAATAACAGAAAACATCTCAGAAATAATCCTCAGAAATTATAAACTGAGTTTCTGCCAATTTATCTTCCTTTTCGTTGATCTGTAGTTGCTCAGAAATTGCTCTATTTCACTGCCCAGAGAGTAATGCATAACCTGGGGGGTTTAGGAAAAAAAAATAAAAATCCTAAGACTCCTTTGGAAAGGGATGAAAAATAAAGTACTCAGTAACTGCTTCTGCAGTGGTAACAACACTAGTTTCTCCTATTTGTACTATTCAATATGCTAAGTAGACATAAGCATATGAATTTGAGATGATGATTAAGAAGTTTTCTGTTAAGCTTATTGAAAAGTGCCATTTTTCAAAAAAGAGCAATTTGGTGTTAAATAGAGACTGTAAACCAAAACCTCTTAGTTATAATTTTAATAGTCTGGAAGGGAATTAATTTTCAATTGAACCCTTGAAAGCTGACTCTGAAGTTTTTCATACAATGAAGAAAACTGTGTTGTTGCAAGAAGCTTTTTTCTATTTCTCTTCTCAGGGTTTTTTTTTTTTCCTATCTCTATAAAGAGAAAAAGAAAACATTGTTTATATCCAGAATGTATTATCTACAGCCTAAAGTTTTGATAACCCACAAGGTTACTCAATACAGAAAAATAGCTAATCTTTCTCTTTTTTTGCAGCACTTCTATTGTCTTCCTGCTATCTGTTAATCACCTCTGATGCATTTTCATCTTTTCAAGCCCAATATTTACAGTGGGACCTCTCCAGCTCTTTTTATGCATTGATTTCACCCTTTCTAAATCAGGACGCTATTTTTGTGCTTTCTCTAATGACGGCATTTACATCTCTTTGTTCTTATCAATGGAAATTAGTTTGCAGCTAGTGTTAACGTGCAAATTTAGAACTATCCTTGTTAAACTTGAAATGGGAGATTTTTTTTTTTTCCTGTCCTCAGGTTACCCAGCAAAGTGGGTTTTCCCTGGCAGTGGGTGATTTCATGGCTAATGGTTGGACACTTTTGCATCAGCAGAGATTCAGGGCCTCTAAGCAACTTGCTCATTCTTTTTGTTTATTACAAACCTATCTTGGTGAATCAAGAAGGTTAATAAGTCATATGATTATACTGCATGTGGTACAGTAGAGTTTAAATTTTACTAATTGTTTTATATGCTTTCATTAAAGTTTCTAGTATGTACTGCTCTCTGTAGTACGTGTTTTGATCTATGTAAGCGATTTAAATTCATGGTTTGTAGGCTCTTTGCTGTTGAGACCAGCTTCTCATGTAAGTATTCCTGAAGTTTCAGTTCAAAAGGGGAAAGTGTGGAGGTGTCTGTAGTCACTGATCTATGAACCGTGTCCCTGTACAAGCAGGCAGGCAGGCAGGGTTCAGTTCTGTTACTGATTGCCTCATGCGATTGTTCTCAGTATCACCATTACTCTTGCACTGCAGCAGCCAACTGAATCATCCCCTGTAGTTTTCTTTGTTGGTCTTGATTTTTGCTTTAGTTGTTCCTTTCTCAGGCTGAGGACAGCTGAACCAGAGTTAGTGAGGCCAAGCACCAAGACTCAGCAATACTGTCTGACCAGGCATTTTTACATCTTGTAGTGATGCTGTTGGGAAGCAATGTTCTAATACTTGCTTCTGCCATTTTTTTTCTTGCGGCCAGATGTTTTATTAAATTCTCCAATGCACAGTAAATTCTCTCTATTCCTGTCGAGTTTAACAACCAGTCCCAAAGATTTTTTCATTTCTTCTAGTTATGCACCTGTTGAGCAAGCTGAAAGTAGAAACCTCAGAGTGAGAATAATGAAAGAAGGTTCAACCCCTCCAACAGCTTAATGATGTGATATGTAGTGCGTGTAAGCTGCCTCCTTAAATGTCCCAGAACAAAAACGCGTGCTCACTTCTAAATGTGTTTTGGGTTTTTTTTATTTAAAGGGAAAGTGTTGAGCATGAGGATTATTTAAATGGCTTTAAAGAATTCATGGTGGAATTTCTTGGCCTTAAGGTTTCAGGTAGAAGCCTTGAGTTGGTCATAGCCTGCTCGAGGGTTTGCAGAGGTGGTTGGCTGCAAGATGGATTCAGCTGGAGAATGAGGTCTTGGCATTCTCGGTCTATGCAGAGAAAAAGAACGACTGGTGCATTATGTGAGCTTAGACAGTCTTCATACACTGCTTTTCCTGTCACCTCCTCTACAGAGAAACACGCAGCAGTGAGAATCGCTCAGTTTTGGTGCCAACTTGATGCTAGTGTCCATTAGGGGGATATAGATGCACCATCTGTGGGCTAAAATGCACTGGCTGGTGTGTGAGAGGGGACCGGGTGGGCTTTGTGGGCAGCAGCAGGAGGCAAGACACTGCAGAGCCGATGGTGTGGTGAGAAGGTGTTGAAGAAGGTTTGGGCAGCTGGAGGCACAGACTACATGGAAATGAAGGAAATAGATGCCAGGTGGACTGAGGGCAGGAGCTGCCCAGGCTGTGGAGGTAGGGCCAGGGAGACACAGGTAGTAATATTCTGATGAAAACTCGTGCCTGTTGCAGGTTAATGCAGATTATACTGTGTACCCAATTCTCCAGTAAAAGAAACTGATGCTGTGAGAAGCCACATGCGTATATGTAAAAGAGGGGGTTTAAAACTTTTAACCTAATTTGCTAATGAATTTTTTTCCAGGGGACATGAGAATAGTATAAAATGACTGTGTTGCAAGTGAAATGACTGCAAAGAGCAATAATTAGTCTTCCAGACACACCTGAGACTTCTTCACTCTTACTAATATTTTTTTTTTTTTATTATTTCTACAATTGTCAAAGAGCTAAGCTGTGGAGGGGAAGCAGAAGGCTGCGCGCCCTTCTTGTTGCCCCTCAGTAGACTTAAAAAAAATTGCATGTGAAGTCTTCCTTATCCGAGTTGCTAGGATCACTGTTGCATTGCTGTCTTGCTGTATGCATGGATGCTTGTATGACTGCATGCACGCTTCACTTCACATGCTGCTCAGAGTTTCATGGCCATGCAGGGGACAGCAAGCTCTGACTTCCTTTTCTGCCTCTTGGGGTAAGGGAAAGAGGCAATTCAGGGGAAAAGTGTAAAATATACCTGGAAACAATCCTGCAGTTACTGGGAAAAGTGATCCTCTGGCATTTGCAGAACACCTCCAATGTCCCTTTTAAAGTTAACAAAAGACAAAGCTGTGTATGGTTGTCACTTTCTTTTTGTTAAATTTTTTTCTCACTTTTTCCTAGACCCTGCCCGATGGTTTTACGTGTATCAGAGAGGTAAAATTTAAACCAGTTTGACTCTATTGATCATATAATTTTTGTAGCAAAAGTTTCTTAAGCTAGGAGCTTTCTTAAGTTTCTTTAGCATACACACAGAGCTGAGTTTATTCTTACTTCCACACTGGCAGCAAACAAAATTGAAGGTGCTTGATAACTTCCCAGTTCCTGGGTAAGGCTGCAGCCTGGGGAGCAGCTGAGACCCCTCTGAAGTCACTCCCATCTTTTACTCAGTCTCCAAGTACTTCTGTGTGCAGTGCTTTATCATCGCATGACGTGCTAAGTCAAGTACTTAGCAATTCAGGTAGTCTCCACGTAAAGCTTTGAGATGGTATTAGTGGGAATTTTCCTAAAATAATCAGAGGGAAATGATTTTCTAACCTTTCTAATGAGTCATGCAAATTCACCTGGAGGAAAGCACTTGTCCCAAAAGCACATTTTCTGCAGCATCCCCATGGAAAAGCAGCAAAGCATCCAGCAAGCTTTCAGTAGTTTTCCACCTGCTTTGACAAGTTGCTTTCCTTATAAATGATAGGTGGGAATGTGCAAGGAAAAGTGAAAAGAAAGTGTGGTCCCAGGTAAGGTCCTTCCAGTGCGCTGGACACCCTGCTGTCTCTTGCCCTGGGAATGGCCACAGCAAAGCTATCTCTAATGATGAGCGGGGTTAATACAGTGTCTGCAGAAACATTTAAAGTCAAATTTGACATTGTGTATTTCATGTTCATGTGGTTGTACCTGGTCTTAGTCATATGCCAGAAAGACATTCTGGAGGTACCTGTGGCCTCTGAGTATTTTTGCGCCTTTTTCAGAGTATAACCTTGTTCTAACTTCCCTGTGTAAAATTGTGAAACTAATTAAATGATTATAGAGGCAGAGGAATTTTATGTTTTTTATAGATGATCGCAAGGATTGGCCAAGAAATCTTCAATTATTATTATTTTATTAAATCTCAAAATTGTATACACTATTGGTTTTCACGTAACTTTTCTCTGCAGCTGGTGGTGTTGAAGGTTCACACAGGCAGAACAACCTTGCTAAGCTTGACTGTTTGTGTAGTGAATTTGTTGTTGCTGATTTAATGGTGAAAATGGACCTGAAGGACTCAAAAAATCATTTCAGGAAAAGGGAGAAGATAAGGAGACGTTGGTTCCTTTTTGCTTTATTGGCTGGAGAGCATCCCTTTGGTAATTAAAATTGAACAGCCCTTTATTAATAAATTATTATTAATAATAATAATGCCTGGTTGGAGAGATCAATTAAGTGTTTAATATTTGATACAGCAGTAGGTATCTTAGTGCCTTTTTTTAATTGATGTTTGCCATGAGCACGTTTTACTTAACCCTTTTTTAGGATTCATAGATGTGCATACAGTCGTTTTTCAGCTCCAGCCGAGCTGTCATTCCACCACGCCAGCCTTGGTGATTTGCAAGTATTTGCCAGGTGGGATCACTTAGAGGCCAACACTTGGATTTTTGTCGTGGTAGAAGCACATGGAACTGCACAGAAATACTTTGGCTGTTCCAGATCATGGAGCTGTACTTGGTAGCTGCCCCTGCCCCAGGGATCTGGAGCCACAGACCTCAAAGGACTTCACAAAAGCAGCATTTCCAGCAGCTCCCGCCTACACCAGTGGGATGCAGGGTGCACCAGTAATACAGCTCTTGCCAAAACTTTCTGCCGTAAGGAGCATTTATGGACTCAGGCCCTTAGTTACTTCTCTTCATGAAATTTTCAAATATTTGCAATTGCTTTCCCGCAGTCAGGATCTATTTCCTGCGAGATCTGCCCAAGCAAGCATTCTGTGTGGAGATTAATTTCAAACATGTTGTGGATAAACTAGAGTTAATTTTTTCTTCAGGTCCTTGCTCCTAAAATATAGCTAATGTTTTTTTAATAAAAATAAGATGCAGTCTAATAATTCTTGCACATAATTTAATCCCCTTCTGCTGTATTTGTAAAATTACCCCTTTTATCTAATGTTGTCAGTTTTACTATTAACACTGGGCACATTAGATGTTTTTACGTCTTGATTTTTTTTTACTTTAACAAAAAGTGAATTTATTATAAGCAACGTGTTTTCAAAATCCTTCCATTAGCCACAGAGCCTGGTGTTACATGGCTTCACCTTGCAGCCTTTGAAACCAGGGGACAGGGTCATTTGCATTTTTATTAAATCATCATTTACACCCCCCTTTAAACTGTGTTTTAGGCCTTGGGTTGTCCTTGTCCAGCCCTAACGATGCAATGAGACATTGCTATTGCTTGTTTGCCAGGCACGCAGGCTGGAGCGGTGGAAATGCTGCAGTATTTTGGGTGGCCGCTGTGGGAAGGGTTTTTTGATGTTTCTTGTGTTTCACAAGGGAGTTTGGCCCAGTGAACCCAACCCTGTGCTTTTGCACAAGGTGTTGCTTGTGTAAAGGTGGCTGCTAGTGGGAGGAAGGACAGGCATGTTAACAAATTTGGGCCCAAATGGCTGTTCAAACCCAGAGCTGAGAAAGCAGCAGGTAAATAACACCTAATTGTTCCCTATTTTATAGCACACAAATACGACTTTGGCATTGTCTATCACCAATTTAATCTGTTCCGCTTCTGAGGGAAGAATTGTTGGATCCAAAGAATACTTACTAGGCTTTTTTTGTATGGAAATAGCTTGCTAAAGCAAATACTAGTAGGTGTCCTGTCAACAGAGGATTTTAGGACTTCAGTGCTGACAGAAGCACGTCACCTGCCCTCTGCTGCTGGTGCTGCCGGTTACTGGCTGGACTCTGCACATTTAGGAACTGGGTTTGGACAGTGCCTCTGTTCGTGTAGCTGCCTTGGATGTGCATCACCTTACCTGTACATTTTTAAGGTAAATTGCCAATGAAACAATGTTTTCCTTAACATAGGAGATAAATGTGCCTGTGTCCAATGGAACTGAAAGAGCTGGAAAAAATAAAATATTGGAGCAGGTCATTTTCCTTCAAAATCAATAGATTTCTTGTCTCTACAATAGGTAAAAGGACTGAGTCCCTCTGCCTGGTGCTCTGATGGAGAGCAGTAGTCAGCTGTGGTTGAAAATCTGTTTCCCTCAATGATGAAAACAATGTTATCCATAGGCATGTAGATGTACAAGACAGCTTCTACATGTCTAGGCTTAAATTACTGCAGTTTATCGCTTGGAGAAATGCAAATTCCGTTTGGCAAAGTTTACAGCAGTTAAACACAGGGCCAGCTGTAGGCAGTCTAAGTATGGAAATCTTCAAGTTGTAAAAATAACAAAAGGTAAAATTAGAACAAATATGAAAGGATGTATAAACCATGCCTCGTTAAGTAATTTCCAAAGTGTATTCAATTAAAATATTGATCTACTCTAATGAAAATTCATTCTCTGCTCTTGAGCAAGCAGCAGAGAAATGAAATACAGTATCTTTCATTAGCAACAATCCATAAAATATGCATGTACATGCAAGTACGTCAGGATTATTTTTCTTTGTGAAGTGAAGCCACTATTTATTTTGCCTGATATACAAAATGTGCCTGTCCTACAGGTTAAGCAAATAGAGATGGTGTTTTGCACAAAAGTGCAAAATTAAGTAATTATTACAACCTGGACCTACTTTGGAGTAAGATTACCACATGCATTTCTGCATTTCTACCAGACTCAGACTTTGTACCCAGCCATAAAAATAGGGCCAGAGGCAAATTTTAAATCAGAAAGTGCTACTTCCCATTCCTCCAGTTTTAAACACATTGCAGCAAAAAACAGGTAAGCAAATGCGCAAACATGTTCTGCACTGGCTAAACGGTGCAGGTGATTTTAAACCTACGACCCAACTAGCTGCAACAGTCTAGTGTGGAAGGGATTAGTCCAGATGCTATTTCAGCAAGTGCTGGAGCTGGGAAAAAAAAAAAAAAGAAAAAGAAAAAATCTTTTATCAGTACCTGCAAGCAGGAGAAACCTCCTGTTTTAGTTACTGAGTCCACCTAAATGATAAGCACAGGTACCCCAACAATAATAATAATAATCATGTTTTGAGATCCATAATAATAAATTTTTACCTATTTGCTAAGTTTTAAGTTTTTACCAGCCAGCTGTATGGTACCCAGACCCTGAGGTGAGTGTTTGCAGTGGGCAGGGCAAGGGAATAGTTCCAGCTCAGAAGGGATGCTGTAAGCAACAGCAGCTGGTCACACCTGTCACCTGAGCTGGGGAGGTGATGACATGCGTGCCTTGCAGTGTCTGCTGTCAGTGCTTAGGTCTGTTTGTGCACTTGCAAATTGAAGGAGAAGAAAATTAAACAAGTGGCATGCCTGTTTCTCATGTTCAAATTTCTCAGGGTGTTCAGCAAGCTGTAATCAAGGCAAAACTGAGGAAGAACATGATATTAGATAAAATATCTTATCGTGCTTTCCTAATAAAACTAAATTTTCATGTATCTATTTATATATACTTCTGCCTGCACTCACCACCGTAAAGTGAGCTTCAGTTTAATAAAACTTCAATATTTATAAATGAAAGGGCTCATATTTCATACAGAGGCATCGCTGAAGAGCTGGGATGGAATGATTTGGTGTGGTAATGAAAATGTAAATAAGAGGAAATAAGATATACATGCCAAAAGGCAAGGGCAGATGAGGAGGGACAGTCTCCTTTTTTACCACTGATGGTACTGTGGTTAAAGGGGGTCAGAGAATGGAAGAAAAAGGTTTAAAAGAGCTGACTTCAGAGAAAACACTGAAAGGAAAACAAATAATAACAAAAAAGTCTTTTGGGAGGGTGGCTACTATTGAGTTGGACATGATCCATTTGCAGAGAAAAGCAGTTTGTGCCCTTGGGTCTCCAGCGGCAGGTGCCTCCTGCCCTACAGTATGTGCTGCCCTCTGGACCGTGGCCAGGGATGCGGAGGGATGAGCAGGGACACTGCTGGAGGGAAACCTTGGAATTTGGGATGCCAACGGAGAAAAGCTTAGATGTAAATGTTGGATGAACACAAGGGAGGGAATGTTTGATCTACAAGGCCTATTAATGTGAAGTAGTTAGTCTTAAAATAAGACTTATCTTTAAAAACATATATTATCATGAAACACTGTGGAAAATAGCTCTTTGTTGGCAAGTGATAGACAAAATAACCTGATAGGGTTTTTTTATTTATTTTCTGTGGCGAGGCTCCAAGATACATACATCCAGGGCTGCTCTGTTGCACTGGGGCATGTTCCACTGAAGGAACAATTTCTACCACTTGCAGAGTGTGTTTACTGGAACAATGTTGTTCTGGTATCATTTTGAGTGTCCCCTTGGCCAGATCTAAAGCTGCACAAGATTCTTTTTTGTGAAGTTTCAAAATATTGCCCTTGGGAAAGTAAGAGGAAGCAGATGAAAGGATTAACCCACAGGGAACCGTCAGATCCTCTTCAGAGGCAGAGATTAATGTTGGTCTGGAATAGAGAATGGAAGGGAAAAAATATAGCATCCCTTTGAAAGGGATGAATTTTTCATAATTTCCTTTCTGCGGTTTGTTATAAAGGAAAGAGCCACATTTCTCAGCATGGGAAATAGAATTAAATCTACAACAATAATCTGGCTTATTTTTAATATAGAAATATCTGCCCTGTGGGACCAAAGCTCATGAACTGATTGTTGGAAAAAACTATTCTTGCAGGACAAGCTGAAGAAGATGAATTGCACTCTTTTGAAATAATGATTCATTGAACGAGGCCAGTATTGTCAAAAGACAATATATCATTATTAAATTACAATGTAATATTTTATTCAAGAATGTTTTGGAAAAAATATTCCAAGACCCTAATTTTGAGTCTGCTCATATAAAGGACATCTGGATAAGACAAAGAACTATGAGTTCTGAGCTGTAATTCTGCAGATTTTGTTCAAACGTGTCATGGTGCTATAGAGCAAGTTTTCCATGAGAAAGACCTTTTTCTTTAATGATTTGGCTTTTAGGATACTAACACAAATTCCAGTAAGTATTTTGGAAAACTGGTTGCTTAAGGAGGAGGTGGGGAAATTAAAAAAAAAAGGCAAATAAAGCACTGACAAAAAAATTAGTCATATCAAAATATTTTGCAGAGTGTGACTTCTTAGTTGGATCTTTCCTGTCACTAGAAACCATGTAAACTTCCATATTGTAGAAGCATAAATAAACCCAAGTATGAGAGTAATCCACTAGGCTGGCTTTCCTCATTTCCCTCATCACTTACACGAGGTTGCATAGATTATTTTTATTCCCTCTCTGTGTTGAATTATATTATAGGATATAAAGACTAGATGGTGAGTTTTTTATGGTTTTATTTTACATTAACTGAAGTTGTAAAGAACTTCAGAGTGACTCAAGCAATATGAAATGTCAGTGAAAATCTGTGTATGAGCAGAGAAAGGCTCAGAGCCTAATTTATTTATATACTGCACAGCACAAAATGCATGGTTTCCTGTGGAAACCCAAAGTTACAGTCAGGGTCATGTGTAAACTGCTTATTGCATCAGGAGACAACAGGGAAATGCAAGAGAGGAGTCTGGGTTTACGTGTGTTTTGTAAAGGGGTTTAGGTAACTTGCAGTCAACCAAAGGTAAACAGAAAGGTAGTTCTTATACAATGTACAGATAAGTAATGAGTTTCCCTAATCTGGTCCTCTTCTGAATGGATTCCCTCTCATTTTTTCAACCACTTATTCCCCTTCCCTCATTTTAAGGAATTTCATACCCTTTTTTTTTTTCTTTCTACCGCTTCTTACGCATTCCTTCATTTTGTGGTATGTGTTTTCTTTTAAAGAAAATGTCTTCTTCCCCTTACTTACATTATCTGGTTTTTTTTTTCCTGTAGCAGCGTCCTTTTCCACCTCCTTTCCTCTAACAGGAGCTATAATTTCTACACTCTTCGTTTTCCCGTTGTGTGGAGAAGGTGGCTCCTTCGGGCCACTTGCCAGTGTTCAGTAATTTTGTTCTGCATCATAAATGGTTGTGATAGTCTCGTTCTGTCTCATGCTATTACAGTCTCTTACCTTTATTTCCTTTCTGTGCAAGGGACCTTGAGCACAGTGCTCAGGAAAGTATTTTCTCTGCTGAGGCCCCACAGATGCTGACTGTGAAGCTCCAGACACAGTGGATTAGGAGGCTGGCCAAATCCACCAGTATTTCAAACTGGTTTCTTAATATCGAAACAAGGAACCAACGTTAATTAACCCTTATCACTCACTAATGTGTGTCTTCCCTTAATAGTGTTCATATGTATGTACAGAATTAATTAAATTATGAAAATATGGCTTTAGCCTGGTCTGGTTTTCCCCTGAGCCTTTCTGCCATTCAGGGTGATGACATTTCCTTGCATATTTCTGATGAAAACTTTGTCTTTCTGTAGGAATTACTATATTGTACTTGAGCCAAATAACCTGAAATATTTTTGCTGACCATGAATTGTGTGGGTTTGACAATGAGGGGGGTGTTATTTTTTATGTCAAGCAGCTTTTGGATGTAGATGGGACTTTCATATCAGCTGAAACCTGAATCTGGTCCTTGAGATTCAGAGAATCTAAAATTGACATACACTAATCGTCTGTATATATTTGGGTATTACATACACTGCTGGGGAAATGAGCTTTACAGGTTAAAAACATGCATCAAAAAAGAGGTGAGATTATGGTAATATAGGATGTGATATACCCTGAGTATTTTTCTTCCTTGTGGGAGAACATTCTCTTGAATAAAATGCACATAAGTATTTTTCATTTCTTATCTGTTATCCCAAAAAGTCCACATAAATGCAGGTTGGATTCATTCCAGATTCAGCAACCGTCACATCATTTGAATTTCTCCTAGGATTAACTTGACCTTTAGTATCTCTATAGCAAGCTTTTCGCTTAGCACTCAGAAGAGTTTCCTTCACTGTTTACCCTCGAAGTAATGTCGTTGTCTAATATGCTTAAGCATGTCTGCTCTCTCACTTCTGTTTGCACAGCCTTCTCTAAAGCTAGTACTTTGAAAGGCCTATCCCTCCACACTGTTTCAATATTTAAATAAGAAATACCTGGTGTTGCCTTTTGGAGCAATGTATCTGCTGCCTGCCCTTCTGTTCTCACCACCAGTTTCAGCTTTGTGAACAGGGAACTAATTGGTAGCCCAGTAAGAACAGTGAGCTATTGCTGTACTCATACAGCTTTTATTTTGCTTTCAAGAGGTTGAAAAGTTACACAGATTGGTTCTGTTGATGGTTTCTTTTTTCCCCCGTTACTCTTGAAATCCAGTCTGTCCTATCCATCATGTTAACAGAGCAAAGGTAACAAAATAAATATTTTCCTGTCTTCTCTTTCAGATAAGATTGAAGATGAATTAGAAATGACTACAGTGTGCCACAGGCCCGAAGGACTGGAACAGCTTGAAGCACAAACCAATTTCACCAAAAGAGAACTTCAAGTGCTTTACAGAGGATTTAAAAATGTAAGAATACTGCAGTGAACTGAGTCTAGTATGTACGTGCCCCCCAGCCTCAACAGCTCAGCTGCATTTCGTATCATTCCCCTGCTAAACATTAGTAGTTTTGTGCTAGATGTCCTCTACCACAGCAAAATGAGCACAATCTGCCTCTCCATCTAATATTTATGATTCTGTAACCTGCCTAAAACTCGGTTTGGATGAATATGTGGCACATAATATTCTCATTAAATTTGTTTCCCAAATGTCAATAAGCACACTGCAATTTCCTCAACTGTGCCACTACTTCAAGATAACCTGAAAATATTTTAATGGTTACTTATTTAATTCTTGCTGTCAGTTCCCCATGTTCAAATATGAGATGTACTGGTTGTGTATGATTAGCTGCCCAGGATGACTTTTTTTTTATCCTTTCTCTAGCTGGCGAGATCTTGCTCTCGTAGTAGGATATTAGTAGAGCACATTAGGACTATAAGGTCTTACATAAGTAGGAAATAAGGCTGGATTGGCAGGAGCCAAAATAAATCAGAAGTTACCAAGACTGAAGAGACAAGAGAGGCTACAGATTTAGGTGAAAGCAGGAAACATGCCAGTTGGCATGACTGCATGCACCGAACAGCACCGTGCTCATCCTTGTGAACCACTGTTCCAGCCACGTTCTCCGTGGTAGCAGGGAGTCTATGGCTCCATGAGCCACAGCTTCTAGGTCAGCTGCTGCTGCTGCTGCTTCTTGGGGACTCATCATAATAAATAGAAACAGCAAATTTTGAGGCTACATGGAGCAGATGTTTTAGGGACCTTGAAGAATGAATACTCATTACATGGTTGCCTGAGGGTCTGGATTCAGTCACCCAGGTGGTTCGCGCCAGCTGATATTTTTATGATGATTAATAGATTGGTATCAAGCTAGCTCAATAAACACAGTGTGGTTTTTAAGTTGTCTTGCAGGACAGCTCCAACATTTCAGCTCCGGCCACAGTGAAAAGCTGATATTTCTGGGAAAGAAAAAGTCAGGGCTATTGGGTGAAAACTTGCCAAAAGAAAGCTGAGCTACCTTAAATATAGGCAGTGTTCAGGGAAACCTGCTGGACATTGAGAAGGGCCTTTCTTTTTTACTGTCTTTGGTTTTTTCTTTGATTCTTGAGATCTGATTGAATCACATCTCCAGTGGGTATTTGACTCCTCCAAGGAGTCTGGTGGTTTCATCCTTTATTTCACCACTCACCTAAGGCACAGTTCAGCTTTCTCTATTTTTCTGTTTGGTGCATGTGTTGTATTTGTATAACCTTTGCTGTACAGAGGAGGTGATTTCATGTGTAAAGTTTTCCAAGCACTGAAGACTAATATTCTGAAACCTCTTTGTGCTTTGGGCAGTCAGCAAGAAATTGTATGGCTTTTGAGACGGAACTTGACAGGTGAACATACAATATAATGTGACACGACTGCCTACAGTGGGAGACTAAACTCGGAGAGTTCTTAACTGCTGTGTTGTGCTAAGATCTTTGAAATGCCTTCTGTATTGCTGTGTTTGGTGGGCATCCCATGGGGGAGAGCACCTCTGTGCTGAGAGGAGTTGTTGGCTGTGCCAGCAGCTACAATGCAGAGCAGAGAGGCAGCCTTTGCAGCACTCAGCAAACGGAGCATTTACCTCTTGCCTCTCACAGTTTTGCTATCGCTTTTCAGTACAGGGGCATTACCTCCCAGGGCAAGTTTGATAGACACGTACATTTAACTTGTGACCTAAACCCTTTCCTAAGATCTCACTGAAGTTCTCGGTATTAATTGGCAGTGCTGGCAAGATCTTGTTTTGTATCAGGTTGTTAAGACAAAGCAATCTGTTTTTCTCCAGCTGCTATGCACACAAAATGCATGAAGGTTTAATATCTAAGGTTTAAACTGAAATGAAAGGGCAGCTTTAGCATTTGTAGCTTGTAAATCATGGTTTCAATGGGATGAGTAATTATGCACAGCAGGCAAACTGACTCAGCTGTTACCATGTTCGCTATTGTACCGAACCGTCTGCTTTTTGGGATGATGTTACAGTGCCATCTGGAGATTCAAAATCCCCGTGGGAATAGTCATTCTCCTTTTTCACTGAGAGCAAACAGTAAGTACAAGCCAGATTGCACAGGTCCTGTTTAATCGTAAGGCAGCACCTGGATAATCACAGAGCAATTTACAGGCACTTGCAATGGACACGGAGAGAATGAGGCCCCGCTCAGCCTGGCTGCACTCACAGGCACTGGGGGTTCCAGGTTCTCCACTGTGGATGGTGTTTGGCCTAAGGCAGTTCAACACAGCCTGGGGCAGCCTCTGGACTGGTGTCCTGGCTGACCAGGGTCCTAATATTCAGTACTACTTATTCCTGTTCTTTCTTCATCTCCAAAATCTGTTGTCCCACTCCCCCCAAACTCCCGAGTCTCTTCCCAGTGTGTCACTGGTCAGGTCTGGTGTTTCTGCACCAGACTGATGGAGGCTTCCACTAAATTCAGACCCTTTGTAGCTCCAGAAAAGCAGAGCACGCTAACCAGGGAAGTGTCCCTTGCTGCCTGGCCAAATGTCCCCTCCCTCTTTGCCTTCAGCTTTCTTTTCCAGTTGTGAAGGGGTGCCGTCTGCCAACATCTCTTGATGCTAGAACCAAAAGTTCACTTCTGTCTATCAGTTCTCCCTGTCCCGGGTTTCATTCTTCATTATGGGGAATATTCTGGTTTGCACCTTGGAGTTAGCTGCTGTCAGACTGGAGCCAGACTAACGTAAAGCAATTGCTTTGTGATTCTTTTGGCTGTGGTTCTGCAAAAGCAAGGTAACAGAGACAGCACAGACCAGAAGAACCTTTGGTGGATCTTGCTTTGGTTTAACTTAACACAATAAAATGTGAACCCTCCTGTCTATAAATACATCAGGAGAGAGAACTGTTTGAGCTAAAAGGCAATATTGGCACAGGAACAAAATGGCCATGAATAGGCACAGGCTGGAATTAGAAGAAAGTTTCCACTCCCCAAAGGAGTAAAGTTCAGGGAACAGTTATGGAATGGGAGGGAGGAGAACAAGAAACTATTTCTAAGATGAAAATTGATAAATTGATGGCTAATGAAATGACCAGCAGTGACAGAAGCTTGAGCTCAGTAATTCAATAGTTCCCATTTAGACCATGTTTCTAGTGATGTATATTCTTTAGAGTTGAGTACATAGATTTAAAAGGATTGGGATTTTTATAGGATTTTTTTCTCCATTCAAGGGGGGGTCTGTGTTCTTAGGGAAATGGTTGTTAGCTGCAAAGGATAATTTTCTAATACTAAATCAGAAAACAGGCGCAACCCAAATAACTGAGGGGCTGTTGGAGACATATCTTACTTTAATGTGAATACTCTAGCAGATCTGTAATGGAGTGTAGTATGAGATGCAATAATCTGTAACAACTCATGGGTTTTGGACATTAAAGCAAGCAGTACAAGCAAGGTAGAAATGTTTTGATACTTTTAATAATCCCCAAAATATCTCCAAATTGGGAGAATATAGTGAGGGCAACAAAATCCATGGGATGCATGAGTGCTTAGAGATGCAAATCTGGATTGTGCATCCTGAAGGAGAATACGTTAGTTTGTCTGTAGTCAGCTAACTTAATACCTCTAGTTTAGCAAAATGTGACCTCCCCACAGTACTCCTTTTCATGTTATGGCCAAGTTAGCTGAGAACAGTCTGATAGGCAGCTTTTGTTTAGCTCCACTTCAGTTCCCCTCCTGATCCCTGCTTGTCCGCATTACACATCTTTGAAAGCAATCTATGAAGTTAATTTCTAATACCAGCAGAAGAAAGCCCAGCAAGTGCAACTTCTGCTTGCCTTCTTTTTGGTTGGAGGTTTTTTGTTGTTTTTTTTGTTTTGGTTTTTGGTTTTTTAATGTGGATTCAGCTTTTTTATGGTTTAGTATTTTAAAAGAAGTCTGAGAGGGCACATTCAAATGCATGACTCGTGGGGTCAGTGTCAACACTCCATAGTTAACTTTCTGAAAATAAGGGGTTGTTTCTGTGCATGACAATACAAAAAATGTTTACTGTTCTTGTTAGACATTTTAAAAGAATTTGTAAGTCAAAGAAATGAGGTGATTGCCTGAAATCTATCCCCCTACCACTGAAGGAAGGCCTTACACATGTTATGGTGAAGGGCAGTGCTTTTTCATACTGCCAAGAAATTTTTCTTGAATGAGTAAACCTTTTGTTATCTTCAGTGGAATTTAAACTGATGCTAAGCTTACCTGCTCCTTTCCACAAGAGAGATTTCTTTTGAGTCAGCTGAATTAAGTAGTACTATAGCACTAATGAGGCCTCTTGAGCATTATTTGGCTCTTGTAAAAACAAAACTGTGATCAATTAAGTGCAAATGAATTGATAGTAGCATATGTGGCTGAAACCAATCCAGTTATGGAAAGCCAGACAGGCTGATCAATGTCGGCACTGCCTCTCCCCAGCACTCCTGGAGGTTTGATGCAAACTTTCATTTGGCTTCCAGATGGAGCATCAGAAGCAATAAGGATCATGTGGAAATTCAGGAAATTTAATCAGGCACAATGGCCAAAACGGCTACAGGAGACCATGCCTTTCTGAGGAGACTGTGTGCTGCAGCAGCCTGCCCTTTGCAGACTTACTCTTCATTCTCAGGGTTGCTAGAGGTGGGCTGGAGCTCTTAATAAACACAGGCTATTAATATAGCATAGAAGAGACACAAGGGACTCTGCGACTGTGGAAAGTATAGAGAAAATAATGATCAGTCCCTACATTCATAATCTATCTTTAAGCATGTGTAGTGATGGTTCTTAGTGAATATAATGGTTGTATTTATCAAGATGAGAGAAAGAAATACGTCTGCACTTAGTGTGCTTGTCCAGTAGCTCTATGCTGGAAAGGATGGTGTGCTCTGCTAGGTTTAGTTTTAAAAAGAATGACAATTTGAAGTTCTGCAAAGGCCCAGTGTGGATCTTGGAACAGTAGCGCTGCAGTGACCAAGGAGAAAATCTCTACCCAAAATTGGCTGTTGATAAGGTTCTTGGTCTGACCTGTAATTAAAAGATACCATAAATAAAGATCAGATTATTTATTTAATGTAATCAGTTTATTTATTTAATGTACATCAAAATACAGGCTTTAAGAAACATGAACTTTGGGAGAATACTTCTATGGTAGCTGTTACCTTCTAACAATTATTCGTCTTTTAGTGATTTCTAGCTTATTGGAAGTGGCATGGACAGATGAAAAAGTAACCACTTTTCTCATGACAAAGAAACCAGGCAATGGCTGTTTTATGAGGAGCTTTGGAACATTTTGAGGATACTTCTCTAACTAGGAATTTTGCTGTACAGAATTAGAAAGTTTTGTTAGTTCTGTCTATAAATGAAAAAAACAAGATCTGGTTCTGCAGCTGCTGGCTTTGGGTACCCTAGTTAGTCTGTTTATCCCCTCGCTGTGGAACAGTCCTTGAATCCTGACACTGGAGAAGGGGCAGCTGCAGAGAGGTCAAGACCACAGTGCCAGATTTAGGTTTTATTAAACATGACCAGTGGAACAGCAGTTGTCAGGACATGAAGACACAGACTACAAGATAACTGCAGGGCTTTTCAAGGAATAAATTATCCTTTAGTTAGCTCAAATCTCTCCCAAATCGCTGATGGTTTTTCTACCCAGATGGTGGGTAGAAGACAGCAGGATTTCTTCTGCATTGGAGCAATGAACTTAGATCTAATCACTCTAATTTCAATAGCAAACAGGTATGTGATTAAGGAACTACCTCATTGTCACCTGAGGTACCCCTCCTTGCTCTCCTTCCATGACTTGCACAGGATAAAGTGATTTCTCTTGTTAGTTCTGTCCTGTTCCATGGTTTAGTGAATGCACATAAGCAGTGGGTGATGCTGGCAGATTAGAGGCTTGGAAAAAATGCCTTTTTTCCTTTATAGGCTTGTCATAGTGGAAGAATTTCCTGTCAAAGTCCTTTTTGTTCTTAAAAGGTACCTAAAGAACTCATCAATAAATAAGGCATAGACCTGAATCTTCCTCCAGCTTTTTGTGTCACCAGTTCAAAGGGATTTTCTTAGACTTCCCAAGTTTACTCATCTCAAATTCAACAACCTGTAATGCTACCAGAATAAGCATTTGTCTGTCTTGGATCTGCAGAGCAGAGTGTAACATGCAATGTGTGTATGTGTCTATGGAAGCTCCAGGCTGCCAGCAGTGAGTAATTATAGCAGTACTGGTGCCTGCCCTGTTTTGCAAACTTGACCAGGGCCACCATACGCACTCCCGAGACTGCTCTTTAATGAAATCCAGACCAAGCACAGAGTTATAGAGAGGTTAGGAGATGCAGAGAAGCAACAGTCAAAGGATGCTTGGTTCCTTCTGTGCTTTTCAGGGTGGGATGCTTCATCCTGGAAAAGAGATAACGAAGGAAAGATCCACAGAATCACAAGTAGCAGGTAGAAAAAGCCTTGGGATCAACTGCTTGCTCGTTCTATTACAGGAATTCAGGGCTATCAGGCAAGGTGGTAGGAGTCAGGTTCCAAAAATTGAAAGCTGGTGATTCCTTGTGCGAAGGGCTATAGACCTGTGAAACTCCTTGCAGAAGGACATGTATTAAGATGAGACAGCAGTCAGTGTGACACAGAAAGTGGACTGCATGAAGAGAGTATACTGCCAGTAACTGATCAACTTTCTTGATCCCAAATCTGGCATTCAGCTTAATTGTAAGCATCAAACCAAGATATATGCACCAGTTTTGTAAGACACTGTGTTAGCCAACTCGAGATAATCCATCTTCAGCATCTTTTACCAGGAGTGACAGTGTTCTTGCTCCCTTTTCCCTCCGTGTGACACACTGCCTCAGCTGGCGCTGAGGAATTTACATTGCTGTGAATGGAGTCAAACGCTTGCAGCGGAGGACAGACCTGTGGTGTCTCTGCCAGATGGTAATTCCTGAAAGTGGGAGAAAGCTGGCTTCTCTGTGGCTATGATTCTGTGCTCTGTGAATAAGGATCAGTGTCATGGTTATTTTATTGGTTTGCTCTGGTTTCATTTTCAAAATTGGTTAATAGGCAAATCTGTGAGGAAGAGTGTCATCAACTGGGGAATATTTTATATAACTGAAACCTGCATGTAGTCAGGTAGCAGTGCCTGAGGCTTGCTGTGATACTCAAACACATGTTATAACAGCACTGAGCTGGTGGGGAGACTGGTAAAGCACCATAGCCAAGCTAAATTTGCTCTTGAACTTTACTTGAATTGCCCAAGTAGTTTAAGATGGGGGAAAAAAAGAGTTGAAAGTAAGGAAACAGGACTCACAAGACAGACAATTCTTGTGCTGCTTTTCACCCATCTCTTCCATTGCCTGTGGCCCTGCATCCTGCTGGGTAAGATCTGAGGGCATCAGTCCAGGTATCACTTACCAGGGTATAAAGCCCCTGGGGGCCCAGCTCCTCATACCTGTCAGGTCTCCCTCTTCATGGGTGCTGTCTAGACTCTGCAAATGTGCCCAGGGAGCACCTTCTATCCCAGAATACCATAGCAGCTTGGATTTTGCTCAGCTGTAGCGAAGCCCTCCAGGCAGAGATCCCCTTTTCCCTCCCTGAATGCCACCCCACGGAGCTAGTTAGTTACTAGGGCAGGAAGTTCAGGGCACAAAATCTGCCTCAGTCCTCCTAATTGTTTGCCCTTATCTGAAGCAACCAAAAGCGAAATTCCTTACATTCCAGTACCAGAGCTTAAAAATAAAATAACCCCACAGGCTGCCAGCTATAGAAAATTTGCATGGGCACAGTCTGGTTTCGTAGAAGTGTATGGAAGACTAAGAAGATAAACAGGTTAAAAATGATCTAATAGTTTTCAGCCTAAAACTAATGCTTGTTTGTAACGGCTTACTGGTATAGTATGTGCCATTAGCTTCCATGGAGCTGGTGACAGGTATCTGGCTACAGTCTTCTGCTGAGAGTTAACGTATTTGTATCTGTGGAGGCATCGGACAGGGAAGTGTTAGCTGGCACTGACATTATTTGTAATTATTAGATGAAAGCTTCATATGACAGAAGGCATGAGCTGCCTTTCTAGGCCATCCTATAAAACAGTGATCAAACACTGCTGAAAACGCTATTAGAAATGTCAATAATGGTGAACCAAGTCTATGAGATGCTTAAGATGAAACTGCAGTCTGAATTATTTTAATTTCTTCAGCTGCATAGCCTATGCATCCAGAGCACTGTGAGAACAGGAATGTGATTTGTTTAATTGTTCTCTTCGGGCTTGTAGAGTTTTGCAAATGAACCTTTACAGAGCTGTGTTTTTACTTTTTTTTTTTTCTTTCTTTCTTTTTTGGTTTTCTAACAGGAATGTCCTAGTGGGGTTGTTAATGAAGAAACATTCAAACAGATCTATGCACAGTTTTTTCCTCATGGAGGTAAGCAGTGTACTTTGTGTCTGGCAGGTTTACTGAAGCATGCCTTAACATCCATTACTGCTAGCTGGCTGCAAAACTACTTCAGATAATCTGTGTAAGAAATGTGAATTGAGCTTAAGCTTTGCAGGATCTTAAACAGAAACACAAACATCAAGGTAATAAAATTAAGTTAGGACCTTTGAATAGTTATGTCACAAGAATATTGACAAACCCACATTAAATGTTGTCCCTAGCTGCCAGCTTTTTATTCCCCAAGTCCAAAATAGAAATGGGATTTAGGGGGGGGGGGGGGTTATCCTGACTTTCTGGATGGCAGAAAGCTAAATCATTTCCCTTCAGTGTGTCTTGCTTCCCTGCTTGGACTGCTGTGCATGTAGTATCTAGCTCAGAAGAGTCCCAGACCTCATTTTTTGCCTGCAAATTAATCAAAACCTCCCTAAAATTCTTAAAGCAGTTCTTAGTTGATGTCTGAACTCCTAGCTACCTGAAAAGGTAATTTTTGGTGTTTGTGTGACTTAGGCAGGGTCATGTCACGTATTGGAATATTAAAATATTGTATTAAACTTCTCAAATAAGGTATGTTCTTGCCTTTTAAACACATCAAGAATTATGCTCTTCGAAGTCAGTATGATCCTAATGGGATACTGTTCTCAAATTGAAAGAAATGAGCCATGGTTTTAAGTGGCTTTTTAGTAAAAGATTCAGTGTGCAAGGCTTTCCTAGATATGTTCCACTCTGCAGAGCAACACTGATTGTGAAATGGTGACTGACGTTTCTGCAAGAGTGTATGTGTGCGTTTACTTTAAGTCATTAACAAGTGGGTTTTCAACTAAACGTCAAGATAAAACACGGTATGGTTATGTTTTACAATGCATGTGATCTCAAAACTGTGCACCTATAAAAAGTTTACATTAACTTTCAATATGGACTTGATTTCCTATTGTGGTTGCTTTTGGTTTTGTTATAAAAAGCAACTAATCAATTTTTTTTAACAAAGATGCAAAAATTTCAGCTTTTATAATCTTAACGTGTTTCTGGATGTGTTTTGTATTTTCAACCTAAGTTCCAGTAAGTCCAAGAAACTATTTACCCCAACTAGCTTGTTTAAGTGACACACCTCAGATGACTCCTTCCTTCCCATGTATGAAAAACAACCAGGCACAGAAACTTCTTTTCATGGATAAATAACTTTTTTCCCCTCTACTAAGGCTGACAAATACTTGCCTTTTTTGTGTGTCTCATTCCCTTGAAATGTGATTCTCCCTTGGTTAATGATGATGGTAGTAAAACCGTGCTTAATAATAAATCAGTTTAACAGCAGATGTTATTTCGTATTTTACACTGTTTTCTTTCACTTGGTTTCCAAACTGTTTGTAGAACATTAGCATCATAAATGTGAGAGTTCAGATTCCTCAGAGATTTTTTCACTTTTATGGCTCTCTGTACAGATAAACTTGTACATCCCAGAGGTAGTAAAGTAGCTCTGAATTATAAAAACTTTGTGCACTGTCATCCCAGGCTTGTGATATTTTTTTTACATAGGACTCCTAACCTTGACATGATTTCATTTTTTTTTTAATCTGTCATCAAATGATACTAGTGATGTAGTATTTCTTAATGTACATCATACCTCTAATTTAGTATGTTTAGTTTGTTGTTTGTTTAGCTTAATAGAAGCTTTGAGTAGGACTCTCCCGTAAGTAATTCTATGGTTTTCTTCTGGAGCTGTTTTATTTCAGAATCCTTTTCTTAAAAATGTAGTAGACAATTATTTTTTCCTACAGCCCAGCGTATGCTGTCCTTATGGATGACAGTAACTTAAGTATTTGATTTTTCTGTGGAGTTAGACTTTTCTGGATTTGAATTATGAGAAAATATTTCATCATTTCCTAGAGACCAGAGTAAAGAGATGCTGGATCATTCCACCTGACTGCCTGCATAGCCCAGGGCACCAGGCTTCCCCTCGATACCCATGTGCTGAGTATGAAGACTCAGGCTTGACCAATGCTTTGTGTTAGAGGCAAAGAATAGAAGAGACCAAAAAAATGTGTGGTTGCTGGAATATCAACGAATAATTGAGGGAAAATAATGTCAGTTGCTTCCATCTTGAAAAGTTGGGCTTTAGTAATACAAAGAGCAATGTGAGTTGCCTGCAGAGCAGAGAACAGGCCAGTGAAGGTCTTAAGGTCAAACACCTATTTGATTTTCTTCTGCATACCGTTACTGCTCTTCCCAGTGAACAGCCATCCTTCATGTGGCCGTAGAAACTGCGGTCAATAGAAAAGATTTTCTAAAACCAGCAGTTTGATTCAAAAAATATGCCTCTGAAGACATTGCTCTTTAACAGTCATGGGCCAAACTCAAGTTACTGGGACTAGACCCTTCTGAAGTTGGGAGGTCCCTGAGGATCTCTGCCATATCCCACACAAAGCAAAAAGGTAGAGGAGGGAAGCACACATGCTGCAATCCCTCTCTGGTGCTTTTGCTGCATTTCCCACCAGAGCTAATACTCCGTTTGCCCCAGAGGCACTCTTGGGTGGGTTTTTTTGGTTTGCTCGTTCTTTCAAGTACAGCCCCATAATCCAAATCATTTCTACTGTAATAAAAGCTTTTACATTTCAAGGCTGTTATAAGGGAGGGCATGGGGATTATGCAAGTCAATGTTAACATTTACTAGTTCGTAGAATATCTGGCAATGCTACAAGGCTGGGTTTTGTACAAAAGGAAAATAAGCTCATGAATGTTGTTTAGAGCCATTAGTGTAAAATGAACTGTTGTACCAATCAGTGCACTTTGTGTTTTTCAGATGCTAGCATGTATGCACATTATCTCTTTAACGCATTTGACACTGCACAAAATGGCTCAGTGAAGTTTGAGGTAATTGTTTTGCATCCTTATTTGCCCCTTTCTCAGTTTTGTGGGTTTTAAGCTTTTCCATCCATCCTTCATTGTAAGGACTTGCTGGATTATGGGCCAGAGGTTTCAGTCTAGAATTAGTTGATAATTTAAAGTGTATTTCACTTTAGTTCATGCAGATGGAGTTACATATTTTCTTTCACTACAGAAACATATAGATCATGTTAGTATCACAGGGAGAAAGATTACATAGCAGAGACGAGTGGTCAAGGACAGTCCCATATAAAAAGAGATAAGTGGCACAGATAATTTGGATGCCAAAGGAAAGCCATCTTGCGTCTTCTGCAGTCATGTATTGCATGATTAAGTTGTTATACATGTATGTTCCTGGAATATGGGGGGGTTAAGCTTATTTGATATATTGAACAAGCATCTCGGATACTTGGTGTCCAATGGAGACTAAATCCACCCTTTAACTAAAAGGCCTGTGGCTATCGCTACACATAGCCATACTTCAAGCTCACAACATAACTAGGAGTGCAGCAAAGGGATTTGTTAAGTCATAGACTTCTGGAGGATGAACTTCATAGTTTTGAAGACAGTTTACTGTGATCATAAAACCAGAAATCATAGGCAGTCTTGCCTTTGCTGTCAAATGGACAAGTACTCTGGTAATTTCAAATGGACTGAACAATTTTTTCATTTACCAAATGTAAAATAGGATTGTTATCATATGTATACGTGCATGTCTGTAGCAGTGGCTGCAGTGGGAGTTTTGCATATGGCAGCTACTCAGTAGTTAGAGGCTTCCAGAAACCTAAGCAGACCGAGAGAAAAGAAAATGCTTAGATAAGTATTTAAAAAAAAAAAAAAAAAAAGTGCTGAGCTTTTCTTTCTGGCAAACCTGTTTCTTTAGCAGCTGTCAAACATAAGCATTCTGTCCCATTTTTTGTGTTGTTCAGCAAATTCAAATTCCTCTGAGCCTTGGCAAAAAGGAGCAAAGATTTCTAAGAAGTGATGCGCAGCCCCATGCAGAGCTAATGGAGATAGCATAGGAAGGACTAAGTACATTAGATGAGGTGTCAGGAACTGTATAGCTCTGTTATCTTGAAGCCCTGCCTGCACTAATAAATCCCTGGGGCAATGCTGTTTACAGTGCTTGAGCCACCATGCAGTGTAAACAGTAAATCAAAGCTACAGAAAGCAAGAACTCTACTGTAAACAAAAAATACAATTGAAATGCTGTGTCCCAGGCTGAGTAATTAGTGGTGGGATTGCATCTGGTCAAATCTGACAGATTTTGCCAGAGAAAAAAACCTGCAGCTCCCTGTGTTTTGAGGAGTTTGGGATCTCTCCATCTCTTGTAAGGTGGGCACAGAAAAAATGCTGGATTTTCCTCCTTCACCAGCACCCTAGGTGGGGATGTAAGAAAGCATCAGCTCCTATTTCCACAGTTAGAGTCCAGCTGTGTTTAACCAGGCAGTGGCAATCCGAGTGACTCTTCCTTGTAGCAGAACATTTCTAGGAGGGGAATGGCCACTGGAGTATCTTGGCAGTGCTTAAAAACCAGACATGTTTTGCTATGCTTATGTTTGTGCAGTGTTTAAAATATGACAGATTTGGATGGGTGTCCCAGCTTCTGGCCTTGAGCATGCTGCGCTTCTCCTGGCAAGTCCGAGGAGCCAGAGCAGCCACTCTCCTATTGCCTTCAGGATCTACGTCTGTCTTGGACTGGATCTGCTCTTAGTCCCATGCTGGTTTCACAACCCTTACCTCAGGACTAGTAGAGTTTATGGCTGCAGCACCGGTTAGGCCTTCCTGCCCCTCTGGCCTTGCCAAGCTGCCTAACCCGTATCATAAGCTTGGCTTTTACACTGGCTGCAGTTGAGTACTTGAGGACTTTTTTGATTTTCCTGGTTACCTCATACACGTTTATTAGTGTGACAGTACTCAATTCATCTTAGCAGATGCTACATCCATTGAGTCGTCAGAGAGGACATATTTTTGGAAAAGGAAGTCAGAAGAGATTGATAACCATATGCTCTATCCTAACAAGATAAGTCTTTTGACTAGCATTATATAAAGAAAATGACTTAGAAAAGGCTGTTATGAAAATTCATGCTTCTCTCTGCCTCAAACCAGGATTTTGTGATGGCATTGTCCATTCTGTTGCGGGGAACTGTTCACGAAAAGCTGAGATGGACGTTTAATCTGTATGACATAAATAAGGATGGCTATATAAACAAGGAGGTAAGGCTGTATCTGACAAATGTGGTTGACTTCTGAAGAGAGCTGACTGGTTTCTGTTGCAGAGCACAATTAATTTTACATGCAGCTAACTAAATGCAAATCAGACTGGACTTGAGCATTAAGTAAAGTGCACAGCAATCTTATATTGCATGATGTTGTAGACATATTTTCCTATGTTATAGTGCCTTTAACGGATTGCTTCAGCTAGGAGCAAGATCATAGTTACAGCCACGAACAACACAACCTTTGTGAAGGGAATGGTGGCAATAGCTACTCAGTGAAGTTCAAGGGGGTTCTGGCTGCACTGGGAGGTATGGTATGGGCTCGCCTCCAGCACCGCTCCCAAATTCTACATTATCATTTGGTTTTTTTCTTCTTACCTGGTACTGCTTGTTCCCTTTGTGGGAAGCCTTGGTTTTGAGTATGGTAACCTTGAATATTTTGCAAATACATCCTCATCTATCTTCTCAAAACTATTGTGCATACTGGAGGGTTTGTGGTTGCTGCCACTGGTCATGGAGTTGTGTGGCAGTTTGTGCAAGGTGTGGAGAAGGGCTGGGTTCACAGTGACTGCCATGAAGGTCCCTGGCCCAGGAGGAGGCTGTGGGACAAGGTTGGTGCCACAGTGCTCAGGGCTGAGCACGCCACTTGCAGCCCAGCACTGTCCCCAGCAGCTGCCGTGTCACAGCACACATCCCACAGTGCTGCCTGGCCAGGGCAGGGGAGTGGGCACTGCAGGAGCCTCCAACACGGCTGTGGCGAAGTCATGGCACAGCCAGAAAGAAGCACATGCTTTTTATAGATGAACTTGTGTGTGATGATATGCCTTCATGCACATGTATCAGCATTCTCTCTGCTGCTTTGTAATAGGAGAAGGAGGGTAAAGAAAAGGGCAGTAAAAGAAAGAAATGTGCTACCATTTCTATTAATTGTCCTTTTGTGTTTGTGCTGGCATGCCACTGCTGCAGGAAATGATGGATATCGTAAAGGCAATTTATGATATGATGGGAAAGTACACGTATCCAGTGCTCAAGGAAGATGCACCAAGGCAGCATGTAGAAGTATTCTTCCAGGTACTTGATTTTTGATGTGTATTTTCTTAATACTTGAGCTATGCACCAATATACTTTACTGTAAAGTTAGCCCCAGGTTCAATCCTATGCCCCACTATATATTCCAAAGTAAACTCTAGCAGCCGTTCAGCCTAACACTACAGTGTCTGCTGATTTCCTGGCTCCAAAGGTGTCTCATTTGTCTCTTAGCCCAACTTTTTTCATTGAGAGCTGCCACATCCAGCAGGTCTGAAACCTCTACCCATGTTGCAGCCCCTCTGCATTTCTTCTCTGAACTGCCCATAAAGAAAGACAGGAATATGGGTGTTGGCTGGTGAAGCAGTGAATAAATAAATGTTGCCATTAGAGCAGAGGTTGCTGTGTATGTCAAAGAAGGAATAGTTTGAGGTGACCTCAACAAAAGTCCTTCAAACACTGGAGTAAAGAAGTCCTTAGCAATTGGCAAACTTAACCAATGACACTTAGTCTGTAATCTAAGCTTGTGAAGTGCTCTCGGTTTATTCAGGTTGTATCAACTAAAATATAAGTGCAGTGTTATCTATGGAAACAATTTTTTTGTGTTTTATTTTGCAGAAAATGGATAAAAACAAAGATGGTGTTGTAACTTTAGATGAGTTTATTGAATCGTGTCAAGAGGTAAGGACAAAATTATAACTGCAATGAAAGGTCTAGCTCATGCCACAGTGTTTGCTTTCCCTTTGAACAAACTTCAGCAAGATGCTGCTCAGGATCCCAGGTTTCCTTCGCTCTGTGAAAATAACAGCTTCAAGACTGAGTTTCTGGTGGTGCTCTGTGAAGCCTGTGACAGAAACAGCAAAGTAGGTTCAGGCTGATCATGGGAGAGGGCCTCTTTGTTGGCAGTGCTTTTGGTTTCCTGAGTGAAGTACCTGATTCTATAGACAAGCAGATAACTCTAGAGAACACCCATAATGCTCTTAAACATCCTCATTTTTGGGTTGGAGTTTTTTTGAGGGGTGGGGGTTGAGGCTGATATTATCTCTGTGCGCTGCCCCTGGATATCATGAGCAGGTACCATGTTGCTGGAGCTGCCTAGAGCCAAAGGTCTCTCAAAGTTTTGTAATTACAGCACTGACTTATAAAACCAGTTGATGTTTTCATGGTCAAACATTAAAAGCAAGTGCTGTCCATCATAGCAATGATTTTTATTTATTTATTTCTGGTTTGGAAATAGGCTGCCTCTTTGCAAATTCCTTATGGTAGATTGGTTGTAACAAATATTTGCTGGTATTTTTAGCACTGGCACCAAACCAAGCATCTGCATTAACATGTAATTGCCAAGTGTCTGTTGGCTTAGACTGTAATTAACTATGTGAATGTTTGCTCAGAGATCTCTCTAATATTTAATCAGTATGATAAGGACCTCTACATTTTAGAAAGTTTATATTGGTACTAATAATTGCATACCAGCCCTCCTCTGTACTTCACTTACCCTGAAAAAGTCTTCCCTGCACTCCTCCATACCCAGGCGATGGGAAGATGCTCACTGTGGAGGGCTGGGCTGGCTTCCCGCTGTTTCTGTGTTAAGTCTGGCTCTGGCAACACCCAGATTACTTCTCAGTCAAGGACATGAGGTGGCAAGATCCCTGTTAGCAGATGCACAATACAAGGCTAATTTTTTGCAGTTAATTCGTTCTTGGTCCCTCCTGATTGCTCAGCTTATTTTTGGCCTTGTCTTTAATTTGATCATTTGTGTTGTGTATTTTTCTTCACATTCATAATTTGCCTAGATACATGTGTATGATTAGTTGTCTCATTATTGAAGCAGCTTTGCTTTACTTCTGTTACAGTTTATTTAATCCTCTGCCCTGGTTTGGGTTTGGTTCCCTCTGTTGACATCTTGCACTAGGAGCTGTGCAGACTGATGCACTGACATGTATGGTTCCCTGTCAGATGGGAGCAAACCCTGCAAAGCTACGGTGTCTTGGGTTTTTTCTTTATGAAAATCAAACCAAGTGCACTATGGTCCTTACCACTGCCGTTTCTGAGGATATGGCTCATGGGCTGTGAACTCCTAGCACTGATTTGGAGAGGGTGATTGGTTTCTCATGCAAGGTGATACCTTGTACTAGTACCCACCAAACTGTGTTAGAAGTGAGATAGATGGATGCAGCCTCAAAATAAGATATCTGTCGCATCTCATTCCTCTAAGTTGCTCAGTGTCGAAAATTTTCATGTTACAGCCAAACAGTTATTCTAACTCTGGGAATGACTGAATTCCTGGGGGGCGGGGGGAAATCATCATTATGCTTTTGAATATTACTCTGGTTATTACCTCAAAGTACAATTTTGAGAATTCATAAGAAACTGTTCCAGGATTTCCCTTGTGTGTCTCCAACTTTCTCATTTGGATCTGGAACCCTGAAGGGGCTGAGATTGCATGTGTTTTGGGTTTGAGCTGGTTGTATTTGTGGGATCAAGCGGTCCTTCAAGGCAGCTTGCTTATCAGTTCAAAATCTGCAGTTTGGTTTGGATTTTTGAAGCGTATTGGCTAAGTACATATTTGTATATTCAGGATCAATTAAATGCAGTTGGGCACTGAAGTCTGAGGGTTCAGTACAGTCACCAGCTCAATGCTGGTGTTTGGTTTTCTGCAGTAAAGCACAGCCCACGCTGAATGTCACGCTTGTGAGGAGATCCTGTGCTTGTGTGCCTCAAACCACCTCAGGCGCCAAAGAAAGAGACTGCTTTGCTGAATCAGGCCCCGATCACTGAATCAATTCCTGCTCATCGTGGGTGAAAAGCATTATGAAAGCAGGGCTGTTGCCTGCAGTAGCAGGTGCAGAGCCCCTCTTGTGCTACACAAAGTTAGAGTTGTGCTTGTCAATGCTGGTTTTATGAAAATATCTTCTCATTGCTTTCAGGACGACAATATCATGCGATCCTTACAGCTCTTTGAGAACGTGATGTAACCATGTCTGGCAAGCGCTGGAGGAGTCAGAGACTTTCTGTGTAACAAAGATCTCCTTTCTGGGTGAAAGCTTTTTACAATTCAGCCATGTTCAGTGTGCGAGGATTTTGTATGACATCTTCAACCAAATGGCAACCGAATGCAGCCGATCCCACCTCCTCTCCCCACGAGTCGTCGGTGGACCTTTGTTTCGTTTTGGAAGCATGTGAATACTTTAAAAAATCCTGACGAGAGAACTGCTGCTCAAAGTTCAATGAGTAATATACAGCGTTGTTTGCTAGGCATAAGTCCTGCTTTTAATCTAGCAAGCTTGATTACATATGATAGCACGTGTTGATAGCTTACTCGGCCATCTATTGCAAGTAAAAAGCTCAGTCTATACTACCATACGGCAAAACATTTTATGAATGCATTGCCGTTAATCTGCTTTGACAAAAGGCAAATCTACCAGGGCTGTCTGTAAAAAAAAAAAAAACAAAAAAAAAACAGGAGATGTACCTAGGACATTAAGCAGACAGCCCGTGTAGCCAAAATCCCCACGGCAGGGTGGTTGTAACTAGGTGATCTCATAAGTCTGTTCCAGCCTCAACCATTCTGTGATTCTATGACTCTGCAGAGATCCTGCTTCTCCTCTCGCATGCACTGGTGCTGCCGCCACGCTGAGTTTGGTGGAGTTTTTCCTGAACACGTTAACCAGAGGATCTTCATGCCAGGGTGAGACAGAAAGGAGCAAAACATGTTGCACATATAAATATTAAACTACAGAACAAATCCTGTTCAGTGATGGTAAGGCCTTGCAAGACTGGGCAGGTTTGTAAGGGCTGGTACAGTACGAGGAATACCTGCTCTGGTCTCAGGCACCTTCTGCAGCCCCAGCACATGGTGGGACACAAAGTGATTCTTCAGTGTGTATCTCTGCAGCACCATGGTCATGTGCTATGGTCCTTTTGGTGTAGTTTGGACATGCTTCCTTCATTCATCATGGGAACATCTGTATTTTTCCATTGGGTGTTACAGTAAACTGTTGCCCACTTTGTGGATTTATTTAAGCTTTCCAGTTTTACTCAGTGCAGAAAAGGGCCCAGATGATGCAGCTCTGTTTCCACATACAGACCTTGGCACCCACAAAGTGCCTTTTAAGTTTAGTTAGTAGGGAACTACTTAGTTGTTATTAGTCTCAGAATCAGCTGCTAGGCCCATATGTCCCTTTGGGTAGTTTAACATTTTCTATAGCACAGTCTTTTTTTTTCCTACAAGGCAGTTGCATGATTTGTACAAGTCCCATTTCCTTACTAATGCCAAATAGAGCATTGGTGTACAGGGTTGTTTGGTTGTTGGTTTTTTGTTGTTGTTTTCTGTTTTACTAATTAAAAAAAAAAATATCATTTAGTAAATGTACTCCAGGGTCGGATTTTGCCCAGTAGATTTTTCAGATGAGGAACATGTCAGAGCCTGCTTTGCAGGAGTCTCTTAAGAAAGCTAACACACCAGAGTGCCATTGTAGTCTCCAGGTAGCTGATGGCTGAGAAACCAAGGGAAGGAGGGGAACAGCCAATTTTTCCAGCTGCTCAAACCACACAGAAAGGAGAGTCCCTGCCGTAATGCTACATCACTCCCATCCAGTAAGCATATATTTTTATTATATCAAATACTATATTACAAATATACTGTTAGCAGTGAAAATATATTTTAAAAATTATGTAAGTGGAAGCTTTTTATAATACAAAATATATAGAATGCTTCATTTCCATAGCCCTATATTTTATAAAAAATCAATCTATTGAAGTATTCCTGATTATAGAAGTAGGTCTGATCAGTACTAGTGTAATGCTATGCGAATTCCCCAAGATGGGACATTTGCCCCTTTTACTGTGCTTTTCCATACACTTCTACATAGTCTTCACTTCTTCACTTGGCCCACTTGTCATCAAAAGTGCTTGTTCAAGTGGGTGAAGTTACATGTCCACAGGAATGATGCCCTAGTCTATCCTATTTCTCATCTTTCATACAAATACCGTTAATTAATTCCTTCCTAGCAATGAGACAGAGCATAGCAACTCCAATAATGTGCTGTGATTGGCAGAAGTGATGCAATGCTGTGAGAGTAGTCTTGTCCTCTAGTTGTCTGGTATTGTCTATTTAATTTTTATTGATAAGCAATTGATAAAGATACCAGTTATAGCTGAAATACTGCACAATGTTTACACAATTCCTTCTTGATTCTTCTTGCAATCACTTTAGCAGATGGCAGAATTTAATATAACTAATAACCTGCTTTTTTCCCCTCACCAAAAAAGCATCTGTCTATTATCAGTCTAAGCAGTTAACTTCAGCTGGGGGAAAAGTGGTCAAGATAATGGAAAGCAAGCATTTGTGTTGGGCTAGCGCAGTGCCTTTCTGCCCTAATGGTGTGGCTCCAGATGTGCTCGTGAGTAGCATGTACAGCTTGAAAAGCTTTGAAGATGCCCTTTTCAAAAGAAAGCATTAGTAGTTATGTGGTACCACAGTCCCTGATGCTAAATTGATTTCTGGAGTTACTGTGCTGAATGTGGCCTGGGCTATGTTTTCTGTGTCCCCACTAGCAGAATGTGGTGTGCGGGTGCCTGTGCGGTACGGGCGGTAGCTGCGTTCTGTTGAGCCTGGCCCCAGTTTGGCAGCGTACTTCAAACCTGTGAATGTTACTGTCAGTACATGCTGAAGTGCATTGCTGAAATCAGGCTACCGCTAGTGGCCCTGCCATTTTGGCATCTCATTTTCTGCTCCACTGTGTCAGTTTTCAGGTCCCAGTAATGATGGGGATGTGTTAGGCAAAGAGGGAGATACTGAAAGCTGCACTGGTCCAGATTCTGCCCTTGAGGCATAACTAGCTTCGATTTTGGTCTTGCAGGAGCACAGACCACACCTGCGCATACCTGATGTGCAGCCCTGGGCTGCCACCTCTCTGCTCCACTTGGCGTGCGTTCTAGCTGAGATAGGAGGATTTGCAAAGTGACACAAAAGAGATGTATTTTTCACGTAGTTCTAATAGTAAATTCTGTCTGTGGCAGAGTCATTGCTTTTGTGAAACTGTTTATAATCCTGCGGTTGTCTCTGATCCCACTGATATCAGCCAGGGGCTGCTGTGCATCAGTACATAGAAGGCCTCTGGGTTTTCTACGAGCAGCAGATGTGTCTATGGTGTGTGCTCCAGCCAACAGACGGTGGAGATCCAGTGACTGTGAGAGGATTGTACTCTGCATGGAAATGTCTTTGGGTTTGTTTTTTATGTTTTCCGTGAACATTACTTTGTAAACTTGCAAAGCCTCCCATCGCTCATAAATGGGGCTTGCAATATTTATGGCAAATAGTACTACAGCTTTCTAAATAAAACATGGTATGCTATTCTAATCTCATACCGTCATAAATCCTACTGCCAGTATGCGGAAAGTAGTTACTATGTGGGCTTCTAAGTTACAGTTAAACTATCTGTCAATGCTATCAGCTGTGCAAATTTCCTCAAAGTTGTGAACGTTTAAATAATGTCTGAATCATTAGTCTGACTGTTGCATTAGTTACAAACATTAGTCTGCATCTCCATGCCAGCTTTTTCTAAAAAAAAAAAAAAAAGCTTTCTAACATGCATTTTAGGCAACAATCTGTTGAAAAATAGGAATGTGATTAATGATAATGCAAAAAAAAAAAAAATAGTGTGCCTGTTACTGTCGATGTTTGTTTTCCTGTTACTTTGAATGCGTTGCAATGTTGTAAGTAATCATGAGTCAAGCTATAAACCTGAGGTGTGGAAATCCTAAGGTTCAAGTATTGTGGGCAGAACTTTGGTATTGCCTGACTGAGACACGTGTTGAGAACAAACATCTTTGTGTCCATATGTGACCTCTGATAAGATGGTAGCATAGCAGCAGCGTAATAACCTTTTATTATTATTATTATTATTATTATTATTCATGGAAGTGCCATGAAAGACCTAAGGAAATGTGCAAATATTATAAATTGTGATAACTAAAGCCATGTTAATGGAGCAGCAATGCATAGCTTCACTCTTACAAATGCTATTCTCCAACAGCAATTTGTATTAAATTTTGTTGAATGGTTTTAAAAATGTTGGTTTTAATAATAAAAAGAAAATATCTGTAGGAGGGTGTCCTTTTTTACTTAAGGGACACTGTCAGGTTAAAAATTTACAGTGAAACTTTTCAAAGCAGGACTCTTACAAAGACATAGCTATCTGCATAGAGGCTGTGTAATTGCCGTGAACGTAACATTTACATGCTAATGATTTATTTGCAACACTGATTCAGGGGTGTTCTTATATTTGGTGCAGTGACACACACCTAATTGGTGGGCTGGCCCTTGTGTAAATAAGAGTTCAGAAATATTCTACCTGCATCACTGATGGTATCTTGGAGTAATTAAAATTGGAAGCTTATAGGCATGTCATTTCTCTTCAGCATTTTAGCTTAAGTATAACCAAGAGAACAGCAATCGAGTTGAAAAAAAACACAAACATGATTTCATTTGAAAGATAAGAAAAATTTAACAAAACCTGGCAGTGTCCCTTTAGCTCTGGTTTGTTGTAAACATCCATTCTGACACATGGGGAAATGCAGAAGAAATTTTGCGAGACTATATATATGTGTGTACATATATATATAAAAAGAACTTGCTCAACTTCGTTCTGTAGGGTATAATATGTCTACCAGCACATCCCAGGAAAAAGAACATTCTCTTGCATACATGCAGAAATGTGAAAATAAAGATGCCTGTGTGAAATGTGGTGTTGGTCTCACTCCAGTGCCTTTCAAGGTTGCGTTGCCCAGCTGGCAGCTCCCCCAGCCAGCTCTTGGCTGTGCAGACAGCGAGCGAGTGGCCTGGGGACAGCCACCTCTGCCATCGAGGCACCAGCCTGCTCAGAAGAGACAACAATTCCCTGTGGAAAATGCCAAAACTGACTTCTCTCTGTCCCTGCAAATAAAAGGTGTTGCAGCTGCCTGTCCAGCACCTCTCGCTAGCCCTGAAGCGGACCCAGCTGCTGCTAGGCAAAGCGTGCTCTGCCTCACTGCACGTGTGTATGGCTTTTGTTCATTTTTTGGCACCAGGTTTGCCTGAGTGGCTGTCTGAAGTCTAAGTCACCGCTGTGAGATATTGGACACCTCTGATTTTGTTCTCAGCCCATCACCACTGCAGGCTGAGCATCCTGTCCTGCAGCCTGTGTGGGCTGGGGCGTTGCATCTGGTGGTTTGAAAGGGCAGTGGAGGAGAGGGCAGGTAGGCACTGGCAGTGAGGGCTGTCCCCACAGCACCTCCAGGAAAGTTCTGCAGAGCATGGTAGGGTGAAACTGAGGCAGGGCCTGCAACTCAGCATGTGAAAAAGGTTACTTTTGAATGCAACAGTAGCTTTTTCTTACTGTGAGACTAACTGCAATCTCTGCTTATCCACCCAGGTCCAGCAAAGCTGGCACATGAAGGTCTGCTTCTCTGGACAAGTAGAAGTTATCAGCTACCCAGTTCTCTTGCATTTGGGGCCAGAAGATGCATCTGAGATGGAGAAACATGAAGAAACCATGCAGTGTGCTGTGGAAAGTGAGGCTTGTAGCCTGGTAGAGTGGAATGTCACTGGGAACACTGTGGGAAACAAAGTAAAAACAAATTGGCAAGGTATGGGTAACAGTGGTATGAAATCCTCAGTGTATTTAAATCACAGGTTAACATGGGAGGTTATCAACTGCAATGGGCCAGTCAAGGACAGACATTTATAAACTACCTGTGTTGTAAGTACAGTGAAATCGAGTGTCAGGTGGAGCCTGATGTTTGCTCGTCTCACACTGACACTGAGGCCAGCTGAGGTGATGCATCCATGTGTCCAGGTGATGGTCACCCCAGTCTGCACAGCACAGGTAAATGCATACAGGCTTCCAGTTGGCAGTTTCTCTTGTTAAATTCTGTCCCAAAAGAACACCTGTGATAGCTGGCTTTGAGAACTAATAAAAAAAAAAAAAATGGGTTCATGTAATAATTTTTTTATAAAAGTGCTCATGCAAAATATGTCTAGAAATATATCTAAGAGTAGAGAAGGTGAACTTTGAAGAACAGAATCTAGAGGAAACTATTTCTAATTCACTGAAAGAGAACTGAAGCAAAATTTTGCATCCTTCCATCACGTCAGATCTGTACTGTGTGAGATGAGGCAGAAGCAGAAGTCCTGCTTGTCCTAATTGATTGGAGAGCTGGCGATGGATGATGGACCTACCCCTGCTGCTTGGCCAGGAGAGGCTGCTCTTTGCAAACAGGAGACCTGTCCCACTCACCCATCAGGAGGTGCAAAATGAACTGAGGATCCCCAGATCCTCAGTGGATGTGGTTATTTCCAGCCTGTTTTGTTTAAACTTTTCTTTTGTCTTGCAAAAGAGAAATGTGTCTTTCTCCACCTGTTGTTGCAGGGACTCGAATCACTGTGAGGCTCTGGCTGGACCCCCCCGGGGGGGAGGCACCTCCTGGCAGTGCAGGGTAAGTTGCCATATTGAGTGTGAAATTCCCCTGCGAACTATTCTGCTGTCCTGGCCCTGGCGTTGCATCTGGCCAGTGTAGCAGCTCCCCGTGCTGCCCGCAGAGCCTGTGGGAGAGCCAAGGTACCAGGTACCAGGGGCATCTGCCCTCCTAACTCAGGCCAAGGGCTTCTGCAAGAGGCTGGTTGTGCAGAAAGGGGAGGATTGCCTTTAAAACCTGGGATGCTTTTAAAGATGCTTGTTGTTGCGATTTTCAATCGCAGCCAGCTGCCGTGAAACAGAGAACAGGAACAGGGTTGCAGCACAACAAAACAATTTTTTGCTCATAGGAATCAGTTCTGACCTGAAGTCTCACTGCAGAAGAAAATCAGCCCAGATGCTTACTACTGTCACGCAGGGCCAGGAATCCAGAGAAAAAAAATGTAAGAATGAGGCCATTCTGGTCAGCATGAACACTCCTCCCCAAACCTTATGACCTTCCTTCCCTACACTACCGGTTTTCTTGTGACCATGTTCTTACTGTTTCAAAAACCCAGCTGGGTTGCTCTGCCTGCAGCTGAAGCGGGTGGAAGAATGATAAAGCCACGTTGCCACTTTCCTAGATTTTTAGAGTGTGTTTTCAGTCTTTATATTTGCAGGGAAAGCAGAGGAGCGCGTACACTGATGATGTAAAGGATGGAGGTGAAAGGATCATTGTTAGTAATGTGCAGTCATCTCTTGTTAAAAATGTCTGTGAAAAGTTAGTGCTGATCCAGAACTTTCCAGAAAGATAGGAAGTTATTGGAAGGTGATGATTTAAAAAAAAAAATCAAAGATTGATTTTACAATCCCAGGGTTAAATTGATTTGTTGGCATTTTCACAGACACTTATCCACCTAACCTTTTTTTCTAATTATCTTATTGATTTACTTATAAATCAATATAAATCGAAAATATATAACAATGTAAGTATACAAGGAGGTAAAAGTCAGCACAATGTTTTCTGTCTGAACAGTTATTCTAAATTTTGGAGAACCTGGAACATGTAGAAGTACAAGAGACTTATATTTCCTTCACACAGCATGAGCCGTTGCAGAAGACTATTTGCCATTATGTTACTAACCAGTTGTGCATAAGAAAAATAACATTAATTTTAGTGAGTGAGCATTGCAGTGGTGGGAGACAAGACCTATCTGTGCTGTAATTGATAAATGGTAAGACTCCTTGGGAAAACCTATGCGTTTCTATGACAAACTGAGTTGCAAAAAATACCTCTAAGTTGTTCTCAATTTTTGTTTCAGATTTTAAAAAATTTATCTTGGTTTATTTGCCTTATATTTGTTTTATTTTGCGCTAAACTGTGATATTGTAATGCTAAAATCTGTAAGGACATATTCTACAAACAAGTTACTGAACTGTTTTCTAGATCAGTCTTTTGTATTCAAGTAGCTGGACACAAGCAAACAAGAGACACTTCGAAAGGAAAAGAAGGTAAGAAATCGCAATCACAGCAAAACCTTGCAGTGATTTTATCAGTAACATAAAATTAACAGAATATTTAAGCTTGTAGTTTAGACCTTACTGTAGCAGTGAATATTAAGTGCATGCCATAAATAAAACCCAGGAAAATACAGTGTAGATTTTGGCAGCTTCAAAGTTCAAAAGCAGAATTTCAGAACTTGAAAATTCACTTTTCTGGGAGCATATTTAATGCCCATTTGGGACAGAAATCTCATTACAGCTTGTGAAAAGGATATTCCAGGGCTCAAGCAGCCCCACTCAGCAGTCAAAAAAAAAAACATTGCAGAAATCGGTGTGACATTGTGCAGAGACCTGTAGGTAATTTTAGATAACATAAAAAGCCATGTTCAAAAATTTGATAAACAAGGAGGGGCGTACTGTTCCTTTACGGTAGCTTTACTACAGGTTTGGGCTGGTATTTATAATACTTCTGTGACCTCTCTGTTGACAGTCTGTGGACACCTTGCCATCTCCCGTGTGCATCTCCAGAGCCCTCAGTGAGGCTGGGAGGTGCTGCCTGGTGCCTGTGTAGGGGCTGAGAGGGGCCATACGACTGCGGAGGTAATTTGGACAGAGCCAGGAACGAAGCCAACCTTTCACACACTAGGTGAGTCCTTGTGCGTTCGCTATTCCTTTCCTCCAAGGACGAGTCCACGGAGTAAGAAGATACCCTGTTGTAGGGGTCTGGGGCTAGAGCTCCCGTGGGGAAGGGGCTGGAGGTGCCTCCTGGTACGGATGAAGTCTGGAAGGGGCAGACCGAACCCACAGGGTCTGTGTTGGCCCGCAGAGAGAACGCAAAAATGTAACAAACCTGGTCAAACCTGTTCCCCGTGCTGGGGTTTCTCTCCTTTGGCTTTTTTTAGCACTTGGCAAAGAGAGGAGCAATAGATGTTGTTTGGCTGGTCTTCTATGGTTTCGCTCTCGAGGTATTTTTAGCACATTAATATGCGGGTGCCTGGGCCCTGGCTGGGCGAGTTTCTTCCTTGTTTTCAATGAGAGGCATCACTGCAGCTCTGCCAAACCCTCAGCTTCCACCCCCAGCGCAAGCAGGGTTGGGAACCAGCCCAGAAGACAGCCATCATTCAGGTACTGGGGCACTGACACAGAAACCAGAAAATGGTCTGAGGCCTCTGTTTACCCTGTACTCAAGGCACTCTCAGTGCTCCTCCACTCCCTGCATGGAGCTGGGCAAAATAGCCAGTATCATCATTATTGTGATGATGTAATAGATTTTATAGCCACCAACACTCTCAGTATAGACTGAATTTCCCGGTGCAATGTTTTTTTCTGAACACCAAAATGTTATTCACTAACATAAACCTGCCTCCTTTACTTGCACTGCTCATGTTGAATTTACAGGAGCAGCTGTCTGGTATCTGCAGGTGAGTTGCCCAATGTTCAGGGATATTTTAGGATATTGTTGGCATTCTATAGGTGAAGGAATAGAGGCAACAGTTATAGAGCAAGTGCTGACTATGCCTCATGCAGTCCCTGCCTGGCAAACAGGAAAAAAAAAAAAAAAAAGGCTGTGGTGTTTGTTCAGAGCTGCTGAGAATGTTAATGAAAAGCAATTACAAAAAACTGTGGTGGTGAGTCCCCATGTATTAATCTTTATTAGAGTTAAATTTTCCTTTGCAAATGTGACATACCATCAGGTTTCTGCCTCAAGGGTGTGCTTTGTGGGATGGTACAGGGAAGAGTGTGCGGCGTTCCCAAAGTAGCTATTAATTTCCCCCAAGCGCTTTTAGCAGACGAGACTTGCAGAGAGCCAGCTAACCCAAGCCAGGGTGGCACCTGAGCCACTGGCGGGTGCGGCTGGGGACACCGCTGTCACTCGGTCGTTCATGCCACGTAGCGCAGTCCAGCATCTCTGAGCGAGGGTTGCAGTTAACCAGGGCTGCCAGACTGAAACAAAAACTGCACAGCGCAGGGTGGGGGGGGGGGGGGGTGGGGGGGGAGCGGGCGGGGTGTAGCTTCTCTCATTAACCATTTCTAGTTGAGTGGCAACTACTTTAATATGGCAACAGCGGCAAACTCTAAAGAATTGCATGGGTTAAAACATCAGTTTTATTCCTTTCAGTGATGTCCCTTTTGATACAGTGCATGCATTCACTGGCAGGCAGTTACATGGCCCTAATAAAAGCAAGTTCCCTTTGATAACTGTACTGGGGCTCTGCCAGGACACCTGGTTGCCAACAGGCCCATGGGGACATGCTCGTCAGTACTTTTCCAGATGCCACATAGCTTTTTCAGGGGGGTGTGATGATCTGACATGACTGTAGATGTAGCAGTAAATAGGCTACAGGGCCTTTAAGGACATCAGACGTTTTCTCTCATCAGATAGTTATCAGTGTCATACCAAAGGTCATGTTCTCCATCAGCTCACAAGAGTTTCAATGATTTTTGGTACCAGGAACTTGTTATTTTATTTGTGCCAGGACTGGATGTACTTTATACTGTAACAAACATAAACTGTAAATAATTACAAGTGAAAATGTCAGATTTCTTCCTCCTTTATGTGATTTCCCTTTTGGTTTGTTGTGTGCATTCCCTGGCAGACAGGCATATGGCCCTGACGCATCTTAAAGATCAAGAGTGACCCTGAGAAGGAGTGGCCTGAAACCTACTTTATCCCAGACACACAAGGAGCATCAGTCTGGCTCTGACACAAGGCCTGTGGGAAGCTGATGCCAGCTCCGTCACACGTAGCAGGGGCAGGGAATTCTGCAGGTAGCATGCACTGAACTATGTAAATGCTTTTAAGACTTCTTTATCTTTTGAAGCGCAGAACTGAAGGTAAGCCTACAATCATTTCTTTTTATCCCTTTAAAATATATTCATAGTCCTTTAGGAAAGCTCCATTATATAAAATTTCTTTCCTTTTCCTTGTTTCCATAGTGCTCAGAATGATCTATGCCAAAGGCAAACATTTCAGTAAACAAAACTAAAGATGTGTGTTGTGATACCATTCAGACTCAGTTTAAAGATGTCTAAGGTCATGCCCTCAGAAGAAAGCCCAGCAATGTTTTTGTTCAGGCTATTTTACATCCCATCATAATTCAAAGTTAAGTTAATGTTTCGCCTCGGGCTGCAGTAAATTAGATAAAACAGTATTTCCTCATTCACAAAGTAACAGCAGTTACCATTTTACTTTGTCCACACTGCTCTGTTGTGCTGATAAAGGAAAAAGACATTGCTTAATCCCTTCTAACAAGACTGTTGAGACTGTTTTAAAAAACAAAATACATTTCTGTACTGCATTGCCCATTGCTGAGGCATATTTAAGACTGCTGAGCCTCAACCTATTCTAGGTAACGAGAGCTGGCTAGTGGCAAACCTACCACTACTATTTGATAAGCTAAAAATAAAACCAAACCGATGCGAACCTCAAGATGATTTTTCCACCTCATTTTGTTTCACCCAAAAGCAGAAAATGCTTGTTCCTTGGAGATTACTGAAGCACTCTGTGAGTGAGCTTTTCAGCATGCCCTCTTCGATGGAGGTATCGGACACACGCACATCTGGACGCGATGCAGCTGAGCAGTGCGCACCCGACCAGCTTCTTGCCGAGGAGCGATGCCCCTGCCCACGGTGCCAGAGCTCCCCGCGGAGGACCAGGGCTTGGTGTGTAACACAGGGTAAGAGCTTCAGGTAGGACGTTTATCTGCTCTTTTACTCATCTGCTGGTGGTGCAAATTACTTTCAGATCCCAAATGGTAAACAAGAATCTAATATCTTCCACTATCCAGAACTTCTCAGCTCAAAAATAACATAACACAAGGATTATTATTCTTGAGTAGTGAAAATAATAGTATGAAGTGTCTTCTTATAACCCACACCCAGCCACTTCACAAGCTAAACACTGCAGTGTGTCCATACCAGCTCTCTGTGACTGGGACGAAATGAAAATCCAAAAGATTTCTGATTGAGTACATTGCTGCAGTGCTTCCTGAGAGGCATGGAGATGCTGGGGGGGTCCCTGCTGCATCATCACCTCCCCCAGGTACTACAGCTGCTCCAGTGGAGACACTACTGTGCTGCAGAGGGGATGAATCCCACTGGTAAGTGCCATCACATTTGGAGAGAAGCACAAAGCATTCATGTAGTAATTTATGGTGTTCATCCAAGTATTTTGGCATTTAATTTTTTTGCTTAAAAGCCACCACCCCACCCTTGAAAGAAAACAATATAAAAATATAAGGTCCTTTGAGGGGGAAAGTTCTTAATTAAAAGAACAAAAGTAGTTGTCTTTCAGCTAAGTTTTTTGTGTTTATGGTGTTCAGAACAGTTCCAAAAAACGTGCACTACCAGTAGAGAGAACTTTCCTTCTCACTTGCATGCACATCAGAAACTAGTACTTACTGCAGCTTGTCTGATAGGTACATCTTGATCTGATCTGCTCTCTCAGTGTATTTCATCCTATTAACATAAAAATAAGCAGTAATTTCCAATAGATCCTAATCTAGTGACAGCTAAAATATCTGCCCAGCTTTTGACAGCTGAAGTCACTTATATGGATGAAATATATATTTAATAAATTAGGGAGCAGAAAGGAATGACATCATATCAGATGATGAGTAAGAGTTTTGGCCAAAGATTAAACCACAATTGTGCATTAATCTGAGACGACAACAAAATGTTGTGCACCTGAAACGGTGTCCAATTGATTGTTCCCAGACTCATTCCTGTATCTGACAAGAGGTTACATTGAACTTTTTTTGCTTTTAAAGTGTATTCTTTATCTTTTAAGTGAGTTAGAAAGCTGTACAAGAGTCTAGGCTTGAACATTGGGTGCTGATGTGCATACAGATAAAATAATGTTTTCAGGTTGCAAGGGGCAATGTCACAATGGAAATAATCAAATGGGGTTTCAGATTGGAGAAAAAAACATACCTGGTACCAGCCCAGAACTTTTGTTCCTACCTGAAATGGTTTTTTGTCTCAACCATTAGCAGTACTGGTGCATTAGACCTGTTAACAAGACAGTATTGGCAAAAGAATTTGTTGCTAGTGTTGCTTGTTTTTCAAAGAGCAGCTGGAACCTGAAATGTGGTCTGTGGCGAACGGCTGCCTGGCCATGGATAAGTGGCAGTGTTGGGTAGGTTTTGCAGAGCGCTGGACACACCAGGTTGCTGGGAGGTTGGCTTGGGGCTGCCCGAGTGTGGACACGTGGAAAACCACACTGACAGGCAGCTGTCCTGCAGCCTGGTTCCCCTGTGCCTCCATGCATTAGCAGTTCATAAAGCTAACGTTCACACGTTACAAGGGTTTTAAATACTGGATGAAAGGTAAGATGTCACCTGTTACTTGTGTGGCACATACACTGTGTTCTGGAGCAGGACGCCGTGCTGCGGGCAGCAGCGTCTGCGGGCAGCCTGGGCTCACACCAAGGCTTGGTGGGGCAGCTGGTTTACCTAACCCTTCTGCTTGCCAGAGGAAAAAACAACAAATCCTGGTGATCAAGAGTCAGAATAAGAGAAGATGAACAGAAAAGCATGTTTCCATGAATCTTTGTCTTTAGAGGAGATAGTGTGAACAGCTGTTATCTCCAGTTTTCATATGGGTGGCTAAGGCACGGAGCAACGACAGAATTTCTCGAAGTAACCCAGAGGCTTGCTCTGACCTCTGACACTATCCCAGACACACAAGGAGCATCAGTCTAGCTCTGACCCAAAGCCCGTGGGAAGCCAGCGCCAGCTCTGTCACACACAGCAGGGGCAGGGAATTCTGAACTGTGTAAATGCTGTTAAGACTTTCCTTTATCCTTTGAAGTGCAAAACTGAAGGTAAGTCTACCATTATTTCTTGTCCCTCTTTCAGCCCATTCTTTCCCTGGAGGATCTCTGTCCGGCGATGTGTTGGGGGGCAGGGTGCTGGGTCAGGCTGGGAAGCCTGGGGGGCACTGCACGGCGGGGCCATGATGCTGCGGGTGCCCAGCAGGGCAGACCCTGTGGCAGGGCAGACCCCACGGCACAGCTGTGTTAGGGCAGCCTGGCCGGCCGCTGCTCCTGCCATTCCCATTAACAATGAGGATTGTATTGAGGCACAGGGAGAAAAGGGCCGTTTGTTTGCTTGTTTCCAGTTAATCAATTAAGAACACTTTAAAAGGTAGCAAGAAAAAAATTGCTGTGTTGAACCTGCCATGTAATTAATAGGAACAAATATATCCACACCGATGTCATCTCCCACACCTTTCGTTTTCTGTGGTAGGTACCTTCTGCAGGAAAATCCCTGTTCTAGTGCAGAAGGGAACCGCGGAGCAGAGGTGATGGAGGGGCAGGAGCCGGGCGCTGAGGGTGTTTGTTGCTATGTCCTTGCCCTGCTTACAGCAGACACATGGTGAGGTGGGGAGGGTCACTACCTGGACTGACCCGTTCCCTGGCAAAAGGCCTGAGCCGCTGGTGATGGCTCGCCTGCATTTCAGCCAGGGCTGGACCCCGGCTGTGCTCCCCAGGATCTTGCATGGGGAAGCACAGACCAGCTCCCGTGCAGCCTGAGTCTGGTTTGAGGTTTGCATTTGCTTTATCATTTCACCCAAAAAGAGATATTGGTAACAACCGAGTGTTTTATTTTCTTTTTTTCTGTAGACCCCATTGTCAAGTCACAGAGTTTGCTGTAAATAAGTCTACAGTATAAAATGATGTTTATTTTCTCATGCCATCAATTTTCTGCCTCCTCTTTCTATTTTGTCTTTCAGGTATTCATTTTGGAAAATCTAGAAAGGTAATTTATGCGCAATGTTTCTGGCTTGACAGTCTCCTTAAATGCTGAAATGGGGCAGAAATACAGCTGGTGTGGTGATGTTTGTCTCCAGGTCACTGCTGTAGCTGTGCCATTACCTTGCCATGCCTGGGCGACTGCTCCTTTCTCCAGGTAGTCTTTGGCAAAAGCCCAGTCATTACCTCTCACTGTAGCAAGAGTGGGTGTCGCTGCTGTTTTAAGCTGCCAGGAGCCCAACACATAGCTACAGAAAATAAATGTGGTATGAGCTGATTGATTTATCTGCATTTTCTAGCCCAGCAATTAACTCCGCTTTTGGGAGGCAGTACCAAAGCAGCAAGCACGCTCTAATGCCAGATCAGAGCTGATAACATATTCCTCCCTTTCCCGGGCCTTCGCTAGCACAGAGATCAGCCTATTAAGGAATAATCTCCCAAAGCATCACCCGGCCTCAACGAGGAGCATCGCCGGCTGTACTGCGGCAGAGCAGAGCCTGGCCAGCCGCTGGAGACAGAGCAGGAAGCTACAGGTGCCAGGGACGGGAGGGAGGTGGCAGCTGGGAAGTCGCTGCTCTCACCCTGCTTTTTGCCAAATTGCTTTGAAACTTATTGTTACTGCACAGATACGCTTCCCCATTACCTTAAGAGCTAAGTGGCCCTAAACGCATCGTAGCCCTGCGCTGGTGGCTGCTGGTGGCTGCATGGGTGGTCCATGCTGGCTGCTGTGCGGTGGGGCCAGCACGCAGGGTGACTCGTGTGGGGGGCAGCTGTGGCTCGTGGCTGCGTGTGGCTGTGGAGTGTGAGGTCTGTGGGGAGACTGAGGCAGGTGGGATGCTTCCGACCTGGGAGCAGCGGCTGGGAAGTGGAGCCCACAGGTACTGGTGAGTGCCCGAAGGCCCCGTGGTAGCACAGGCTCAGCAGTGGGCTCTCAGTCCTGGGGAGGCGGGGGAGAGAGGGGGAGCTGCTTTTTCCACTGCTTGCCTCCCACGCTACCCCAAACAGGCTGCACCCCCTCTCCCTGTCGGCATGCTCCCTTTCTCTCAATTTCTCACTTGTGTAAGCTGGGGTTATATTTATCCCAGCCCTTAAGGATGCTAATAATTCAATTCAGATGCTGTAGTTAAAAGCTACAGCACATAAGCAAGCATTCCTGCTGGGGAGTGTTTTGTGTCAGCAGCCCAGCAGCTTGCTGATGCATCAGCTGGGAATGCAACAGGTACAAGGGCAAAGTCAATGCCACGAAGAGGAGACACCAAGGAGAAGGCTGCTGCCAAGGCAATCTCCCTGAGCCGCTTGTAAAATTCCCTGTGTTTAAGTGTCTCTGTGGGTGGCTGCTGATGGAATTTCTATATAAGGCAAAAGAAGTTGAATCTATGTTCTCTCTTACAAAACTTTGTGATTCAGTCAAGTGGAATCAGTGTGGCTATTTTTTCATCCTGACTTGTGTCCTTTATGTGTTTCTTACAGCTGAGGACTGAACTGGTCATGTACAAATTAAAAAGTAAGAACTGAAAACATTGCATGTATTTTTGAGGTGTGCTCTGGTCTTAAGGCCAGGACCAAGAAAGCCACATGAGCCCTTAATCAGCAATCAACAGTGCTTTGGTTATCAAAAATCTCATCAAATCGATACCTGAGCACTAAGACAGGACAGAGGCTTTACCTTCCCTGTGGTGTTCCTGTTGTTCTCTGCAGAGGGCATCTGTTTACCTGTGCTGCCTTAGCAATCAATGCGTGTGCCTTTCCACCGTATCTTGAGCTAAGGCGTATCTTTTGGGGAAATGTCGTGCTTGTCCTTTGTGGCAGCCCAGGCCTAGCTGTGCCCCTCTGCTGTATGGATGTGGCTCTGGACATCCCATAGGTAGGCAGTGACATGTGGCAGCTGCTACCGGGCAGGTAACTAAGCCATGGGGTGCGCTACTCACGCATCTCCTGATGTTGCAGACTGCCTGTCTAAGGTTCTCCTGTTCTGAAGGACAGTGCAGATGGAGCAAAACAGGCTGTGCTCACCTGAGAAAATCAGTTTCTGAAGCGATGTGTTGGTGACAGTACGATAGTGCAGGGAAAAGGCTCTGTGTGTGTGTGTGTCTAACTTCTCCAAAAATCTGTGGTCACAAATGCAAATGGTGGGAGTATGCACAACAGCCAGCAAGGTGTGACCCTGCTGTTGCTCCTGATTAGTCTCGCTAGCTCAGAAATTGGTGAAAGGATGCAGAGCTGTAATAGTCTGCATGAAACATCAGAGGGCTTTGGCGTGAAATACAACTGTAATTAAGTGTGATGCTGTGGCTTTCACGTTGCTACAGTCAATTCATCGATACGAGGAGGGCAAATGCTGTGACAGGGGCTTGGGATGATTAATGAGCTTGTACAAGCTTCATGTTTTGTTGAAATTACAGACACCTGCTAAGGCTGGAGCTTTATTAACGGACACCGTCTTTTAGGCATATGAAAGTAGAAGATGGGGGGCTGCATGCTGAAAGCCCCTTCCAGGATGAACTGGTGCCCTGCTGGGTTTTGTGGTTCTTGACTGGCACGGGCTTGGCTAAAGCGTGGGTGACCTGAGGGCAGGTGAGAGAACAACACTCCTGCCCGGCATCTGTTCTCAGCATTAAGGGCATATTACAGGAAACATCACTCTGAGCCTTGCTCATGTTATCTAACCCCAAATAAGTAATGGCCAGCGGAGCAAGTAACAGCAGCAGTTTTTCAGGTTTGGAAGGCTGCTGCTGCACCCTGTGGCCCGAGAGCAGCTCACGGCTTCTCCCCAGTGCAGGCAGCATGGTGCTGCGTTGCTTTGCAAAGCAAGTGTTGCGCTCCAGGTTAGCAGCTGCCGTGCGCGGTTCTAGCTCAGCTTCCGCTGCTCGGGAGCCCAGTGCCCTCCTGGTGCCGGCAGCATGCAGGCACGGCTGTGGGAAGCAGGTAAAACTTCTTCTTGCCAAGACTCAACCCTGGGGCATGGGCAGAATGCCCCCCCTCCCAGCCTCGGGAATCCAGGTGAAGTATCTCAGAGCTGGTGGCTGGTGCCCAGGCTGCTGGCACGGCTGCGAGCAGGCAGCAATGCAGTGCTGCTGCCCAGGGACACCAGCCCACTCCTCCTCGTGGCCTTTGCTGCACCCCCTGCACCCCACAGGGATGTGGTGCTGGTGGTGCTGGGCAACCCCTGCCCCCGAGGCTGGTGGGGTCTCTGCCCTGCAGCCACCTTTGGGGTTCAGCAGAGATCTGTGTATTTGCAGGACTGAAACTGTGCAGCCCGGTGTAAAAAAATGTAACAACTTAATTTTCCAGTGATCCCCCCCGCCCCCCTTTTCGAAAGGGATGCCTTCAGTTTAAAAAGAAGTCCATTTTAAACAAAAGACTAATGAGTATGGTAGCACTTCCTCTTTTGCAAGTTTAAACACCTTCATCTTTCTTCAGAGAACAGCTCTAAATCATTTTATTTGCAGGCCCTAAGTAGGAATTTGTATTCATGGTAAGACATTTATTGAGTTAATTTATTTAAGGCTGAGGCATAATTTCTAATAATGGAAGAGTCCCTAGGCCCAGTGAAATTGTCTCTCTGATACAGCATTAATATTTTAAGGGTTATAATACTCTGTCAATTGATCTGTGTCTTTTAGGGAGTAGGTTAGTTATTGATGGTCGCTCATATGAAGGATTATCTTAGATAAAGCTGGCACTCGGCAGACCTGTGCCAGCATCGCCACACTGGAGGGAGGGGGCTCCAGGGTCTGGGTAAATGGCTATGGACGGAATGAGGAGGAAAAACAAGCACAAATCTGCAGAATGGCTGCTGCCCCCGCCGCCCCAGGCTCAGAGAGCAGCGGGGGGAAAGCCCCGATGCCGTGTGTGTGTGTGCGCAGCCCTGTGTCCATCGGCGGCTCCTGAGGGGCTGCGAAACGGGGCTCTGATCCGAGTGGGGTGGTGTCGGCACATCTTCTGCAGGAGGCTAGTTCTTCTTGGCAGGTAGTCTGTTATGATAACGGTTAAGAGACAAGCAACTTGACCTCTGAGAAGCTTAATTTCTCTGTTCCTGAAAACAGGGAACACTGGCGCTACTTCTTGAGTGATTTAAAAAGAAAAGGAAAAGTTCAAATTGGAAAAAAAAAAATCTTGTTTGTTTTACTGCTATATTAACAGGCTCATTGCACTATGAAACATAGTGCTGAGTGGCCTTTAAAAAGAAGGTACCATAAACCAAATGTGGATTAAATACTTGTAGGGAAAGCCTGTGTCAGGGACGGGATGACGGGACCACTGAGGCCCGGGCAGTTTGATGGGGCACGTCAAACCCCCCAGGCCGGGCTGAGGGTACCGAACCATGGCAGTGCAGTGGCCTGGGAAGGGGGACAATATCAGCAAGTGGTGCAAACCGCTGGCAAGAGCTGACAAACCTGAAAGGATACCAGGGTAGCTTCAAAGTCTGTCACCTCCTGCCTGGCATTTTGAGTGGGCTAGCTTTTAAGTTTCCTTATAAACCCCAGAGGTGCCTAATTGGTGGGAAGCATTAAATGCAGGAACTTGAGTCAGATTTGGAGTGTCTGAATGTGGCTCCGTGTCGGGCTCAGCTTTGCTCCTGGCACACATCTCCTTCAGTACGTGGAGCAAGCCAAAGCCAAACACCATGTTGGGGCACCAGGTTTCAAATCAAGTTTTCTGAGCAGCAGCTGCTATGGGCAAGTCAGTCATGCTTCGTCAGTCCGGTGTCTGCTTTTAATTATGGTCCAGAGGTGGCTCTTTTCATACAAGCAGCTGCGGCTGCGAGGTCACACAGCTCACAGGTACGCAGGGATGGGCCTGCCAGTCACTGCAGCTGGGTAATCCTGCCCTGCCAAAGCGTTGCGACAGCTTTAGAAGTGTTACAAAGAAAGCTAAATTGTCCATGCTAAGCTGCGGTGGCCTACTGTGGGTGTGTTCCCTGGCTTTGAGTATAAGGTTTTATTTATTCACATGTAAATGATTCCTCTTAATGCAATAGGTAAAAGCATGTTTCTACTAAGAGCTAAATTCTGCTGTAAGTCAAATGCTGGTACTCTGTTTCTATGTGCCTGGCTTTATTGTGGGTATTGAGTATTTACTGAGGAAAAGTGAATGTTGGCATGGAAGGACATGCAGCTGCAGTGCAGCTTTGACTGTGCTGCCTGCAAGAGTAAGATAAATGTGTTGGGAAAAAGTGGGCTGTGGAGGCATTCAAGACATTACATGGCTGGTTTTTCCCCTAAAACTTACTGCGGTGAGGAGTGTTTCACTGCCCTGCAGAACTTCAGACTAATGTATGTGTAAGATGACTGATCACGTCTGAACTGTGCTCCTCGGGGCCCCGTCTGATACTTTTTTCTTACATGCTCATCTGTCAGTTGTGTTGTCAAGCCTTCAATTAATGAGTTACTGGCAGCTCTATTCATCCTTACTCCCTCCCTTCAACCGTGCTTGGTGCTTTCCCGTCCTCAGCAAGGTGCTGCAGAGGTTGGCACACCATGACACCCATCTGCTCAAAGGATGCAGATGCTCAGCGAGAATGAAGACAAAATAAAGTGATTCTTTCCATTGCTGCTTTCCTCCTCTGAGAGGTCAGTGAGTCCCTCCTGCTTTTCCCGCAGGAGGGGTGTGCCAGGGCACGTAGCAATTGCTTGACTAAATCACATTTGTTGCTTAACAGCCCTACAGCTCTGCCCGCCAGGCACGCTTCAGGAGGCGGTGCAGAAAACTGCAATGGAAAGTAGCCAGCACAGTGTTACACAGAAAACTGTTTCCCTTTGCCATGGCCACCAAAGATGACCAGGGAAAGCAACCCATAATTAGCCAGTGCACCTGCAGGCTTCTTATTCAACACTTACCTGTTATTGGGAGCTTGGACAAAAAATTGCTACATGTTCACTGTGAACTTTGCGGCCATGCGTCTGCTGCAGCCTTTCAGTGTTATCATCCGTGCCCTTGGTCTGATGTAACATGCAAATAATCAGAAACAAAATGTCTGATGTGTTTTCTCTGTGTATTCCTTTACCATTGTGCCCCTTTAATGCTGTTCAGTCTAAATGACACGCTCTCATTCATTCTTTCCAAATTCTGCTCACACAGGAATCTTTCCATAGCAGCTACCTTTTATTTCCCATTTCCTCCTCTAGCACACCCAAAACCGACCAGAGCACTCGTAAAGATTCTCAGTAAACCACCTTTGCTTATTTAGCATTAATGTAACAAATACCTATAGTCATTATCCTCCTCTTCATATGTACAGTTCGGAAGGTACCCAGGGACACCATTTTGTGTCCTGCGAGGGAGTTACTCTTGTGCATGCTTGTCTTAGCTGATAGGAACAAGAATAATTATGTCTCACATAAAATACCTGCACATACACAACGGAGGAGACTCAGCAAGCAGAACTGCTGAGGTGGGAGGGACCGTATATATAGGGTTACAGCTGCAGGGCTGGCAGGTAGAGAGCAAAGTCATAGAAAGCGACTGCTGGGCTGGAGATCGGGCTGCCTGTTGGAGGAGGGAAGATGCAGTTTTCGCACCCAGCCCTGGCTCCCTGCCTGCGGTGAGGGGCAGGTTTGCCGAGTGAATGACACCTGCAGTCATTGCCCAACATGACTGAGCACAGGCAGCTGTGAGCCCAAGGATCTGCAGCCACAGAGGACTGGCAGTGGCAGGCGAGTTTAGATTAGAGCTAGACTTCAAGTATCTAGTGCAGGAGGAAAAGAGCTGCCTGGAGCATGCCAGATCTCTGTGTACAATTGTAATTATTCACAAATTTTATGGACCTTGTATTTGCTCAAAAGGAGCCAATGAATTGACCAAACAGAAGGCAAACTTGACGTTTGGGAGGAAGAATTTATTTCACGTAAGTAAATCTCAGAAACCTTCATTTTGATATAATTTAAGACTTTCTGTATGAGTTTAGAGAACTCGGGCCCGCGAGCTGCAGGCAGGCCTGCGTGCCATGCAGGGCAGGCAGATCTGAGCATCAGCTGCCGCTTCCCACAAGCAGCTTGAAGGACGAGAGTTTACATCTTGAAAAAAATAAATGCATTACTTGGGCATGGGTTTAACTTTCTTACATAGGGACTGAATCTAATTTTAGGTAAACCCTTTTGGTATCGTGGAATTGCTTCTGATTCATTGGAATCAATAAGACTGGAATCAGGCCTGCAGTGCGTGGGGTGTCATATAAATAACATACCTGGTCCCCCCTCATACTAAAAGTAGTACTATGTATAGAGTCTATGATATATATGCATGTGCCACGCGTGGTACCAACACATGGAATTAGGAGTGGGCTCTGCATTTGCCAGGTACCAGGTGCGGTGTTGTGCCCCAGGCAGCCTGGGACTCGCCCTGGTGCTGCTGGTGGGCACCAGCATCGCTGCCCACTACGTGCCACGGCGGCTGCTCTCTGCGCAGCGTGGGGGTCAGCCTTGCACTGAAGCACAGCAAGGGTCGCCTCCAGCGAGCGGGCACTACAGCCCCAGCGAGTCACCTCAGCCGTGCCTGCTGTTTCCAGAACTGGGGGGTAATTCTTCATGTGATGTAATGACAGTGACGTGGATGGAAAGAATCTGTATTTTACCAAGAGCAGAAGTTCACGGAAGTTCTTGAAGGTTTTCTGCAGGTTTCATGAAGTCACTTGTTTAACTGTCCACGATTCCAGATAACTACTCAAGGCAACTGGAAAAAAAAAAAAAAAAAAAACCAACAGAAAAACCCAACCAGAATAAAGCCGTTCATGCCTACCACTGAGCAGGCAGCTCCCGGTGCTGTCACACACTGCCACAGCCAGCACGTGCCTTGCAGGGGCCCAGGCTCCCCCAGCACCTCTTGAAACACACCTCCTGCTCCTCCAGGCAAAAACTGGGCCAACAATGACCTTCCAGACTTGTCAAAGTCACTAAACAATCTGGCTGAATTTAGATCTTCTCAAACAGGGAAATCAGCAGGACAGAAAAAGTTTCAGTTCCAACCAGAACAGAAATGCTGACATTTTGACAGAATACAAGAGCATGGCTCTTCAGTCAGTACGAGACATTACTTTCAACTCAGAATGACGTGCTTTGTTTTACAGCCTATTTAACACACTTGAAGTCCTTTCTCAGTTTCTTGTTTTAGTCAGGAAATATTATAAGCAAGACAATAGATTTTTGAAGCTAAAAGATCAGAAATGATTAAATTCAGTATTATCAATGCACTGGTACGAGTGCTGCTTCCAGGTCCGCCCATTCCCTTTCCCTCCATCAGCCTCTAACATCCCTTTTTGTCCTGCCCAGCCAAGGAATGAGCACGTGTATCTGTTGACACGTGACGGGATCCCACTACCTCTTTAGTTCTGTAATAAAAGAATCTGTTCTGTTTGCATTGACTTTTAGTGTCAAATAACTAAAGTTTCCAGTTAGCGGCTTGCAAAAAATGTCATGCAACCATGTTTCCCTGTTGTTAACTCCGTTCTCTTCCTTGTGTCGTCTTCAGATTTTTTCCTGGCCTGCCAAAATAGAT